>NW_027104383.1:4442-346768 GCF_902728285.1 Clytia hemisphaerica
GAAAACAGACATACAGACTCACAGATCTGTAAAGCCCGAAGTGCTACAATCGTCAACTAAATATTTGAGACAAAGGGGGGGTTCCCGGTGTAATTTTGAACACCACAATTGATTTTTAAGCGCCTTAAAGCCATTGACCTTTTACATAGTTATAATGTATGTTGATTCAGCAGATTGAAATAAATAGAATCTTTTGTAATGAATAAAGAAAAATGTGGAGCAAGATTTTTTTCTTCCTTTTATTTACAAATTTGAAAGGACTCTTTTATTAAAATTTTGCTGACATCAGTTTCAGACGAGTCGGGTGTATATAACACCGTATAATTTCTTTAAACTACAGTTGGAAAGTTTTGACTCTGAGTTTTAACATGAGACTTAAGACTTAGGACCTTAGGAACTCAGGATTTAAAAGCTCAAATTTGCTCGAATGAGGCTTGGAATATAGTCTAGAAGCCACCAAACCCCTCTAAAATCGAAATATATTTCGAGGGCTATTGTAGATTTGCGGCCTTTATCGAAAAGTAAAGCAAGTTTTGGTAGGATTTCCTACCAAAAAAATCACGTGACAACAAGCAATTTCACTGGTTTGAGAGATGCGAAATAGCGTTTGCCGCCTAATTTTTTTGATCTCGCGCTCTGAAAACAATTAAAATGCTAGATCCTATCCATCGGCACGAAATTTAAAAAGTCAAACTTTTGCCTCACTTTTTTTTGCTGGAGAACGCTTAAAATTGCCTATCTAGCCCTTCGGGCTTTACAGATATCTGTGTACAGACCAGGGGAAGGGGGTACTTAGGCAAAAATGGATGATGGGTATGTGCAGACGGTAAGGGTCGGTTTTTTCACCTTTCAAAATCTCTCTAAGGGTCGGAAAAAAACAAAAAGTTTTAAATTAGTCTCTCTAATGGTTGGAAAATTCAGGATTTTTAGGAAATGTTTTGATTTTCAGAGAAAAAATTGTAATAAAGTCTCTCTAAGGGTATGACTTTTTTCAAAGATCGAAAAAAAAGTTTCAAAACGTCTCTCTAAGGGTCACCTTTTCAGCAAAAATCAGTCTCTCTAAGGGTCGGTTTTCGGAGGTCCCTCCGCACATACCCCTCATTCGCCAACCCTAGTACCCCCCCCTGGGTGTACAGACTACGGCTATTAATATATAGATAATTTTTTCAAAACTTTACCTCCTGGCTCAGTTGAGGATTATCCTCTTTATTATCATGATTATACATATCGTCTGTAAATTCATCTCCATTACCCTCTATATAACCACCACTACCATACATCGTATTTGTATGTTCTTCTTCATTTCCTACTTCGTTGGTCGAGTTGGTTGAGCCAAGTACCACCAAAATTTGAATGAAAAGTATTATTTTCTTCATGTTTGACTTCTCGATGATAGTTGCTTATTTTCTTGATGGTTTCGCAGATTTCTTCAGTCTTTTTGCGTGCTCTTTTCTATCTTTTTCGTTTGTGTTTTCGATTGCCTGGGTTTTTCGGAATTTAAAGAAAATACTATAGTTCCCAGATCCTTTTTGTAATTTTTGAGGTTGAATTGGAACTAAAGTTGCTTTCAAATTGTCAACGTTTAAGATGAACTTTATGCAGAGTTTCAAGCTGGTTAAAAAGTTTATGTTGAGCAAACGTATTGTCGCGAGTCAGTATTTTTGAGATAATCGAAAACTTAATTTATCTTAACTTTAAATCCTAGGTTCAAAACCTCTTATGCGATCCGCCAAAACGAAGCTCAAACAATAAATAAAACAGCAGCTTTTTCTATATCTTCAAGACTTTAAAATAACAAAGTTTACATACCAAATACGATGCTTGCTAGAGAGTTATAACTGTCACGTGATGAACTGTGGAAAGCCACTATGCACATATTGTGCATTTTCAAACGAAATACGAAAACAGACAAACGAACGGGGTCTTTCAAACTGCCTCTGATCGAGGTGGGTTCTCCCTGTTTGGGGAGATTTATTGTTTGACACCGAAGTATACATGTAAACTGACGCTTATAAAGCGTGACGAAAATAATCAAATAAACTAATCCTCACTGCACTCACCCCTACTGAATTTTGTGACTTAAAAACAGAAGAATTTAAGTCCCCAGCCATAAAAATTAATGAGAATATTAATCTCCATCGAGTTTCATTCCGTTATTTCTATCCCCAGTGGCTGAAAAAAATCCTACCGGGTCTGTGAGAAGGGTGCGTAGCTAAGGATAAATCAGAACAAAAATGAATAAAGTGTGAACATAAGTCTGAGAAAAAAGATTTAGGTTTCTGTTTATCTGGAACCAGAAAAAATTCAAAAATCGTATGCGAAGGAAGGATCTTATCACTGTGTCTTATTATTGCAAGGTTTTTCATAATTTTTCGTACAAAACTGCTTACGAACGAAAAAAAGAAAATGTCGAGAGAGTTATGGACAAATACACACAGAAGGGATTTTTATGGTCAACTGAGTCAAAGTTGAGCAAAAGATTTCTAAAACCACTAATTAAAAAAAAACAGAGAAAGAGACTTCATTATTTACCACAGTGTAATTAACTTATTATTACATTATTAATTAGTCAGATCATAGTATAAGAAAGCCGCGGCTGGAATGATAACATTTGAATTTCTGTTGTTCTATCTCTGTCGTATTTGATGACTATTTGTTGATCAAGAAATCAGTAATGTAGCATCTTTAATGGTAAATTTTATTGGTTTGTCGTTAATACTTACTTCTCAGTGCGTTTTAGACATTATTGATATGCCCTTGATAATACACTTGCATTATTAAGTCATTGTAAAGGAAAGATCAACAATAAGAAATTTAAACAAGCACAAAATGGCTGGACTGAAAGAACTCAAAAATTAATACAGTGCCTTCGAATGCCTACACAATTTTTCAGTGAAATCTTTTTAGAAATCAATGAAAAAGTTAGCCTGGATATCCAGGCTGTAAACTATTTCACAGTCTAGTTTTTGATATTTTTATGTTCTGGTTTACAGCCTGGTCTCCCTAGAGCGATTTGCATTCACAGATATCTGTAAAGTCCGAAGGGCTAGATTTGCGGCTTTTATCGAAAAGTGAAGCCAAGTTTTGGTAGGATTTCCTACCAGAGTCACGTGACTAAAATATGCAATTTCACCGGTTTGAGAGATGTGAAATAGCGTTTGCCGCCTACTTTTTTTGATCTCGCGCTCCGAAAACAATTAAAATGCTAGATCCTATCCATCAGCACGAAATTTAAAAAGTCAAATTTTTGCTTCACTTTTTTTTGCTGGAGAAAGCTTAAAGTTGCCTATCTAGCCCTTCGGGCTTAGATATCTGTGTTTGCATTCTCTTTAAGAGAATGCAGTCCGCTTGCTTGCGCTCACTTCGCTAAAGCCGTAAGGGCCAATCTACACAGCGCGGAGCAATTCTAAAGCAAAAATAGGCTAGTCCTCCAGTTGCTAGTGAAGATAGGGCTTTCTGTTACATGAAAACATGAAAAAGAAGAAAACAGAGGCAAGTTCATTTTCCAAGAAAACATGGTTGGTCATGATAATGCATGCAAACTTGTTCATGGACTTGGTGTAATCTTTGGATGTTTTAAATAGTTTTAGATCTTGTAAGACTGCTTTTTATTAATTTCTGTTTTGCTGCCCTGGGTTGACTAGGAAACATGGGTTTGCACTTTCTTTTTCTAGGGAGGCCAAGCTCTATAATTTTAGAACTTTGTATGTTGAGGTAATTTTTGTTTTTTCTAAAATTTTGGGCTTGGATATCCAGGCTATGAAAAAGTTCATCAAGACAATACTGTGAAAATTTCAAGCCAGCACCTTCAAAATTTATCATTCAAACTGACAGGAAAGTTGTCATCTTGAATATAGTTATTATGATTTTAACTTTGACGAAAAACTATTGTTTCCACAAAATACCCCTAAAATATGTCCAAAATTAGTTCAAGTGTTCTATTGGGTACAGATTCAAAGATATCTAGCAATAAAAAAACTTTTTGTGAAGGAAAATAAGAGAACAATTTCAAAGACTATCTACCAATAATAAACTGAGCACTTGATGTTCTTATAAAGCTCGGAGACAGACATAGAACAGCAATTAACTGAAAAGATAATGCGGTACATATTCCAGCCGCGGCTTTCTTATACTATGGTCAGATCGAAAACCGTAAACAGGAACCATGATATTTGACTGATTGCTACGCTGATTGAGTTTTTTTTGGGACCCAAAGAACAATAAATGTCCTGTACGTTGCATAATCTTACGAAACATCTTTCTGTCCACCTACACATGTATTTACTCATAAAATGAAGTTGTAAATAATTTATTGAACAATGGGATATTGGCCTCAAAACTAAAGAAAAATTGCCATTAGCCAAACACAATTTCTTTGATTTTGGTGAGACCTAAAGGTCTCGATAAAGGCATGTGGACACTATATTACTTTTCGAGAATTTGTCAGCATTGTATTGATGCTACATTCAAAAGCTATTTACCCGGGGGGGGGGGGGGGGTACTAGGGCAAAATGGGTTACGGGGATGCTCCGCTGGTCAGGGTATCTTTTTTAACCTCCACGAGTCTCAGATAGGGTCGCAAAAACACTAAAATATAAAAATCAGTCCCTCGTAGGGTGCCTATTTTTAGATAATTTGGGGAAAAAGTAGAAAATTTGAGAAAATTTTGGAATTTCAGTCCCATTCAGGGTCACTTTTTTCGCAAATTTCGAGTCCCACGTAGGGTCCATTTTTCGAGCTTCAGCGGAGCACCCCCGTCGGTCGACAAGGGTAGTACCCCTCCCCCCCGAGTTATTTACAATAGGAAAGATATTTCAAAAGAGAATAATCTTAAAGATGAACAATTTCTTTTATCTAAACTTTATAGCGAGCGGTAATCTTGGTGAAATTTGTCAAATTTCAAATTGATTCTTGCCAAAGTTAGTTCCTATCCTAAATTAATTTATTACTTTTTAAAAATTACCTTAATTTTGGGTTATTAAAAATCAATCTACGCTGCCACTCGCCAAAATTAACCTTATTCCACTCAAGTTGGTTCCCTTAGATATAGGTTAGGTAAATACTCTCGGTTACCTAATAGCCGGGGGGTGGGAAGGTAATTAATTTTTCGAAAATTTTCCATCCAGGACATTCTTATTCCAATCCCCCCGCTTACTGATTTTTGGGAAATTTATTTTGCCCTAATTCTGCTTTTTCGAACATTTTCCAGCCCGAGATACCCGAGAGTAAAATAGTGATGTCAGTTGATAAAGTCTGTCCAGATATAATTGGCAGTGGAAACAAGAAGGCCTGTAACTTTTGATAGTCAAATATAATTATGGAATTTTTATTTGCTTGTTTCAGAGAATCAAAAGCGCTATATTTGAATGTATTTTTGGTTGAAAAATTCGCGATTTTTAGCGGTTAAATTTGCGATTGTAAAAATTGAGCTTATTTTCTACTTATGCTATAACGTTCATTTTTACACCAGTGGTAGTTCAACCTTAGGTTAAGAATTTGTTTTTAAATTTCAAGGCGAACAGAAAAGTCCTTCGGAAGATATGGGACCCGAAATACCCCTTGGTAGCATTTTTCTATTCAAACTTATTACTAAAAACGTGAATCTCATCGGTTAGGAATTATCGAAAGTATTTTAAGAGGTTTTGTTCTCGACGGGTTTTCAACGAGTTAGAATTACGTAGTTTTAATCAAGTAATTTAAGTAATTGATTAATTTAATAAAGCATAACAAAATTCGAATAATAGAAGTTCGAATGAATGAGAAATGACTGTATGTTACATTTTTACAAGCTGGATGTTGCCATTGTTGTATCATTTGTCCGGTTTGTCGTGCGATTAACACGTCCAATATTACCAGCTCTCCACCAGAAAAGTCTTTCAAAAGCAGCTCTGAATTCGCGATCTCCACAGATATACGAATGGATTGCAACAAGAGTTTGGAGCTATGTCCAATGACATGGGTTGCATTAAATTGTATCAATTTGTTATGACTTGTTGTTATCATAAAAAGGGAAGTCAAAGATGATATTAGGGAGATAAAAATTAGTATGAATTGAAAAAATTAAAACATTTTGTTTCGTTTCAATTCTGGATTTCTAATTCTAGTATAACTTATAAAAGAGGCCCCCCCCCCCAGCGGACCCTCAATTCACGCAATCACGCAATTTTTTTTCGAAATTCACGCATTCACGCAAATTTTCCTCGAGTTTCACGCAATAACCCGATTTTTCAGAAATCGGAAATTTTTTTGGGAAAAATCGGGGAAACATTGGAAAATCGGGAAAACTGCACATAATCGGTGGAAAAAAGGGAAAATTCACGTATTCACGCACAAAATAGCCCAGATTCACGCATTCACGCAATCAAAAAGTACATTTTCACGTTCACGCAAGTTTTTTCAATTCACGCATTCACGCATTTTTTTTTCAATTTTCACGCATTCACGCAACCGAAAATGCCCATTCACGCAATCACGCAAACCGCTGGGGGGGGGGCCCATAAAAGAAAACGAGATGACTCAATTTGATGTAAATTGTTGTTTTGGAGTTCAGTTAATTGTCAAGCATTGAAATCATGGGTATGTTAGATAAGATCGTTAAATCGTACCGTTGGTACAAATGGTTAAAAATTGATTTAAATGATTGTAAATCGTGCTTTCCTGTGCAAATGCAAGTTAAAAAAAAACGAAAAGACTCAATTTGATGTAAATTGATGTCTTTCCTTGAATTCAATGCTTGGCTATTGAAATCATGTGTATGTCTGATTAAATCGTTAAATCGTACCGTATGGTTGTAAATGGAAAAAATAGTAAATCGTACCATTGGTTTAAATTGTGACAATTTGTTTTTAATTTATGTAAATGGTTCAAAACCACGTGTTTGAGTGTGAAAACCAAATGTTTCTATCACTTAAAATTATAAATCGTACCGTTGGTTTAAATTGTGATAATTTGTTTTTAATTTATGTAAATGGTTCAAAACCACGTGTTTGAGTGTGCAAACCAAATGTTTCTATCACTAAAAATTATAAATCGTACCGTTGGTTTAAATTGTGACAATTTGTTTTTAATTTATGTAAATGGTCTAAAAGCACGTGTTTGAGTGTGCAAACCAAATGTTTCTATCACTAAAAATTGTAAATCGTACCGTTGGTTTAAATTGTGACAATTTGTTTTTAATTTATGTAAATGGTTCAAAACCACGTGTTTGAGTGTGCAAACCAAATGAACAACAACAACAGCTGTGTCATAAAGAATCATACTTTACATCACTTGGTTTAAAATAACCGCAGAATAATCAATAACAACAACTATGTTATATATAAAATCGTAGAGTACAGTACTTGGTATATACTAACTTTAAATTAGAGATATATAGGGGTGAGTGGGAGGGAACTTAAGCTCATCTATCGACGTGTGAGTAATCTTAAAATCCTACCTACATATTCAGGGAATTCAATGATATCTGGATAGCCAGGGGGTAGGACCATAGATTTATAAAGCCCGAAGAGCTAGAAGGCGTACTTTTACTGAAAAATGTACTAAACATTAATATAGTCCTTCCCTCCGCTAGAAATTTAAGTTATATCGCCAGAGGTATCTTATGTGAAGATTTTATTTTATTTCTACTTTTTGCCTGACACACCTTATAACTGTGATTATCTGATCTTGAGAGCCTTCTTTGAAATGCGCACTGATAAGATTTTGCTATCATATATAGCATATATATTTTATTGCGCCGACTGTCAGCAAGAACAAACGGGGATAGCAATTATATTTTTTCAGGGTTAAAAAATCCAGAGATTGTCTTAGTAAGAGTGCAATTTTTAAAAATTGAATTCTGAGTGGGGATGAAATTGAAATCAATTTTCCAATGGGTCTGAATATTTTCAGAGTATTTTCTCACCTGGAACGAATTTTTTGCCAAATTTTCCAGTGGGGCTGGGTTCCCAGCGGGTCTGTGTTATGATATACATGATATAGTCAAACACTGTTGTGAATATCACGGTCTCAATTACAGATCTCATAAAGTGCTTTGAACCTTTGTTTTTTCATGACTGGACCTTATAGAAGAGAGAAGGGGGTAATTCTCAAGTTACATTTTTGGGAAGGATCATCTCAATAGCTAAAATGATTACACGCCCTAATTTTTCAAAGAGTATTAGGAGAAATCATCCCCAAAATCATAAAATATACGTTTTTATTTTATAATAAGAGCAGCACAAGGATTCGATGGCCAAATTATCAAGAACATGCTAAGAACATTGTTAGGCATAAACCTTAAAACATTAAAAACACCCAAAGGCTTCAAAATCATCGATGTTCTTATAAAAAAAACGATGCCTTCCATCAAATTTTTAGGATTTTCTTCTAGAGTGCCAACTCAATTTGCTTATCCCAAGTCGTTTCTTTTTTTTTATAGTTCTTCCTGGGCAAATATAGAACGAGAGCAGCGCCACAATTTACCAAAAATACTGGCACCTTCTTTATTGGTACATCTCCTGCTTTCGAAGTGGTCTTATATTACTATGTCAACGTGTTTAGGTTGTTGGGGGAATCCCCTTCTTCTTAACACCAGCATTAGCAGCGCAACCAGGGGAACGAGCATGCATTGTAGGTTTCTATCAAAACCAATGGGGACAACATCCTTCAACCTGCTGGAATATGTACCGCATTGCCTTTTCAGTTAATTGTTGTTCCATCTCTGTCTCCAAGCTTTATAAGAACATCAAGATGCTCAGTTTATTTTTGGTATATAGTTTTTGAGATTTTTCTCTTATTTTCCTTCAGAAAAAGTTTTTTTATCGTTAGATATCGTCGAATCTGTACCCAATAGAATACTTGAACTAATTTTGAACATATTTTAGGGGTGTTTTGTGGAAACAACAGTTTTTCACCAAAATTGAAATTATAAGAACTTTATTCAAGATGACAACTTTCCTGTCAGTTTGAATGATAAATTTTGAAAGTGCTGGCTTGAAATTTTCACAGTATTATCTTGATGTCCTTTTTCATTGATTTCTAAAAAGATTTCACTGAAATATTGTGAAGGCATTTGAGGCACTTTATTAATTTTTGAGTTCTTTCAGCCCTGCCATTTTGTGCTTGTTTAAATTTCTTATTGTTGATTTTTCCTTTACAATGATTTTATAATGCAAGTGTATTATCAAGGGCATATCATTAATGTCTAAAATGCACTGAGAAGTGAGTATTAACGACAAACCAATAAAATTTACCATTAAAGATGCTATATTACTGATTTCTTGATAAAAAAAGGTCATCAGATACGACTGAGATAGAACAACAGAAATTCAGATGTTATCATTCCAGCCGCGGCTTTCTTATAGTATGGTCTCTCTAAGGAGGGTACGAAAACCAGCAAGAAGTTAAAATAAAGTCCTTCTCAGTAGTATTTTGCTGTAAACTTTATTTTATCTGTTATGTCATAGTATTTTTTTATTTTGTCTGATAAGAACTATTATTAGTAATCACATATCAACAAAATTCTGGAGCTTTTGATTTTACAGTTTTTTTAACTAGACCCCCATTTCTTTACTTGATAGCGTGATTTGAGATTTATTTTTGCGTGATTCCAAATTTGATCGTGATCAAAATTTTAGCGTGGTGCGTGATAGGACAAAAATTTGAGACGTGATGCGCTATTTGGGCTAATTTTTATGATCGTGATAAGAGCAAGAAAATTAGCGTGGTGGCGACATGAGGGGCGGCTTTTCATCCTTCTTTCTCATGAAATATGATCGTTTAATAGTTTAATACAAAAGAATTGAACACGTCATAATAGAAGGTATTTCATCATATCTAACATTTTCTAGAAATTCAACAAAAGTTTTTTCATTTTTTGAGAGAAGTTTTGAGTACTTTTTCGGCCCTTAGGATTCAAAACTGTAAGTATTAACTAAAATTTACATTAAAATGTCATCTTTCAGTATTAAACTGTTGAAAATTCCATTGAAAATCATTGATTTTCGTGAAGTTTTGGATATAGTTATAGAGTAAAAAAATGGATAGTTTTCATCCTTTAATCATGCTTAAAATCCTTTAAATTGAGAAAGAATGGTAAAAAAATAACGCCGGTTCTTTTAACATCGGTCCTTATTACGCCACGAGCCCAAAAATTGCCAATAAGGGCCGGCGTAAAAAGGGCCGAAAAGGTATCAAAAATACCCGAGCGAAAAACCGCAATTTGACTTCTGGTGTTACTAATTAGACTGATTATAAAGTTTTATGATAAATACTTAATTACAATTACAATTACAAAATTTTTTAAATGCTTTATAGACAAGGTCTAAAGTCTATTCACGATAAGTGTGCACTCTTTTTTCTTTTACCTACAACTTTTGAAAGAATTCTTCAATCTTCATAAATTTGGTGTCATTGGAAAGATATTAGTGAGTGGAACAATTTGAAATAAAAAAATCTTCAAAAAAATTCTGAAATTGAAGATGAAAATGAAGAAGAAAAAAATGAAGATCTTGTAGAAAAGTGCTATAACTATCATTTTCACTGAAGTGAAACCTTGATCATAGAACGTCATCACTGTTAAAAAAAATTCTCAAAAATAATCATTCAGTCAAAAGATATCAAACAAAGTTAAAAGCTAATTGACGTCTAAAAACGCTGTTTTCTGCTGTTTTCTGCTGTTTTTTGGGGTCATTCACTTATTAACTTTGTATCATAACTTTGTATTGAATAAATATTTTAGTGAAAGAATAAAAGATCAAAGAATATCTCCAGTGAAAATAAAAGTTAAAGCACTTTTCTACAAGATCTTCATTTTTTTTCTTCGCCATTTTCATCTTCATTTTTAGAATTTTTTTGAAGATTTTTTTATTTCAAATTGTTCCACTCACAATTATCTCTCCAACGATACCAAATTTAAAAAGATTGAAGAATTCCTTCAAAAGTTATAGGTAAAAGAAAAAAGAGTGCACACTTATCATGAATAGACTTTAATTTTAGGTATAAAACATCAGAATGGCTTTCTTCTCAAAAGCAATTTCTTTGAGATAACATTAAATAGGTTAACCCTTTAAGTACCAATGTCGTATATCAGACATGGGCTATTTAGGAGGGCGAAGCCCTCTTGTAATGCCCAGTTTGAGTTAGAAATCCTCATTCTTGGTCTAACTCATAGGAATTGGATTGAGTTTCATGGTCAAGCAAAAATTAAAAAAAACATTGGTTTTTGTCTTGTATTCAAAAGGCTAGAACACGCGCCCGGGGGGGGGGGCGTCACTCAATTGAAAAACGACCGTACGTGTGACACAAAATTAGGAGAACCCATACGGTGCATAGAAGATTTAGCCAAATTTGAGTAACTTCTGGTGAAAAATCGACCCTAGCGGTGCATTTTCTTCAAAGTTTTTGACCATTTTTGAAATTTTACATCCTAAGAGTGCACGTTTTCTCGTTCTCACTTGTTCCCTCTGACACGATTAATTAACAGACTAGTTTGCTAGTCTAGTTTTGAGGTCAAAATTAATCTAATTAATATTAAATTTCACTGACATTGACATTCAAACAATGGCAACAAAAGATACAGAAGAAACACTATTTCAAAAAGTATCATATTTCTATAAAATCTGACAATCCGATAATCGTCTGTGCCTTAAAGTTATAGCACTAACACTACAGGGTGTCCGGAAAAAAAGTATTGAGTCGTACCACTTCTATAGAAAAAAAGTTCTTGTGTGTGTTTCACTAAATTTGAAATGTTTATCAAAGTTTCTCTCTGTGTCGTATTAATTGTCATGAGACATCTTTTATGAATAACTTTTACAAAAAACAATCCTCAATAACTTTAACGTCATAAAAATTGTAAAGAAAGTTAATTCTTTTTAATATTGACTGTTGTAAAAACAATTATTGTGTCGGTGTATATTTTCTTACATTTTGTTAAACACACGCAACAACCTTATACTAAAAAATCATGTTCGAACTTGATAATTTTTTTCGGGACACCCTGTAGTCCATCACTTTAAGCGTGTGCTCTTTTTCTACTATGTGGGAACTACTCTTAAGGGAGTCTTTCTAGTTTCACTGACATATTTTCCACATAGTAGCAAACTGGAGTGCGCACTTAAAGTCATTGGCTTTTATTACAATTCAATAGACCTTTTCATAAATTTCGTTACGAACATCACTTTGCCTCGTTTTGAAATTATTGTCATGGTGATTTACTCCCAGCGGATTTTATCAAAACTACTTTCTATTCCAAAATATCATCTAATGTCTCAGGGGCCATAATCACCATGGCAATTATTTGAATACGAGGCAAGTGATGTTCGTGACGTAATTTATGAAAAAGTCTTTTCTACGCAAATTTATCAATACACCTTTTTGACCGTAGTCGCGCGGGCATTTTTTTGTCTGCTTTATCCCACTAAAACCGTCCCAGTCCTTTTTTCGCACCCATAGACAATAGAAAAATGCGTCAAAAAAGGATTGGGACGGTTTTAGTGGGATAAAGTGGACAAAAAAATGCCCGTGCGACTACGGTCGAAAAGGTGTATAGGGCTGTGGATTTTTCCACACTTTTCTGTTTTTTTTTCTTCACTACTTTGGTTGGGTCCAATCTCCTTTACTGGACAGCACCATAACAAGAGTTGGTAAATCCATTTTCTTTCTTTTACTACTTAACAAACCGTCTTGTCTCATCTTTTGAACGGCCCGGTGAATTTTTGAAAAGCGTTCATCATTCATTGGTGGTAATGTCTGTGACCGGGGTTTTCTGTTAGTCACCGGACTCAATTTAATTGGTGTAACACAGGGTGTACCCGGTTGAATTTTATTCCGTTTAAGTCTTTCTTTCTCGTCATTACTCGTAGGTTGTCCTAAGAAATTGTTAGCGTCTTTTGCATATCGGACTTCCTTTTTTGGAGGTAGTGATATTCTAGCTTTAGCATAGCTGTAATAGATTGAGAAATTTGTAGCGACAACTGATACTGGTAGAGCCACCATGAGTAAACCACATATAGCAGCCATAATACCGATAACTCGTCCGAACCAACTGTTTGGATACATGTCGCCATATCCAACCTAGCGGTAGAAAAGATGATCATGAGGCTGACGTAAACGTTGAGAACGTAAATAAAGAAAAATCTTGGTCTTAGATTCCAGAAAATTATATAGGGAATATACACCGGGGGGGGCTTGGCGGCTGATGGGGACGTGCCGCTGGAGTTGGACCCTGTCAGAAAGAAAAATCGAAAAGTTTTCCTATTTTCAGGTGGCCGAAATGAATAAAAGTAGACGAAAAATTGAACTTTTTTCTAATTTCCACCCTGAGAATGGTCCAAAATTACCAAAAGTCGATCCTGTCAGAACACATCTTGAAAATTAGTAAATTTTAGACCATGTCAGATATCTGATATCCCCTAAAAAGGGGACCCTGGCGAGTGGCACGTTCCCTTACCCGATTTTGCCTAAGTGCCCCCCAATAAGTATATTGCCTATATTCCCCAGTTAAAGTTTGAAAAAGTAATTTTTTTTACCGTTGTCATAGTAATGAAAGCCCACCATAGACTATGCAGAACAGAATGGAACTCAGTATTCGGATCTTCCTGTTCGGTAAAATAACAACCGAACGCAAAAACGGTTGCTAACAAAATCATCAAGAAAACCAGCAGAAGAAGTTCAGGTAACGATGACTTCAGTGTGTTAAAAAGTACTTGTAATGTGTAATTGTAACGAAACGAGCGGAAAATCTTCAAGATGCGGAACACGACGAGAATATTGATATAGTTTTTATAGCTTTTATACGATGGGTATTGGCAAAATAATATATCAATATAAATCGGAATGATAGACATGAAATCAGCAATGTTTAATCGTGATCGGATGAATTTCTTTTTGTTTGGGAATATCATGAATCGTATGACAAGCTCCATTGTAAAGAAGATGTTTAAAACGATTTCACTGTAATTGATGAATAGACCAGCGTTTCTTGCTTTTTCGTTTGGAGGGTCTTTGATGAAAGACATGGAGTTTATGATGGGGAGTATGATGTAAATCAGCAACAATACGTGATGGATTGAAGAATAAATCTAAAAATTTAAAGTATATTGTATGTTAAGTAAGTAAGTTGTCGGAGGCAACCCGAAGGCTCCTCTTTCGATAGCTATATACGCAGGTAGGGGAGGGTGCCACTCTTTCTCCCTGGATTGCTCCACTTACCCTTGATCCTGCTCTTAGGGCCCCTCTTAATTGTTGAGCATCAAGCAGAGAGGCATCAAGTACCATTTTGGGAATCTTGCAAGCTTGCAAGCCGTTTCCGGATGCTCTATCACTGCACTACGGTCGCTTTAGTATTATATGTTAGTATTCTTTAATGTCATATTTTCAACTATCACAAGCTGAATTGCTCTAAATAGTCTGGTTTTAGTATATGAATAAAAAAGGTTTTATGGAGGTACAATTATTCGGAACCCTCCTTATCATTTGGGACCTTAGAGTAGCCATTCCAGTTATTTATAGTTATGTTGTGGAAATGAGGTCGACTCAGTAGTTTGCATGTGGGCTAGTTCGAGCTTTTTTTGCTCGTAGAATAAGTTTGTGGCAAATTTCATGGTCGTGAAGAAAGCAAAATAAGTTGGAGCTATTACTTGATGAGAGGTACCACTTGGGAGGTACCACTTATAAATACCATTGCTGTTTACTCAACAATATCAATTTTCTCCTTGAACTTTTCTTTAGCCACTTATGGTTTCAAAGTTTTCAATGATTAAATCTCATGTGTCAGTGACAAGTAATATAGTAAAAAGTTGAATTGTTTGAGAGTTCGACCTATTTTCCCGATATGTCGTAGTTTTACGTTACTTTTAACCCATTAAAATAGGAATGGATTTTAAGACAATTTTCAAAGTGAATAGTGTGGGGGGGGGCTCCGTCGCAAGACATTTTTCATTCGTGGAACAAAATCTAAGGATTTGAAACCCTGCAACTCAAAATGCTTGGTATCAAACATAAACCCGTTATAATATATTTACCTTAGCTGCTTTAGAAGAATATGCATCGTCAAAGAACTTCCACAGTTTATAGCGAATCTCGTAACGCTTTCCTAGTGCTTCGAAATTGTCTTCGTCAGGCTGCTAATGAATCCATTTCGAAATGTGGCCCTTTAAAACCTTTCAGCTTTGCGTCTTTATCTCTATTTGCAGTGAAACCTTCCCAGCAACAGCTTTGCATTTGCTCTTCATCAAGGCCCCAGAACCGGAGCTCCGTCGCAAATGAGGGTCCACAGACGTTGGTAGGATAATGCAATTCGCCGGTTCGAAAATAGTTTAGGATCTGAACAAATGCCGTCGGGCTACGATCAAAAAAAAATTCTTCTTTGATAGGGTCATATGCAGGCGAATGTTTCAATAGCATGAAATTTTCAGCAATCCATGATAAACGAGTTCCAGGTATAGCTTTTAGTGTTGATAAAAATGCCTCGTGGCGTTGGCCGCCCACGTTAAAAACTAACCTTGTATTATTGTTAGTTGTTTCTGACATTGTGCGTGACACCAGCGGCTAAATAATTATTTCTGTATTTTTTCTACAATTTTTTCATTGATATGAAATGACATAACATCGAAATTTATTATGTAGAAAATTCGATTAGATTGAAGGTTTCGTGAACCATCTATCAGAACCACAAATTAACCAAACCAAAAGTGCCCTTCCTTGACTTTTTGAAGCTGAAAAATGAAAGAAAACTTCTTTTCAATATTTTTTTAACAAAGAAGATTTTTAATTGTTTGTGAGGCTTTCCAAGTTTTATCGCGTAGTTTTAACCACCAATTTTCAACAAATTTCGTTCAAAGATGAAAACCTCATTTGGAAAGAAAAAGCCGATGGAAAAAAACAGAGATCATGAAATAAATGTTTCAGTGACTTCCTATTCAGATTATAGATTTTTGAGCCCTCTAGCAATGAAGTCCTATTTGATAAACCTTTTATTTTGCAGATGGCAATCCAAAAGTATTTCATCCATTTTTAGAAATGATAAATTTTGGGATGAAATTTTTATAGATCCAAAATGATTAAAAATTCCCTATCGATTTATATCAGTTCGTGATGATGTTGTTATTGACAGGCCTTAAATTATCATTTTCCAAATAATCATCAATTTTCACATTCCAATAACTTTAGGATTTTGTGAAATTTATCAGAATATATTTTGATAAAACTTCAAATAAGTAAGAATTTTTTTTCAACCACTTACTAGTTAAGACTTTCTAAGATGAGTCATAAAAAGAAGATAGATGAAACCCTATACAGGATAGCTCAGGCCCAGCTTGCACCAATACGTCACAGACTAAAAAGGACCCTTTCCCGACTCGAAAAGACAGTCATAAAATCGTTCCTGGTTAGAATGATGCCTTAAAATTTCATTCCCATTGAGAAACCACTAGAAAATAATTTTGGGAGTTCCCAATTATTTTTGGGTTGTAAACATAAGAATATTAAATCCTGAGCAATAAAAAAATCTGTTAATTTTTCACTTATTTCTTACTTTAGACTTACTTTGATTTTAGACTAGCAAATGTTAATTAATCATGTCAGAGGGCGGGATTCAAGGACAGTGGGCGTTTGTAAAAATAGAAGCTGCGTAGGAGAACGACCAAAAGTTGGTGAGAGGGTGCTGATTAGCAGTTTCTAATTTCATCCCTTGTCACCGAAAAATCTTCTTCCCAATCTTACCTAATTCCTACGCTCACTTTTTCCGCGTGATACCGTTCCCGCCTACTTTGATTTGTCTATGACTTGTTCATTTCTGAGGCAGGGAGCTTATTATTCGTAAAGGAATGTGCAATCCATAGTTTTAATGATGAAATTTGACATTGTTTTCAATTCTTTAATGCAAAAAATATCAATGTAAACCTTCCAATGCTAAGTTCCGAAATTTCCCACACCAACCCAAGAAGGGAAATACTCTTTTTTGACCGTAGCTAGGCATTTTTTGCCGCTTTATTCCACTAAAACCGTCCCAGTCCTTTTTTTGCACCTATAGACAATAGAAAATTGTGTAAAAAAAAGGATTGGATCGAGTTTAGGGGATAATTAAAAAATTAAGTGGCATGCGCCTGACCACGCGACTACGGTCGAAAAGGTGTATGCTTTGGAACAAGTGAGAAAAAGAGGGCGGAATGTAAGACCATAAATGGGTCTGTAACGCAGGGTTGTAGTTACGTTTCAAAATATATCAACAAGGCTAAAATTAACTATGCACAGGAAAAAAGTCTATTGCAAAAGTATATTTTCGAAAACTCGTCTTTATTTTTTTTAATGCTCGAAAATTTCCTTTCAACGAAAGCAAGCCTATTCAAAATAAGAAATGAACTTAAAAATGGGAAGATGTGCAAGAATTAAAAGTGTACACTTTAGAGTAAATGCGTAAATGTACTGAGCTGCTTATTTTGCGAGGTCATTAGAGATATTGTTGATAGGTCATTCATTATCGAGGTCTGATTCTTGGAAAAATAAAAACAAGGGTAGAAAAGAATGAGTGGAAAAAATTGGCTTTTAGAATCTCAATTCTTACAGTGCAGCAAAGAATCGGTGAAATCTGTATCCATATATTGCAATTTTCAACTCAATTCGCAATTTTTCTTCGATTTGCTGAAATTTACTATCCTTACATTGCATTTATCATGATTCCACCCTTATACTAGACGATTCTATCGTCTACAGATTATCACTAAAAAAGGGAATAATTCAGGAGCCGGAATAAATTTGAAGACGGACTTCAGTTCGGGGCGAAGTAAACTGTGGCGGAGGTGTTTACAGTGTTGTTGTTCCAAAAGTCTACCGCCAATACTTTTCCCGTAAACCGCCCTGGCGCCCTGACTATGCGCTTATATATTTCCTTGCGTTTACTGACACTCTAAAACGGACGATAGCATCGTCTACCGTTATACACGCTTTTTTTATAAGAATAGTGTACTTTGGATGAGGGTCAAGTTTTCTTAAGAAATTGCCAAAATTGAAGGTGAAATATTCTTAACGTATTCTTACTTATACTTTTTTAGACTTGACTTTTTTACAAACATGAGAAATGATCAATTTGAGAGTTTTGGACTTTTGAATCAACATTTGGAGCTAAAGTTACTTTTCTGCCTGAAAGTTTCAATTTATCTCTAACAAATAAAGCATTATTTTTCTGTTAACCAAATAGAAAATGACTGTATTCTTATTAAATTCTGTGAAACTCACCCTAAAGGGTATTCTTAGGGTATTCTTACGATTTGGCCAATTTTCACCCTGATATTCTTATAGAAGATATTCTCTTATAAAAAAAAAGCGTGTATTGCGTTTCTGCTATCTTGAAAAACATACCCATCGATCAATTTGCTTGAATGCCCCGTCTGCTTGACTTGAACTTATCATGGTCAACATGAATTGAGATTTCAGGATTTTTAAAACTTGAAATTTAAGAACGAGCACGTCGAATTCGGGATTCCATTTTTGATACATTGGATATTTCGATTTGGGATTGTTGCTATCCAGGCTATATTCTCAGCCTTATTGCAACGAATTTAAAAGGTTCTAATCTAACTTAATATGTAATATGTCATGCAATTCAGTACACTGTTACCGACAGTTAATTCCGTTTGATTTTGTCAAACTCAGGCTCCCTCTTTCACCCTCCTCTAAACTCTAAACCACCCACGTAGTTATAAAAATCTGACGTCACAATGAACCACAGATGACGTCACGACGTTTGATTATAAAAACAAAATGAAAAAAAAGTCAGAATTCAAAACAAAAGACCTGAACAAAGAACAGAATAAACTAAATCATTCAACACCATTTGCCAATATTGTCTCCAAAAGCCATCAATGGGCATCAATTTTTGATGAGAATTTTTGTTTTTCGTTCTTCAAATTTGAACAAGTCGTCAATCATCTCCCAGCTGGCACACAGCGTTGTTTCAACGGTCATCTAACGTTATATGGATGTTATGAACATTAGATGAACGTTGAAACAACGTTATGTGCCAGCTGGGCTTTTTGTAAAGGAAATGTTCTATATGTACACCCCTGTCTCACAGCCCCGATGGAACTTTTTTTTCTTCAGTGGGGATAAAAATCCCTATCGAAATCCCAATGGGGATAGAAATTTTATTGTTGCATAGGTTAAAAAATCCAGTGGGGATGGTTTTGGTGTTCAATTTTTAGACGTTGATTTTCGAGTGGGGATGAAATCAAAGTCAATTTCCCAGTGGGGCTGAGATTCCAGGGTATTTTCCCACCGGGACCAAATTCTTGCCAAATTTTCCAGTGGGGATGGGGTCCCAATGGGTCTGTGACACAGGGGTGTTATATGTATACTCATCTTTTGATAAAATGACATCTTCATGCTTGCCATTATAATGTACCCAGGGGGGACCTGGGCAAGTGGAGAGTACATAGGTAGTTGCCTTTTTTGAAACATTGAAGTCCCTGTAAGGGTTGGAAAATCAATAGATTTAAATCTAGTCTCACTAAGGGTCGAAAAATTAGGAGAATTTCAACTTATTGCTCCTAGATTAAAATTTTGGTCAACTTTGGCTAAATATTAGTCCCACTAATGGTAAAAAATTCACAAAATCTTCCTCCTTTTTCTTTTCTATAGTCTCGCTAAGGATCATGTAGGATTATTTAGTACCTCATCCAGGGCCACAAGGCACTCAAGTCAAGCAATCTTTTGCATATGTGGACCCTAAGGGTATACTTTTCAGGCTCAAAGTACATTGTAAGGATGCAAAAAATGAGATAACGTTTTTAAAGCAAAATTTAAAAAAATCTGATGATTGTTTTAAAATGTACAAGAAAGCAAGAAAATGTAATTTAAGGGTTGATTTTTTTTACCTTATCTGCACTGCAGGTTTTGACCCACATACGGTAGTAGTCAGATTGAGTGAGTCAGATAGATCCTGACCGGCTGAGGACGACGTTATATTATCACTTTTTTACCGTCTTAATCGATTTTGAAAACAAAGTTCGTAAAGTCATATTCTAAGTAAGCTGTCTTCAGAAAGAACAAAAATATTAAATGCATAGATATCTTATATAAAACACTAGATAGAGCTTTTCCTACCCTATTTGAAGCAAAATGTTTCGCCATCCTGGCATCACAATTTAGCTTGCGAGATCCTTGAAATTTTGAACTAATTACAATGTCAAAAAAGTTTCAACAGTGAAAACCAAGGTTTCAATTGTGCCATATTGTGACCTACTTTCAGCAAAGATGGCGCGTTATTTTGCTTCACTTACCATTGCTTGGGAAGTACAGAGTTAGCTCTATTGTTTGATATAAATATGTTTGTGTGATTGAATATCAGTTCTCAAGCTATATACAATTCCAGTCTTTTTTTAATTTTAAAGCGCGCGTCTTTCTCCAAGAAGTGTTGAATGTTCAGTCGATAAAAACACAAAATGCGTTACCCGGCCTTTATAGATCACCTCGTGTCAAGTTCAAATATTTTGTTTAGTCTTTTTTATCAGTGATTTCTTTTGAGACATATGTGATATGTATTTTCAAGTTTATGTACCAATATCCGTCTTTATCAATTATGACTACTCTCGCAAGAGCTCCATAGTTCTTGGTACTCGTATTTTTATGCGGTAGCCAGTTTATTAGGAATTTTATTCTCTTTTCCAACTGATGCAAAACCTTCAAACATACAACCTTTGTAAGTGCCATATAATGTGTTACACTCTGGACAAGCACTTCCACAATCAGTAGCTACTCGGCATTTCATAAAGCAGCCAACACCATGGTCAGCTCCTACAACAAGGTGTGACGACAACGAAAATATAGAAATGATGACCAGAATTGAGAGTTTCTTCATATCTAAGCTCGCAAGCTTCGGCTGCATCCAAAAAATCTGACACAGATCTTGGTGATTATATTCTCCAGAATTAACGTTTATTAGCAGTTAAACCTGTATTTGATTTAAGTGGTTTATCTTTTCAGTTTCACTCCTTCACTTTTTCTCAACTATTCCAGCACAAAGATCAATGCACCATTTCATATATGTGACTCAATATTCATATCAATAAATATGTCCATCAATTATGACAGATCGTAAATGACTCCTCTTTGAGATTTCCGATCAATTTTGATCTAAATCTTCTTCCTTGCTAATTCTTTGATCTGCATCTTTGACATGGCGTTGCTATATGGTAATTAATTAATTAACATTTTTTCAAAAAAAGGACTAGCATCTTTTCAACCTTTTGTATACGAGTATACGAGTATTTTTTAATTTGAAGATCCACACTCTTTAACCAAAACTTTCACCTCCCCAGCAAACAAATATCCAATCAGAAGCTACTCAGCGAGAATGTAGTATTTATGACCCAAAATCACACACAAAATATTTGAGACAAAGAGGATTTCCCTGTGAAATTTTAAACACCATGATTTTTAAGCCCGTTAAACTAGAGTTGGAAGACTATTAGGATCTCAGGATTTAAAAGCTCAAAATTGTTTCAATCAGACTTGGAATATAGCCTAGAAGCCACCAAACTCCTTAAAAATCAGAATATTTTCAATGGAAGAAGTGCTAAAATAGCAATTCTCGCGCAAATTTAAATTCTGAAAAACGTTAAAATACACTAAAGTCTTATTCATATTTATTTATTTATAAATTTCGAGCAAGATTGCAGTTTGAATTTGTTTACATTTGGTTTGAATTTTGTGCCAAAAAAAGCTGTTGATAAGGTAGCCAATCAGATTCGCGCATTTCCAATCACAACAATAATATCACATTAAATTATCAGGTTGAAATCTAGACGATGCTATCGTCCGTATAATATGTTATTATGATATAACATAGTTTGTATATTATAAAACGTAATATGTTTCGCGGCGGATAGAGTCTGTGTTTACGGACGATATCAATTTGGCGCTTTTTTTGATTTTATCTTTGCCCTTACCGACCTTGGAGAAGGGTCGGTGATTTTTGCGAAAAATCCCTGTAGATTTATAGACGAACTTGGTAGAGAAAACCAAAACAACACAAAATCGAAGGGAAGGATGCAAGTAGGGAGTGAACTTTATCCAAAGAATGGTTGTTTTCTTTGGTGAAGAAGAATGTTATTGTAAGATAATTCGAAGGCTGAAGACCTTACTTAAATGCATTTGCTGTTTCTTTAGCTTTTTTGACAATATTAGTTAGAAAGGGATTGTTTTCCTCAAGGCCCACAAACAAATTCTAACTTTGATTCAACTTGATGTAGCATCTAAAGGTAAGGTTTATATTCACTGGATTTTGTAGTTTCTTTTATGGTAGCAGGAATCAGTGTCAGTTGAGACTGAAATATTGACTTTTTCCAGTTCTGTCTCAGAACAGAACATTATCTCACCAAGTCAAGTATGATTTTGTGCACGTCAAAATGTTATCTTCAATCTCTGCAAAGTTATTTCTAAGAAAAAAGGCCTAAATTTTAATAGATTTTACTTCCTGTTTATTTTTGTTGGGCTTGATTGAGTTTAATGTTTAGCTATCTTTTTATATTTTTTGATAGTCAATTTTTCAGCTTGGCACTTGAGTGACATATTTTAAAAACCATAGTGCGGTTATCAGGCATATTTCAACCAATGCATTTCTACAAAATTCAACCAACACCTTTCTCGATATCAGACCGACACCCTCCATAGTGTCTAAACACTTTCTGCGATATCTATACAACACTTTCTGCGATATCTAAACAACACTTTCCACAGTGGCTGATCAAGACCTTTCCACGGTGCCACGGTGGGCTGATCAACTAACACTTTCCATTATGACTGAAGGAAACCCTCCACGATATCTAAACAACACTTTCCACAACATCTGAACAACGACCCTTCTATGATACAAGAGCAGTCACTTCAAACATCTGAACAAAAAGTTTCTTTTAGACTATATTTTCAGCAAGCAGCTGGTTCATTCAAAAACAGCTTTTCTAAGCCTCAGGTCTATTCATGATATGCACCACTGCAATGTCTTCCGTTCCACCCAATAGCTCATTGGTCGGAAGTGACGTAAAAGCAGTCAATACGCTACTTTCAACCAATCAGCTATTGGGTGGAACGGAAGACATTGCAATGGTGCATATCATGAATTAAAAATTTGAACCATAAATTTTTACGATGTTAGAAAAATTTTATCGAAAAGAATCTTTTTCACTTCAAATCTCCACATTCTTCTGGAGAAATGCAACATTATCTGCTACCCAATCAGTCCATACACAGAATGCAAAATATAAAATTGCCCTTCACTTTAGGCTAATTCAAGGTGAAACGCTGAAATCTTTTATAATAATTTACGGTGAAATTTCAGCTAATCACCAAGTAATTATTGAAAGATTACAGTTTTTCACTGCCAATTCATCTATATAAGGTCAAGGTAATTGTTTTTTTTTCTTGTGATATAGTTTGCAAATTTCATCTAAAATTTTTCAACTATAAATCCTGTGAAAACACAAATTTTGTTTGAATCTTGTAAAAAATAAAAATTTATCATAATTCCTGAACCAATGATCAAAATGACTTTAAATTTAAAATGTAGGGTCACTGTGACGATTGAAATGTATTTGTAAAAAAAAATTCCTCAAAAAATATGTGGTTCAAATTTTCAATTTTAGACCTGAGGCCGAGAAGGCATTTTTGACTGTAAACACAGATGCTTTGCAAAAAATACCTACCAAATTTCTTTACTCAAATATCCTTTTAAATTATCCAATTGGCAAGCCTGTAAAATCCCACGTAAAAATGAATTGATTTATTCAAAATTTCATACACATTTTTTTTGCATGGAAAAAATAAATATTGAATATAATGTCTTTATATAATGCCCTCTTGATTATAGTAGGGCAAAATAGCAACTATTACTAACATATAGCAGTCAATAAGAAGATGAATAAAGAAAAGTCTTTTCTTAATGACTATCTTGCTAGGAATGGTTGCTATTTTGTCCACAATTGAAGTTGGTGTCAACATTATTGGAAATGTTTATTATATATTTACTTTTCTATATTTAATAATTATCAAAATTATAATCAGTGTATGAAAACTTAGCACAGGAAAAAAATTGGCCTTTTAGTGAATTCACGGTGAAAAGCTGCAATCTGACAATAATTCACGATTAAATTTCACCTTTTCATCGTGAATTATTAATTGAAGCTTTTCATCGTGAATCCACTAAAAAGTCATACAATGATTTACATTGAATTTTTTCTGTGTTGGACTTGAAAGGTTTTGGAAGACCATAAGGTGGGACCAATTTGATTTGTTGTTTTACGGCCCGGACTGAACCTAAAATTTAAAAAATCAAAATTAATGCCGCAATCATTCACACAGGAAAAATCTAAAAAAGTATATATATACCTTGATTTTCGGATGAACTCACATATAATTCACTTTAAAAAGTTACAATTGTGAAAATGAAATCTTGTAATTTCACCCAAAATATCATGGTGATTTAAAAAAAAAAATTGCTATGTGTGTGACTAGTAGTAGTGACTAGTAGACTACTGCTTTATTCAAAAATTTAAAAGCTTTCTCAAGTTTTTCAGAATTTTATGCTCAATTTTTCAATAAAACTGCAATTCACCAATAATCTTTAATTTCACAAGTTTGGTATAATTACTGATTTTTGCTGTTATAGGTATAGACTGCAGATGTTTTCACGGGTATAATTATTCACAATACATTTTAATTATATAAGTATGATTCATTCTTTTTTTTGCAAACCAAACTGATCCTCTTTTTTCGTTAGCTTGCGGCCTGTAAAGAAAAATGACAAATTATATTGGTTTCGCCTGAACAGTATATATGTAGAGAAAAAATTAAAACCAACAATTATGCGTTTTATAAAAATTAAAAAAAATTTGATAAAGAAAAATAATGCATCACACTTACAGCTGTGATTGAAAAATGCATGCCACTCTAATAAAATTTTCCTAGAGCAATCAGACAAAGCAAGCCTTTTATACACTGGAGATAAGCCTGGTGGATACGTTTGTATTAAAAAAAGATAAGTCTTTCAAAATAAAAGAGAGCCTTACTGCTTACCTACCTCTTCTCTCTTTTTACTCTTGAAAAATATGATACTTGCTTGAATCTGAGTTCTGCTTGTTAAAAATAAATTCAAAACAAACCATTTACATAAAACACCTTGTTGCAAAGAAGTTACAAACTAAAGTACTAACTAATAGGAGGCTAAGAGACTCAAATGCTAAAGAATTGCATAAAACATTTCCACACGAACAGATCAACAACTTTCTGTCGCCCTGTTTTGGAATCATTATTCCAGTCGGGTCAATCTGTATTCACAGCAAGAACTGCCGCGGGATTTACCAGTCAGACCCGACTGTTTGTTTACATTTGTTCGAACCGGGCCGGCCGAGGGTAGAGACAAAACGCTGAACGGCGGAACGACGGAATGCCGGAACCGGAATAGCTGTTCCGGCCGGAATAGCTATTCCGCGGAATAATGATTTTTTTTATATTTTGTATTCCGCGGAATATGATTATATATTTTTTTCCATCTGGGCCAAGTCAAGCTAACGAAGGTATGACATCGCTGAAAAATTTCTGTCAAGCACGGCTAGAAGTTGGTCCAGTGGTTTAAAGCGTTGGTTTCACGCATTAGGGATCCCCGGATCGAAGCGGGGCCAAAGTCACCTTTAAAATTTTTATCCAGGTTTTGATGTTTCATGTTTTTTTGGGTGCAGATTCCGAAAAAATAGGTCTGAAGTCCTGAAAAGTTGACGGAAGGGCGCTATGAGACCGTAAAGGACCCGTACGGGACCGTGAATGACCCCCTCCCCTAGCGCCGGACTGGGTAGGTCTCACGACTTGAAACTTTCTGGAGACGTCAAGCATATCGAAGGGGGGGAGCATGCCAAATTTCATCACTCCACTGTTACCGGTCGTCGGGCTACGGGCCGCGCAAGGTACGCTGCAGGACGTCCCCGTACGGACGATTGCCGGGTCGTACGGCGTTTTTAGCCGGTCAAATTTTCCGTGAGGTCTATCTTAGTTATATCTAAGGGAAACACTCAAACATAAAATCCCAAACAACACCCCGGGAAAGGTGTATTAGAATGACTTCACAAGCGAGTGCACGAGTGCATTCCTTTATATACCATACGAAAAACAGCCAATGAGGTAGCCGATTGCTGATTTTGGTTGATTATGGGTGGTAATGGGTGATTATGGATGATTATGTATATAGATATACCCTCAGGGGTGATAAAAGAGAAAGATTATTATTATAATAAAAAATCATATTCCGCGGAATAGCTATTATAAAAAATAAAAAAAAATATAAAAAAACCATATTCCGCGGAATAGCTATTCCGGCCGGAACAGCTATTCCGGTTCCGGCATTCCGGCATTCCGCCGTTCTGCGTTTTGTCTCTACCCGCCGGCCGATCACACCGCTAGCCAAAATCCAAAATTTCCGTTTTTCTACCGAATAGGCCATTTCACAGTCGCAAAGCGTAATGGGTAATCAGGACCACTGCGCGCTAATAACGACTTACTATTGGTCCAAAGTTTTGAAAAAAATTGAAGATTTTTGCGTCTAGCCAACGGGAAGCCGTAATGGAGGTGCAATCAGTCCTGATTACCCATGATCCATTTCGACCGTGAAATGGCCTATTGATATAGTCTGTTGAAATCTCATTGCTCAATTTTTTTATATATAGACAGTCTCTCAGCTAAGAATCTTTAAAAGTTCTAAAGGCCATAAAGGCCACTTCCCTCAAAGCTTAAGGAACGAAAGGCGTTCTTGAAATTGAAATTTGATCCCTGCCTACTGGTTCTTTTAGCTAGGCTCTTCCAAAACGGGATTTTATTATCAATTTTCACCCCCTTGGCCGCACACTCTCCTAGCTGTCTGGAAAGATATTCATTCTATCAAAAGGTGCCTTAAAGACTTTACTTAATCTATGGCATCAATTAACTTTTCAATTGTTTCCAGAGAAAAGAAATTTTCAAAGATTGAAGTCACCCTTAGAAGAACCATTAAAATAGCAAAGTGGAAAATATACAACAACGGTAATTACGGTAAGACATAACGATTGTTTTGTGTACGTGTTCAAAAGAAACTAATTACGGATACCAAGGATATTAAGTTGAATATGATGCTTAAGTTTTTTCTGGTATCTTTACGAAAATGAGCGGTTCAAAGGTCATTACACTTTTTGTATTTTAATTTCATTTCAGTCACAGGAAAAAATCTTAAAATCCCAGGCCTGAGAAATGGCAATTTTCGCAGTGGGATTTTTTTTGCCCTGAGATTTTTTAATGATTACATATTTCGATTAAATTTCGGGGTTGATTTTGGCCATTTTACAACCCTGGTAAAATTTTTATGCAAACTTTCCCACCCCGAATATGGCCATTATTCAGACCTGGGATTTCTTGAGGTGTAAAATGGTCATTTTCGAGGTGGGACTTATTTTTCATAAAATCAGAGATTTGGAAACCCACCCCGAAAATGGGCATTTCCCAGGCCTAGGATTTTTCGGGTTTTAAAATGTACGCATGTGCAAAGTTAAAACCACAAGTGATTTTTTAGTTAAAAGTGTACAGATTGTATCTAAACCAAAACATTTTATAGTTGTATTCGGTCAGTGTGTAACACATACAATCATGGACGAAAATTGTGAGACAACTCTCCTTCCCCCTTTCCCCCTTGTGGCAATGTTGAAGGGCATTGGAAAAGTCGGTGGGAAGGTCGTTCGCACTAAACATCGCCACTGGGGGGGGAGGGGGACCATCCATGGTTTTTCCAGAGCATTTTCCTGTGTTTTTCTCAAACATTAAAGTCCATGATTGTAGCTACATTCGTTCACAGTGGACTTACGTTGCCTGGGCTCAGTGGATCGGTGATTCTTTTCAAAGTTACCATTAATAGACCTTTTCATAAATTACGTCACGAACATCACTTGCCTCGTATTCAAACAATTTCCGTGGTGATCACATCCCTTGAGACATTAAATGATTTTGGTAGGAATAGAAAATAGTTGTAATAAAATCTGCTGGGAGTTAATCACCATGGCAGTAATTTCAAAACGAGGCAAGTGATGTTCGTGACGTAATTTATGAAAAGGTTTATTCATACTAGTTTTATAGGGGTAGTTCAAAACTAGGGACGGGGGCTGTTCCTGTACCACCCCCTAACTTTTGATTCTAGTCTAGTCTTTTTGGATAAAATTTGGCACACAAGATCCTTGTCATTTAAGTAACTTTTGACAAAATATTCTTTTGATGAGATCACTCATCATGCTCAAAGTGAGAAAAAAACAACAATTTCATTTGTTTTTATATTAGCTATTGTATTCTAAGAAAGTCTTTAGAAAAAACTTCCCTGAGTCTAAAGGTTTTAAGGTTTTACGGTTTTAAGTGAGAGTAGAATAGATCATGCAAAAACTTATTTTCCCTTATTTCAGCATAGTATAAGAAAGCCGCGGCTTTCTTATACTGTGATTTCAGTATTATGATAAATCAAATCTTCAGTATTTTTCTAGTAAAGCATCATGTATCAAATTCAAATGCGGTTTACTAAACTTAAGTGAAAGTAGAATGATCATGTTTAATTTCTGTTTAAATCTTATATAAATTGAAACATCCAGAAGGATTTTAAAGTTTTCACAAAAGAGGAGGGGGCTTACAGTAGAGGGGTCCAAAAATGACTTTTTTTGGAGATTTTTATGTTTAACCATCTTTTTTAAATTAATTTTTCATGCTGATTCCGAATTTGAAATCTGTTTTTCCATACCTCTTACCCCTGGGCGGCTACCGGAGACCCTTTTTTCGGAAAACCGCCCAAAACCGCTAAAATTAAAATTTTTTAAAATTTTCCATTTTGAATAGCTTTCTAGTGATGTGATATCTTTTTTAAATCAGTTTTTCATGCTGATTCCGAATCTGAAATTCATCTTGTCATAGCTCTCACCCTTGGCCTGGTATAGGAGGCTGTTTTTTTACTAAAATCTTCGAAACTAAGGAAAATTAATAATTTGAAAATGTTTGAATTTGAATGAACTTTGAATGAAAAATTTAATGGTAACTACTTGTTTTAGATCAAGTTTTCATGCTGATTCCAAATTTCAAATTAGTTTTTGCATATCGCCCACCCCTGGTCTGCTATGGGGCCGGCTACATGAGGTTCCTTATTCAGAAAATATTGCAAAAAAATGTACAAAAATCAATATTATTGAGAGGATATTTCTTTTAGTTCGTCTGTGGCTTTTTGACACTTGGCTAATGTTATACATTCATCGTCATAGGGTGCCTTGAGTACTTTATCTTTATCCAATGAGCTAACCCTTTGTACTGCTGCTATAAATTTATCTGCTCAACTAGTCATGAAGCACATTCAACCTGATTAGAATCTCGTTACTATCTCAAGCTAGTGAACTCCTTTCAAATACAATGATTCCCTAAATTAATTGAACATTGAAATGTTGATAATTGTTTTTAGGATGCCTTAATCATTTAAGGAGATAAGTTAAAATTAAAATCACTAGGCTATACAGATAGCTAATATGGAATCTTTCAAATAATTTTAATTCAAACGAGTCATATAAGAACAGGTTTTATAGTGAATCTATTGAAAGGTACCAATGTTTAAGAAATATAACCTATTCCTAAAAAATAACTTCCCAACAAATGGACCAATATGAAAGTATTTACATGGTTGTCCCTGGAAAGGAGTTTTACGGGGTTTTACTACTTAGAAGTTCACAAGATAATTTCATTTCTGAAAACTTTTTTCTAATTGACTTATCAAAGACCCCTTGTTCAGAACAAATAGTTATATTTGTGGAAGTCCGTAATAATTAACACCAATAATATTGTAATTAAATCAACAGCTTAAGGTCTGATTTATTTTTAAAAAGCATTAGTTCTTCAAATCTATTCAAGCAGGTATTTAAGGGATATCCATTCCTTAAACAATAGCGCCTTTCGATTGGTTCAATAAACAACTATTTGAATGTAGGATTTTTAGATTCTATCTATTCAGTATAAGGTCTATACATCCTTATGATTTTCATTGTAACTTGACCTTTCAAACAATGATATACGGCTTGTGAAAGCCAATATCAACTTTTGAATGTCCAATGCGGACAATCATTGCATTTGGAAGAAGTTTACTAGCTCAAGATATTTTTAACAATTTGATTTTTACATCTTTAATCATATTCTAAGCAGACAAATTAAAAGCAGCTCGGTCCATAGGGTTGGATCATTAAAGTACTCAAAACTCTTTGTAACAAGGAATGTATAACCAGATGTTCTGATAAATGGAATCCAAGTACAAGAATCTCCTTTGAAAAATATTCATTTCAGTACATTTTTGCGATATTTTCTGAATAAGGAACCTCATGTAGCCGGCCCCATAGCAGACCAGGGGTGGGCGATATGCAAAAACTAATTTGAAATTTGGAATCAGCATGATCTAAAACAAGTAGTTACCATTAAATTTTTCATTCAAAGTTCATTCAAATTCAAACATTTTCAAATTATCAATTTTCCTTGGTTTCGAAGATTTTAGTAAAAAAACAGCCTCCTATACCAGGCCAAGGGTGAGAGCTATGATAAAATGAATTTCAGATTCGGAATCAGCATGAAAAACCGATTTAAAAAAGATATCACATCACTAGAAAGCTATTCAAAATGGAAAATTAAAAAAAAATGACTTTTAGCGGTTTTGGGCGGTTTTCCGAAAAAAGGGTCTCCGATAGCCGCCCAGGGGTAAGAGATATGGAAAAACGGATTTCAAATTCGGAATCAGCATGAAAAATTAATTTAAAAAAGATGGTTAAACTCAAAAAGTGTAATTTTGGACCCCCCTACTTACAGGGTTTGCGATTTCCGAAATCCCGAATAATTTTGCCAAAATTTCTGAGATTCCGTAAAAAAATACTTGCAATTCCGATACTGATTTTTTTTGGGTTTTTTACCTCGTTTTGACTAATTTTTTATCAAATTTGATTTTACATTTATGAATTCCGAAAAAGGGGGATAAAAACTTCACAATACCGAAATTTCGAAGCAAAATTTCATGGATTTCCGATACCGAAACAATTTCAGAATTCCGAAATACCGAAGAAAAAAGGGTCGATTTCCGAAACTCCGAAATACCGTACGCCTCCCACACAAAGCTCAAACTATCTTATCGGGAGATTAATGAGAAAAATCCAAATGTTTATTTTTGTACTTATTTTATACATAAATATTCAATCATCTTCAAATATAACAGTTAAAATTGGTAAAATTCAAACTTTATACAAAATAAATCTTTTTAAAGTTTTTTTATTGTAAATCTATACTGTGAATAAGGAACTGCGTCTTTATACACACTCGCTTCCGAGCCTTTTTCAGAAATTTTGTCCTCTTGAAATTTTATCAAAAGTTTTATTTTCAGAGGCTCCTTTTGCCTGAGTTCTGTTTCGAATTCCTTCACATTGTATACCAATCGAAGCAGAATTTCATGTAGATTGCAAAAATGTATTAAAGAAGCAAGCAAACGTTTCTCTATTAAAAGAACATCAGGCGTACAAACTTCCACGAGTAGAAACTTTTGATTTTCACGAATTTAGGCCCTTTCCGCAAAAGTAAATGTCTTTAAAAATTCTAGGAAGGGCCATTCGCGAAAGTTTATGGTCGCGAAAATTTCGTGACAAAATAGAAAATCTGTAAAACTTCAAACTTTGAATCAAATGTAGCTTATATGGCACTTATTAGCCCGTTAAAAGACTATGTAATAAGTCAAAGGAAAAATGTTTCAAGCCAATCCATAAATTATTTGTCTCTCTAAGCCATTTTTTCATGTGAAAATTCGCAATTTTACGTCTTGATTCGCGAAAGTTTATGCTGGCAAAAAAATATTTTTCCTTTAAATTTGCGAAAGTAAATGTCGTGAAAAAAACCAGCTGGCACACAACGTTGTTTCGACGTTTTTCTAACGTTCACAACGTCCATATAACGTTAAAAAAACGTTGAAACAACGTTGTGTGCCAGCTGGGAAAGTAATGGCTCTTTGAAGTATTGCTTTGACCCCTCTACCTACGAGAAACTCGTGGTTGGCAGCGAATTTGTTAAAATACTATTTCAATCTGAAGAATAGTCGAGTCTGGGTTGAATCTCATACACAATTCATCCAATAATTGATCATATATTTTCGATAATATCATCCAATTATGAAATATTCCAAAGGTACCATTTACATCTGTTCTTGTCGGCCCTTTTTACAGCTTCAAGGCATCATTGTGTTTATCAAGAGCTTTAAGTTTATCAAAATCACCACCAAAGTCTATGGCACAACGTTTGCCGAAGTAAGGAAAATTCTGGCATGTAGGACAATCTGGATTCGTGCAATCTCCATCACCGGTGCATATATGATAACAATTTGCAGACTCACTCGCTGGTCGCGCATTAGTTAATTCTACCATTATCAAAACAATTGTAAAAAGAACAATTGTTTTCGCCATGTTTCTTGATAGTGATTTATAGTTGCTCTTCTTTATAATAATTTTTGTTTTTCACTACTGAGCAAGTTTTTGTTACACCCACAAGCTATGTACTAACTTCAAGCTTTTGAATGATCTTTCAACCTTAGCCCTCGCTTGTCGTATTTATAACATTATGATAATCGCCTTGAATAATTACTTTTCAAAATCTTAACAAAAATTTCCGGGCCGGTTATTTTGAATCGAATATTCATTATTTTCTTCCTCCTTCATACCTAATGATAGTTTTTTTATAAGAACAAACTATATAAGAACATAAGGCTTAGATGGCCAAAATACTAAGAACAAGCTAATAACTTTTTAAGGGCCTTTTAAGGCTTTCAGGACTCTAAAACCCGCGATTTCGACAAAATTACTCTCAAAATGGTGAAATTAAAAACATTTTAGGCTTAAAACTCAAAAAACTAAGAACATCCAAAGGCTGCAAAAAGTTTTGGATGTTCTTATAGAAAAACAACGTGTATTGACAGTTTTTTTTCGTGTTGTCATTTCTTTTGTTATTTTTCATTTTCTATTTTTCAATAGCCCTTTCCGCAAAGAATTGCAACAGAGAATGGAATTTCAGCTACATGTTTTTTTTTTAAATAGGAACGCAAGCTTTTAATGGCAAAAATATGAAAAACAAGTTAAGAACATATTTTAAGGCTTTGCGGACCCTAGAACACCTTATTTCTGTAGTCACAAAATGGTAAAGATAAAAACTTGTTAATCTATAAAGGCTTCAAAAATTTTGGATTTTCTTATAAAAAACGTGTACGATATCAAATTAAAAAATAAAATTTGAAATGCTTAGGTAATGGTTTTATTTTTACTGACGACAAAGGATATCATTAAATCCTGAAGAAACAAGAAAGAGTGATTTTTTTCTATCAATTACTCCTTTGTTCATAAGGTAAGGATGCTTTTGGAAAATTCCAGAATGTTTCAGGTGTCCGGAAAAAATGAAGAAATACAAACAAAATTTTGATAATGCACAATTATAGAAAGTACTCTCGGGTACCTAATAGCTGGGGGGGGGCACAAATTAATTTTTGGAAAATTTCCCACCGAGGACATTCTTATTCCATATATGCACCCTATTTTCAGACACAATCAAGTTGAAACGATATCTCATAGCTACATCGTGTGGTGTACACCCTTGGAATTCTCTCAAAGGTGTACAAAAACCATAAAACAGAATTGGAGTCTCTTAAAGGGTAACAAAATTATAATATTAAAAATCGACTCTCTCAAGAGTCATAAATTCTCGTAATTTGGATTAAAGTTTGAAAATTTTGGTTGAAAATTGAGGAAAAGGTCCCTCTAAGGAACGTAAAAACATCAAAAAAGGGGCAAAGCTTTCGAAATCCAGTCTCTCAAGGAGTCGATTTTCAAACTCTGGCTTGGACGAATATAATAGCGTAGTTCACTCTGTGCGCATTGTCTGTTTGATAAAAATTTTCGTGCACGGAGACCTCTGCGATGAAGTAAAAGGGATGGGTCTATGTCCGAAAGGACGAGGAAAATTCGAGAAAAAAATCACGAATGCAATTTTCAAATTGCGCGAGTTATCGTGTGATTACAAGCTAATTGCATAATGGGTTTCGCTACTTTTTTCCGTTGCGGAAGAAGATTACGCAGACAGTATTTTTTCTCTACTCTATGTTTTTCTTTCATTGTTGTTCATAGTTTTTCGTAGTTTTTCTTTCTCGCAAAATGAATTTCAAATGAAAAAAACGAAAGAAAAAACATTAAACCCTATTTTGTAAACATTGGCGCGTCATTGAAGAGTGTGATTAACGATTAATTGCTCTCTACAGATACAATTAACAATTAACTGATCTCTTTGAAGGGGCGCCAAATGAGAAAAAATAGCCCATCGTGCGATTAATTAGAATAATTCGAAGGCAACTACGGCACAGGCTCCATATAGCTATTGATCTATATTATATTTTCGATTTATCCGCTATTATTGTATTCTTGATATGTGTAAGTCATTTTTCTAGCGGAAACACCCTAAAAAAGCCGGGATTTGACCTCTCTCTGTTACTAAAAATAGAAACACGGAGCTCAAAAACCGGCTTTTTTGGGTGCTTCTGTTAAAAAATACGACGTCATCTTGACTTGACGCATATCAAGAATACCGGTAGGTAAGAACAGCCATTGAATAATTTTTGATATACCATGGCTATTATTGTACCACGGTAGAATTCTTTTTTCAAATTTTGCTTTCAAAGGTTGATTTTTTTGTCGCTCTTGTTGTTATCAAAGATTAAAATAAATCTATTGTCAATTTCATGAACAAATTTTATTAATCAAAGTAAATAAAAGAAAATCATTAAAAAAGAAAAACATTCGAACGTTCGATTATGGGAGTGTTTTAAGTGAAACGTTTTAATCTTTTGTTTTTGCCTCTAGGTACATAATAAAACATATATTCAATAGGTTTTCATTGGTTATTGGATTTATTATCCCTCGGTGATGTATATTCAACTCGGCTTCGTCTGTCGTTGAATATTACATTACCTCGGATTAATGAATCTCAATAACCAACTTTTACCCATTGAATATCTGCTTAATATCCATCCAATCAGTATTGTATCTATCTATCAAATAATCATATATTTTTATAATGTTGTAATGGCGATGTGTTTACTTTCCTTTATCATCCACATGAAAAATATGAGCAATCTGATTGGCTAAAAAGGCGTACATAAATGCTGTATTTCAATTTCATATTGTACCGTACAAATACAAGACCACGTTCAAAAAAAGGATCTGGTAAAGCGAGAGATAATATTTTGTAACAATTTTATGATTAGAAAGGTTTTCTCTTTGTTTCCCGGGGGGGGGGGGGGGGCACTCAAGGTGGGTGCATGTCACTAGTCCGACACTTTCTAGTCCGACAGTAAAATATTCCGAATCTTTGAAATAAATTTACAATTTGGAAGACTTTTTTTACGACGTCACTTTTGTCCGAAAAGGAAAGATTTTAGAGTGTCGAATGTTGAATAAGGGTTTTTCACAGAGATAATATTAATAAAAGATTTTGACATAATTAGAAATAAAGGACCAACCAGGGTTGTAAATCACTAAAGAAGGGTCGTAAAAACAGCTAAATCCAATTTCTTGACTCTTGAAAGCCTATCCTAACAAGCTTCCCAAAATTTAAGAAAACTCGGGTTTAGGGGCCTGACCTCAAAATCGATTATAAAGATGTGCCTCCGATTCATACTTCGTTTTTCATATGTTGTTTTTGACTCGTTGTCGGACAAAATTGTTGTCGAAATACTGACGCATTCGTCAAATCCAACGTCGGACATTTTTACTGTCGGACTAGAAAGTGTCGGACTACTGACGACCTCCCCTCAAGGTAAATGACCTACCAGACGTTCGGCCCTTAAGGGTAGGTTTTTCATAGTTCAGCTAGTGCACTGTAAGGGTAGGAAATTACAAAACTGCACTGAACTGCACTGTAAGGGTAGGAAATTGTGATAAAAGCCCAATTTTTTGGTAAAATTGGCACAAAATTGGTCAATTTTGGAGGAAGAATTCCACATTTTCTTGGAAAATTGCAAAGATTTTCGCCCTTACGGGCGAGAAATTTTGAACAAGTGCACAGTAAGGATGATTCACTGCACTGTAAGGGTCCGATTTTAGAAGCCAAATTTTGGGCCGAACGTATGGTCGTTTTCAGATCGAATGCCCCCGGGCTTTGTTTCCAATACACACCAACTTATCAACAACTTATCAAAAGAGTCTATGAAAACAATGTTTTGATCTTTTTAATGACCATTCGATTCTTTTTTCGAATGTTTGATGTTGATTTCATGTAAATAAAAGTAAAAGAAAAGAATATTGGAAAGAAAAGCAAAACAAATAGACAGGCAGCTGAGGTCACAAAAAAATTGGACGGGGTGCGAACAATCCAAAACTACTTTTAATTGAAAATCCTAAATATCTAGAAACCATCAACCGGAGTTGTTGAAATTAATTACCGGACGTGTCCGGTAATATTTTAGAGCCTGATGACGTCATGCGTGCCCAGAAGACTTTTAAGTGGATATATATGATTTCTCAACCTAATTCGAGAAAATCGATCTTAAAGAAAGTGTAAATATGACGTCATCAAAACTTCGGAAGCTTTTAACTTTTTATCATCAAATCTTTAGACATAGTTACTGACCTTTTTCTTAATCTACGTCAAAAAACGCGTCGATTGGTATATAATATGTCTATACTTTTTTTCATAAAAATTTTCAATTTCCTTGTGACGTCATCAAATACGAAAATATTTTCGGACGCGTCTGGTAATTATTTTCAAACTGTCCGGTTGATGATTTTGTGTTCAGAAAGGTCATATCTATTGAAAACAACTGTTTAAAGTTTGCTCGCAAACTTTGTAGCTACTGCACTTTTTTAGTTGACCTCAGCTGCCTGACTAAAAGAAAAGGAAACACAAATGTACTAACGCACTTTGTAATACCAAAAGATGACTCACTTTGTAATAACACCTGAGGCACTTTGTAATACAAAAAAAGCTGACGCACTTTGTAATAACATCTGACACACTTTGTAATAATATAGAGAATTTTAAACGTTTTTTACGACCTGATGATGTCATCCATTTTGCCACCACTTAAAAAAAGGGACTCCTCCTCTAACTTTTTTACCACTTTAATGGGGGGGGGGCGTACGGAGTTCACGATTTATACCGAATAGTTTTGCCAAAATTTCCGAAATTCCGTAAAAAAATACTTGCAATTCTGATACCAATTTTTTGGGTATTTTTCCTCTTTTTGACTAATTTTTCATCAAATTTTGTACGGAGGGTACCCATATCAGGTAACATTTCTTTCAAAAATCGGATTATCGGGGAGACATTTCGGAAATATCGGAAAAACTATTTTCTCTTAATTGACAACAGTTATACATTTTTCTCCGAAATCGCATAATCGGGGGAACTTTTTTCCAAGTTGGGAAAAATAAGGAAATTATTATTTTTAATCATTTTTGACGAAATTGGTTAATCGGTGAGACATTTTTTCTGAAATCAAAAAATCGAGGATACTTTTTTCCAAATTCTATAAGAATTGCTCAAAAGTTTGATAAAAGTTTGTTGATATTTTTCAAGTTGATGATAAACCAGTTATCTGTACACTTTTACTCGTACAAATAATAGGATATATAAAGGCTCGAAAAATATGACGAAAAATCTGAACTCGAAAAGTATATCCCATATTGTACTCGGTACCATGTCTCCGTGTAATAACTGTTACATATACAGAATACATTAAAATTTCCCATTATTTTCCGGATTGTAATTGTTCTGTATAGTCTAAAGAAGAAAACAAAAACAAGTGCATTAAGATTTGTCGTAATGTTGTCTGCTTTTTGAAATGCTATATTTTTTCTGTAAGAACTATCTTTGTCTTTATCCTACTCTCAGATAAGATATGTTCCTATGAAATGAGGAAATACCTCGATTTATCCGTTTATCAATCCAATCAGTATTGTATCTATCAAATAATCATATATTTTTGTAATGACGATGTGTTTACTTTCCTATATACAGGATACGCATTAAAATTCCTATTATTTTCCGGATTGTAATTGTTCCGAGTCTAAAGAAGAAAACAAAAACAAGTGTATTAAGATTTGTCGTAATGTTGTCTTGCTTTTTGAAATGCTATGTTTTTCTGTAAGGACTATCTTTGAACAGATCTTGCTCACGATAAGATCTTATTTCTTCTTTTCTCACCCATTTTTTTTACCCCTAAATTGCTTGAAATTGATTAATTTTAGGCTCAACATTGTTCCTAAATTGTTCTTATTTTTTGGAGATTTTGAGCCTCTTTGTTCTTATAAAAAATTGTTCTTAATTGTTAATGTCTTAAACTATTGTTTTTATTATCAATTTTTTCCCAAGAGCATTTTATTAATTTTTTTTCATTCGTAACGGTTTGCAATTTCTAGCATAGTGTATACATCTTATGAGAGAAAATTTTATTTGTAGTATAGTATATCTGATGATCGCACAAGGCGTGAAACTGACAGTAATATATGGATTTTAAATCTTAACAAATTAAAATATATGTAAAATTGTTCTTATAAAATTGTTCTTATAGAAAATAAGTGTAGGCTTCTTAAAAAATCATACTGTTCTGCTAAAATGAATTAACGAGATGTATGATGAAGTTGAGGCTGTAACAATCGGATGGGCGATTGGAGATGAAAAAGGAATATTGTAAAAAATCGGAGGAAACTTCGTAATATAATATCTGACGGATGTTTCGGAAGTTTAGATGGTGGAATTTTTACAAGCATTTATTTGATTTGGTTGGTCGTTAACCTGTAATAAAACAATTTTGTTACTTTTTCTAAAGAACGCGTCATCTCTGTTACTTTTAATGACCAATTAATGAAGTATCTTATAAAAACTCCAGAACACCCCGAAAGTTTAGATGGTAGAATTCTCTTGTTCTGGTTTAGACGGTTTGACGGAATATAACGATCAAACTGACACATCTACGGAATCGGGTATGCCCTTAAATCCCATTCTGATTAAGATAAAACCACTCCTGCAAATATTAGAGGCAAGTTAAGAGGCCAAGTTAGTTTCTTACATCAGAGGCATGTGTTATTTTTGTAAACAAAAGAAACTTAATAATAACTCATTTGTTAGTGGTTAATGAGAGAGTTAGCCTTTAATTGGATGTTTAATAGCTTCCTTTCTTAATTTCTTGAGAACAAGTTTTCTTGATAACTTGTAATACATTGTTTTGCATACATGGTCATGACCACGATTGAATGCTGCTTTTCCTGATATTCAATAATCGAACGAAGATTTAATCGAATTGGCTTTATTTTTGGATTTGAAATCTTGGTGAAAACGCATCAATACTTCTTTGCAAACCTACTTTTTTTAACTCAGAAACTGATAAGATTCAAAGGTTCAGTGCCTTTTATAGACTTTTCAGCACAAGGTGAAGACCTCTCCTTAGCAAAACCAAACATATTATTGAAGACAAGAAAGAAATACTTTAAAACAAACAAGTTTTTTCTTTCAAAAGGGATTGACCAATATGAAGGATATGAAAGTAACGTTTATGTTTCTGGTAATGTTTGTGGTAACGATGGTCCATATCTTCTCCAAAACCTATGTTGAAGAATTCCGTCTATCTGTCCGTCTGTCTACTAAATCTGTCACCAATATCACATTGCCATCAGATGAAGATGTTGTACAGACCATCATGAATTTGAAAAAGCTGAAATCAATGTCTGGACGTCTGGAAATCGAAACATCAAAACAGATCAATGTACTGGATAAGAAAGCAAGTGTTTTCATGAAGATCGATTCAAAATTGGGCGATTATACTCCGAACAGTGATACACAGATCTCCTGCGCCAGTGACAAAACTGTTAAACTTTTAGTTTTAGTACAAACACCTTATAAAGATATCACTAGAAGGATGATTATTCGGGAAGCTTGGAAGCAACAAATGGACCATGATTCGAACCGTTTGAATTGGAAAATGGTATTTGTTGTCAGTTCGCCAGATCAGGGATGGGAAGAAAAAAATTTCTTTCGTACTGAGATGAAATTCAAAAGAGATATGCTACTTGTTGAACGTCCAGAACGCCAAAGCGAGTCTGCTAAGAAGCTTTATTCTGCACTCCGCTGGTCGGCTAATGGATGCAAATTTGAATATTTGTTAATGACAGATTCTAACACAAAGCTGAATTTCAAAGCTATCTACAACATCATGCATTCACCAAACATGACTAAAGGAAACCTTGTAATGGGGCACAAACTAACTGAAAAATCATCCATAACTTTTCGTCCAGTCAAAACCTCAATCACCAAAACTGAATTGATTTCAAGATTCTCCAGCACTCAATTCCTAATGTCCAGGGATGTTTTGACCAAAGTCCTCCACCTTTTGAGATGGTATTCTACCCATGGACGTGTCCAGCAACCAATGGCCATGCTAGCTCTGGCAATGAAAGATCGGCTTATATCTCCACTGGAGTATAAACATTTCTTGACCAAACTGCCTAATGATTGCAAAGTCACAATCGAAAAAACATTGTTGATGCAAACACACAATGACGATTGTTTTAGAAACCCTTTGATGAAGTAGTGTCACCACACCACACTGGCACGCAATGTTATTTTAATAATCATCTAACGTTATATGGACGTTGTGAACATTATATAAACGTTGAAAGAGCATAGATTATTTTAAGAATGTGAATATTTTAGTGTAATTTGTTATTATTTATCCAAATCATGTTGGTATTAAATCAAAAAATAAGGCTTTACAGGAATGCTGTAAGGGCTCCAAACATATTTTCCCGGGTACCTATTAACCAATCCCCCCGGTTGATAAATGTTTTTAAAAAATTTTCCTTTTACTTTTTCAGCTGGTAAACAACGTTGTTTCAACGTTCATTTAACGTTTTATGGACGTTGTGAACGTTAGATAAACGTTGAAACAACGTTGTGTGCCAGCTGGGGTAGGATCATTTCCCGACTTTTATATAATTTTAACAATTTCCACACACCCGCTTGTTCCAGACCCCCAGCTCAGGTGCCCACAAACACACCTGTCTCAAAGCCCCGGGGGAACTTTTTCTCTCAGTGGGGATAAAAATTCCTAATAAAATCCCAATGGGAATAGAAATTCCTTTGTTCCAAGGTTAAAAGATTTAGTGGGAATGGTTTTAAAGTCCAATTTTTAAACATTAAATTTCGAATGGGACGAAAAAAAAATTAATTTCCAAGTGGGGCCATAGTGGGGCTGAAATTCTAACGTATTTCTGTCAATCTTTCCAGTGTGGCTGGGCTCCCAGCGGGTCTGTGACACAGGGGTCATCGGCATTTCCTTTGTCGAATGTTGCACAGATTTTCCATGAAATGGCTTTATTGATTCGAAATGAGGATACATTTTCAAGCCAAAAAGGAATATTTACTTCTTTCACTTTGTAATTTGATTTTAATATTTTTGAATAATTTTATATGACGAAGAATGTAATGCAATGTTTTTGTTTTTAAATTGCAATTATTTTTATTTTGTAAAAAAGAAAAACTTAAGCATTTGAGAAAATATACAACAATTAGTGTATGCTAAATGAAAAATGTTTATAATTACTTTTCGTTACGTAAGAATTAAGTGCTCGTTTCCAGAGGAAATAATTGCAGATTTTCTTGTTAATGAAGAAAAATAGAAAACGACATTCTGTCGTGTAAACAAAGATGGCGGACGAAATAGCGACAAGTTTGAAACGATTATGGATTTTTAAGAAAAGACGAAATTTTATAATTTTCTTTTGTATTTTCTTTTTCGGAGCCATTTTTATTGCACTTAATTTTTATCACTATAAGTTGATGTCTGAGTTTGGGTCGACCCTTGATTTCAATGGACATTTATATCAATATGACAACAAAGGAAAAATAGAGCTCTCCTCGACATTCGATTTCACCTACAACTTATTATCTTCCTTGAAAGTATCATTATTGACAAGTTTTAAAAAGAACACAAAAATTATTGAAACACCGGTTACGCACTTGGTTCGGAAAAGCCAAGATACGGGAATGTTTTTACACAACGATAAAGGACAGCTTCTTTGTGGAACAACGACTCTGAAAGTGTTGATACTCGTTTTAAGCGAATACAAAGAACTCGCGTTACGTATGGATATTCGGAAGACATGGGCGGATAAACACGCCCCAACTGCTAAATATATCAGACAGAATAATCAATATAAAGAATTCAAGTGGCGCAAACTGTTCGTGATTAGTCGGGGTGGAGAAGAATGGGCGGGCGCCTCTTTCGTCGAAACTGAACTTAGAATGCAACCAGATATATTAGAAGTTGAAATCCAAGAACATCACACAAAGAGGGCGTTGAAATTATATTCCGCCCTTCGATGGGTACTGAACAATTGTAATTTCAAATACATCATGTACACAACTGCACACAATTTTGTCAATCTTCCAGCTCTGTATAACTTTGTATCATCAGATGCTCACAATGAGAGATTTCTGTTTGCTGGTAGCTTGGCTAAGAAAGAAATCCAGCTTCCTAGTCTAGATCGTTCACAGAAAAAATATAGGAAAGCAGAATGGGTTGAATATATTCAAGGACGTTCTGCCATATTGTCACGTGTCACCTTGGAAACCATAATAAATGATTTATCTTATCTTAGCAATTTTCGATCACTTAATCAAGACATAATGGTAGCTGCAGCTGCAATGGGGTATGGAATACAAGCACAAAATGTAGCAAATTTTACGAAAAAACTTCCCTGCAAATTTTTATGTTGTGAAAATGACAAAAAGTTTATACAAAATTATGATGCTAGTGAAAAATGTGCTAAAGTATTGTACAGGGATTATAACTAGGATACATGTATGTCTTATAAGAACATCCAAAAATTTTGAAGCCTTGGGATGTTCTTTAAGCCTAAAAATGTTCTTAACATGTTCTTATTTTCGCCATTATTTGAATAATTTTGCCCATTTTCCTATGAAATTCAGTGTTCTTGAGTTTGTAAGTCTTAAAATGTTCTTAACATTTTAGCCATCGAAGCCTTATGTTCTTATATAGTTTGTTCTTATATAAAAAACGTGTAGGATAAATTTAAATAAATTAAACTTTTTTTATAAGAGATTCATATAAATTGAAGTGAGAGTCGTATAATTGTTCTAAAAATATCCCTAAGTGATTTCCGAATTTTAATGAGAGTTTAACACTCCCGTTTTTACACGTTTTTTATAAAAATAGATTACAGTATATGGCCCCCAAAAAGGAGACGGCCCCAAAACGTAGGTCGTCATTAAAATGAGGATTCTGACCTGGAGATTTATCAGAATTAGACGATTTTTGTTTATTTTGAAAGAATAATGGTCATACTTAAAAATGAGCATGTTTTGATGGTTTCAGACAGATTCAAAATAACATATTTGCGTCTGGAGGAAATATTTCAACACCAAAATTAGATAAAAATTGCATATAGCTCACTCTAGCTCCTTGGATAGTGAAAATACGTTATGAAAATGGGGTATAGGAAACTTTCTACACCTAATACCTTTCAGAAAATGCAGATACATCTGTGACTTCAGAGGATAGGTAAAAGATATAGCATCTTAAAGGTCAACCAGTATTTTGGGGTCGTAAAACCAATATCGATAAAACCGAAAATTCTAAATATGAGAAACGGCAAAAAATCTTGGAATTCCATTCCTATCAGCTTGAAATTATAGTTTATAACAAAAAATCAATATTATATATCAAAATCAGCAAAAACGGCAAATTCTGTCTTTTTTTGTGCAAAATGTTGGAGAAATTTACCCTTTAAAGCTTAATATTTTCAGTTTTAGTTAAGCTGTTATTCTAAAGTTTTCACATCATATTCCATACATGAATGGAACTTATTTTTCAAAAGAGATTGGTTTTCAGAAATCTGATTAAGACGTTATTAAATCTAAATTACCATTTTGAAAATTTATAAATTTTCAGTTGGACTTTGCATCATCAAAAATTTTGAAATATTTTATAAAAATCATAAATTTTACATCCAACATCGGGTCTTAAATTTAAGAGAAAACACAAATATATTATAGTTTCTCCCCCTTTTACTGCTGGGCTTGATAATTTGATTTTAACTACACCTGCGTTTTGAGGGCCCCAAACCTGCGTTTTGACAACCAGGGTATACTTTAAAAATTTTATCGAACTAATTTATGCCCAAAACCCTCTAAATCAGATTTCAAAACTATGGTCAAAATTTTGTATTCATATCTTAAAGATATCTCGAGAAATCACTAAAATTTAAAACCTCCGTTTCGGGGGGGGGGGGCATTAGAAAAAAGCTACTTATCTTTAAGTGATTGAAAAATATTGTTGAAATTGAAAATTTTGAAAATTTATAAAGCTCTTCATCATACAGCAAAAATTTTTGTGAAACGTCTTTTCCTCTAGATTTGAGAGAAATTTCAAATTTGATCGACGGTTTGGGGGTCACATACTGTTATATGAGAATATTCGATGGCCAAAAATTAAGAATAACTTAAGAATCTCTAAAACACCCAGTTTTTTAAGGGAAATGTGCAAAAACACTTGCGAAAAGAATTAGAATATTTTAAGAAAATTTCTAGGCTTGAAACTCAAAAAGTTAACGAGGCAAACTCGGGTGAAACAAGGCATGTCCCAAATATATTTTGCGTGACGCACACCGCTTCCTATTACTCATTAACTGTCATATATAGCTCAAAAGAATCGTATCAACGAGTGGATTTCGAAAACTGTCAGGTCAAAAATTTACATCAAGCCAATCTCAAGATATCGGCCAAAAACTGATTTTGACTTTATAAAATACATCGAAAAAATACGTCAAAAAGACAATTTAAATGACGTCATTATTGAAAAATGGCGATAATTCCGATTAACTTACTACAATCAAAGCAAAATTTTGACTGGAGATGTAAATTAACGATTCTAAAATATTTCATGAAAAAAATCTTGAAAATTCATGATGACGTCAGCATTTTGTGACGTATTTTAATTTTTACCGACAACAAATGACGTCATTCAAATTTTCTGAAAATTTTTGAAAAATATTTCAGAATTATTAATTTACAACTCCAGTCAAAATTTGGTGTTGATTGCATTAATAAAATTGAAGTTATCGCTGTTTTTCAATAATGACGTCATTTGAATCTTACTCATGACGTGTTTTTACTCGTGATGTATTTTATAACGTCAAAATCAATTTTTGACCGATATCTTGAGATTGGCTTAGTGCAAATTTTTGACCCAGCACTTTTTGAAATCCGCTCGTTGATATGATTCTTTTGAGTTATGTATGAACGTTAAGGAATAATTGAAAGCGGTGCCTGTCATGCAAAATATATTTGGAACATACCTTGTTTCATCCGAGAAGGCTTCAAAAACTTTGGTCCACCATGGTAGATGCAAGTATTTTATGTAATGAATAATCATACGATAATTGAAATAAATAGAACACATTATTGAGTTCCAAGAATTTTAGGTTTATATTCTATTTCCTTAGTTATATTTCTCTTGGGTCTAGGAGTAGAATGAATAGACCTTTTCATAAATTACGTCACGAAACATCACTTGCCTCGTTTTGAAATTATTGCCATAGTGTTAACTCCCAGCGAATTTTGTCAAACCTACTTTCTATTCATTAAAAATTATTTTATGTCTCATATTCACTTTGGTCACTGTTTGAATACGAGACAAGTGATGTTCGTGACGTAATTCATGAAAAGGTCTTTTCATTCTACTCCTAGACCCAAGAGAAATATAACTGCACTCCTTTCAATTCACCCTCCATCACCTTGGTTTTTTGTCTATCTTTAACAAGGTAGCAATTATAACGAAGACATGTAATTAAGCGTTACGGAAGTATTACGAACGCGCAATATGATTACAGTCATCATAAAAAAGTTTTCTTTCTTCATTACATTAAAACAGTAGCTCTCTAGAGTGAAATTATTATTTTCTTGTGTTTTGATTTCTTCTTTTTGAGATCTGAATGTTTCGTACAATACGTTGTATTGGCAAAGATTTTATAATTACTTTAAGGGAAGAAGTTTTGGCAGAAATTTAATTAGGCGGATGGTCGAAAAATTAAAAAATTGACAGGCATTTAATTTGGTGGATGACGGACATCTGTTTTATGGCCTGAAATAGGGTCTATTACAAAATAGGTTTTTATGTCGGACGGACAAATCGATACTTTGGACCCCTGTGAAAATTGACTCTGTTGATTCCAAAACATATAACGCAGGGAAAAGTTTCGCCATAAGCTATATTTTAAGAAAATTGATAAGTGACTGGAAGTTCTGGAACTGAATTTTTTTATTGCTCCAACTATTTTTTGTGTCGGACGGACACGATAGAAACCCGAAAATTCAACTTTTTTAGAAAACAGTGCGTCGCTATCTCAAAAATAGATGTATCGTCTCAATTTTTTGGATTTCTCGAGACTTGTACATTGTCAACAAAATTGAACAATTTTTGATTTCAAAGCTTTACCTCTGTCTCAGAAATTTGGGTAGACAGACCTTAATTGGGCGAATCAATACAATAACTTAGATTTGGCGGAAATTTAATTTGACGGAGGGCGGGAAAAATCAAGTTTGACGGGAACTTAATTGGGCGGATTTTGATCTAATTTGCAAATCCACCTAATTTTCTCTTCGCCAAAATTTCTTCCCTTGAGGTAATTTATATTTATTGTAAAATAATTTTTCAGAAAAAGAAAAACGCAATGAAATCAGAAGGAGGAAAAAGAAATTGGTCCAACAAAGTATTATACACAATATGTATCATATTCTTTGTTTTGATTGGATTCATATATGTTTGGTCTTTAAATCATCAAGGAGAAAGGCTAGACATCGGAACAGGGGCTGATAATCGTATTCAAGTCAAAATTACTTCAAAAAAAAGCTCAAAGTATCATCTCTCTGACGCAAACTCGCAAAATAATAATTTACAAGAGATCGAAAAATTAATCGAGCAAACTCAATCTTTATCGATGGACTTGATTAAACAATTTGACTCGGATATTCAAAAAGCTGATATCAAACCTGATGAATCGAGGCCATACCATCGAGATTATATTTACCATGGTAACAGCAGGCAAATCGAGACAAGAATTTGTAGAAATCCGTACCAACTTTTGGTGCTTTGTCTCGATAATACAAATACGACAAGAAGAAATCTGTATCGGCAGACATGGGCATCAGAGAAGGAGCGAATCTTGACTTCAGACGGTATGAAAGCTTTAGACTGGAAAATTGTATTTGTTGTCGACGTGCCAAACGGGCTAGCTGAACGAGCTGCTTTCAAAGAAGAGCAATTACGTCATAATGACGTCATTGGATTTTGGTCAAGCTCATCACGGAAAGAAACATTAAAACTCATGGCAAGTATGGAGTGGGTTGACCAAAATTGTGAGTACACCTTCCTGGCTAGAATGAAAAGTCATATGTTCTTAAACACACCAAAGATGTTCTCCTTACTTTCTGACCCAAGAATACCTAGCACTGAACTGTACGCTGGTCATGTAGTGTATGATTCAAACCGAACCACGACTTTCCATAGTGCTAAAAAGACACTAATTAAAGGTTATCCACGTTTTATTGAGAATGCGTATCTGATGTCTTTTGATGTCGTTGACAGTGTGATTCGTAAATTCCATTGGTCAAAACCACATCCTAATCCTGATGTTTATATTGGTGAACTGGTGCTACAAAGTGGTATTGATGTATGGCCTTTATCCAATTTTATTTCGTTTGACGTTCGGGAGATCTGTGAAATGAGGCTGATTCAAGATGGCGCTATTATTCAAACACATGACCAATGCATGAGAATGTATTCCAAAGAATCATCAAGATTGATTCCTGAAATTTAAGAACCTTATTTACTTTTTTTGAGCTACTTTTAACCTTTTAACAACCAATGACGAGATATCTCTCTTCAGTCAGGAACCCTCAAACAAGATTATGACGAGTTTGTCTGCAGTCATTTTGGCACGGCACCTGAAAAAGTCCCATTATCTTATGAAAACTTGATTAAAAAAGCCGTGGTATTTAGGAATGGTCAAATAAAAAGACGCAGTCGTTAGACGGATAAGGAAAGATGTTTAGCGTAAAGAGATATCAAGACTCAGAGACTAGACCTTGAAAGAAGCAGCAAATACCAAAATTAACAAAGATGATAAAGTAATGCACAATCTGGTGTCAACTACACTCTTTTTGACTTACATCCGGTGTATATTTTGACTCTTATAAATTTGTCCCCAAGGGGGGGGGTTATGCACAAGTAAGTACTGATACAATAATGACCGGTTAGTGAGGGCTGTAATGAGAAATGTTGCCCGAGGTCAAGTGACAATCGAGCTTGTGAGGTTATTGCGTTGACCGAGGTTAACAATGGGTTATACAGACCATAACTATCAGATTTTCTTTACCTCTCTAGTAATCTTTTTTGAATCGTCTCTCTAAAAGGCACTACACATTTACTTATAGGCTTGAGGGCTCAAATTAGCCAATTTTTTTTCCCTATCTGGTAAAGCAAAAGTATTTTATATAATGACAAGCGATCCCGCAAGAGATCCCGCAAGCCACAGCTCTTGGCCCAATAAGCATAACTATGGTATAATATCAAGGGTGGCTAAAGCAACCGCAGAGTTGACCCGCAAATTGCTTCTATAAAAATTTGTGTATTTAGGAACTGCACTCTCTTCCTAATGGGCACAAACGTCTTTTGGGCGTCTAAAGTACGTTTCTAGGACGTCCAAAGGTTTTGAAGCCGTCCATTGAATGTCCATAAGACGGTGCGTGCCCACAGGGTTAGGTTCAAGGCTAGAAGGTTGATCGTAACGTGGAAAATCTATCTTACATTTAAAATAATTCAATGAATTTGTATCGCAAATTTTTTTTCTTTTATTTGTATGAATATTCTAATTTAATATAACTTAAAATTAGAATGTTTAACAAAAAATTTCAAAAATTCGAAATCCAAATTGTTTCATCCATTTATTACCATTCACTATCGTTATAAATCTTAGACACCAACTTAAATGTAAGACAGAAGATAATCTGCCGAAATTATTTCATTTCCATGCTCCAACATTCGCGACTCTGAGAAGTATTCTTTCCAATCGAAACTATACCAAAAATACGCTACGACGGTTCTATAATATATAGTTAAACGAAATAAAGCTATTCTATTGGACTATTGGACCCTTCTCGTAGATCCGGTGTAGCGGATTATTTTAACTCCCTGTAAATGTTGACCCCCCCGGTTAAAATAAACTAGGAAATAATGACTCCCCTAGAGTAGAAATTTCCTAGGAAATATTGACTCCCTTAGTAAATAATGACTCCCCGTAAAAAAGTCGAGGGAGTCAACATAAACTAGTTTATCATGACCCCCCCCCAAAGAACTGAAGTCATTGCAGTGCTGTTCGATCGAATGTTTAGAATGTTTTGAAAGATTCGGACAATACATATAACATCAAATGAAAGTAAATGAGGACTATTTGACGTGCGTTGTCAATTCAGTCAATTCAATTGTCCAAAGGTACAACAAACCCCACCTCATTAGATAAATCTTGGTACGCAGACAAAAGTTTCCTAATGAAGAAAATTGGCACCCTACAGGCAAGAAAAATGATAACCACCACACCTGCACAACAGAGTCTTTATCTCAGATACATTTTGAAACAGAAATCACCTAGTAATGGGATCATTTATTGATTCTAGTGACTCTGTGAGTAAGTCGAGATCCCGGGGGGGGGGTACTAGGGTTGCGAGCTGACGGGGGGGGTGCCGCCCGACTTTCGAACTTTGGACCCTTACCGGGACTAAAAAGGAGAAAACAAAGGAAAATTTTGGGAATTTTGCGACCCTTAGCGGGGCAAATTTGACCAATTTTGACCAAATTTCGATCTTTCAGGGGGTAAAAAGTTGAAATTTTCCAATTTGATTTTCTGATTTTTCCGACCCTTAGCGGGACCTTGGAAGTCCAAAAAAGGTACCCTTAAGGGCGGCACATACCGTACCCTCCATTTGCCTAAGTACCCCCCCGGGGTCGAGATGAAGTGCTCAAAAGCAAAAGCAGAAAAAGCTTGTTAAAAGCATTCTAAGTCAAAAAGGCGAATTTCCAGGACTCCACCTTAAGGTACATAATGGGGGAGTCATTTTAAACCAAAGGGGTAAAGATTTCCTAGGAAATAGCAACTCTAGGGAGTCTTCATTTACTAGTTTATTTTGAGGTGGGGAGTCACTATTTATTAGTTTATTATGACTGGGGAGTCATTATTTAGGGGAGTTAAATTTTTGTGTGACACCGGTAGGATTTTGTCAGCCAGACTGGTGATAAAAAAAAGCGGACTGAAATAAGATGGGGATTGATATTCCGATGTTCTTAATGGCTGGAACTCGAATAATGTTGTTTTCAATTCAATGGGGATGGCAAAAACAGCATATAATTTTGCACTGAGGATTTGTTTATTCGGCTATTTTCAGTGGCGACAAAATTGGAGTATAATTTTCCACTTGGTTAATATTTTGTCCAACTTTTTCAGTGCGACCCCCCCCCACCGGGTCTGTGAGAAGGGGCTGTTATTGGTTAATCATTGGAATAGATATTTTTAACCAATAAAATCATTTTATTTCGTTTCCAAAAACAGACGAAACCATAACGAATGCACGTGACAAATCAAACATAAGCAGTCCTGCTTCCATAGCCTTTGTTCTGAGCAAAATTTTTCCAGTGTGTGAAAACATTTTCTACGATTTCTCTTTCAAAATAATCCCATTCATCTTCTTTACGAGCCACGCTTTGTTTTTTCGTCACTCGTATCAATCTGACTTGTTCGTAAATAAAGGATTTCTCGTAAATGCAGTGACCGTAAATTTCAATTCCTAATACGATGAAAGATAGTACAACAGCAAACAATAAAACCATGAAAAGTGATGAAAAGAATATTAAGTTGAATGGGTTTATATTCGTCGATTCTGTATTCTCACATGCGTTTGTAAACCATCTTTCCTTTAACTCATCCAAAATTTTAGCATCGTTAAGTTTGAGAATAGCCTGTGAAACAAGTCCTTTTAGAGGTGATCCTTTAGCCACTACAGCACCATTAGCCTCTGGGATTGGTGTTTTATGAGCCTTGAATTTGCATTCGTACTTTTTGACGTGTGGGAGCACGAAAACGTGCTCTGCAAAGAAAGCATGCAAATGGCTAGAAAAAGAAGAGAAATAGAGAAAAATGGGTGATATCTTGTAAGGCTTGTAAGGCTGTAGTTACATACCCCCTTCTCATAGACCCAGTATGATTTTTTCAGCCAGTGGGGATGAAATTAATGTACTGAAACTCGATGGGGATTGATATTCCCATATTTTTTATGGCTGGGGATTTCAATTCTTTTGTTGTCCGAAAAGTCTGTGGGGATGGGGAAAGTAGCGTAATATTTTGTAGTGAGGATTGGTTTATTTGATTATTTTCAATGGGGACAAAATTGGAGGATAAGTCGGTCTGTGGGAAGGGGGTGTAGTTACTATCGGTCTGCTTGACAAAAAAATTCTAAAGTTCATACAGGATTCATAAAACGGAGCTTTCAATTTTAGGCAATGAAACTCAATCACTCTTAGCCTAAATCTACTATTCAAATTTTTCAGTAGATTCTGATTACTCAACTCTGGCACGCATAATCATAATTTCTAAAAGTAGTGGCTCCGTATGAAAGTATGAAAATCTGCCCTCGTTGAACTGATTTGATCTTGTTCATCCTGATTTGGGTAAATATTGAATGAGCTCAATTCTAATTCTAAACAGAGTGGATAAAATATTGAATAATGGTCAATTCTATAAAGCCAAATATTAACTAGGCTGCACGCATCCCCTGTGATATGTGTTGATATTGGGTATGCTAATTGTGTAAAGGTCCCGTCCGAGGGTTACCCAGATTGGGGTAACCTGTTTCGACTTTCATAAAAAGGATTAGAAATCCAATTATTGCATCAGCCTTTAGTCATTCAAATTTATAACTTAAATTTAATGAAATTCAAAAATCTCTCAAATACAACTTACTAATTAAGTTTTTAAAACAGAAAGACAAGGGAAACTGTTGGACGTGAATTTCATACATGTTGCGCAGCCCCTATATCATAACATATCAGAGCGGATGCGTGTAATCTAAGGCTTACCTTCTTTCGAGGAGTGGTAATGTAACATTATAATCATTTTGGTGATAACGCTTCATAAAGTGATGGATGCGTAGAGCACTTGCCAATGGCGCTGTCTTAAAGTAGTCAGATAGGACTGTATTATTGATGGTACCAAACTTGAAAGCTGATGTTGGGTTTAAGATCTGGAAACAAGAAGGAAAATGGGGTGTTTTACTCTGTTTTCGGGTGGTTGAGACAATGATGTGCTTTTGATCCCATGCTAGATTCGTCCCTCACAGTACCCCCAAGATTTCATCCTCATTTTCTTAAATTGTTGGTTTGGTCGTTTTCGGCTTCCCCAATTTTATGAAAACCAAAGTTGCTGAGTCTTGCTAATTTTCTGCGAATTACAAAGATGCTTTACTTAGATTATTGGTAATACAGGGTGTCCCTAATTAAAGTATCGAGTCGAAACACAACTATGAGTACAAAGTTTTATGTGCGTGTTCACAAAATTGTATTTTAAGCTCTCCCTCTTTTTTCTTTGTCATTACGATTAATTTATACGTTGTAACTACCTTTTGTAATAAACCTGTGTGATGGAGAACGTTCTTATATTTTAGCGATAACACACACAAACTTTTCTACTCAATCGCATGTTCCAACCCTGATACTTTAATTAGGGACACCCTGTATTGGTATGGTAATAAGGAAAGCTGAAGGACATTATCACATAACAGTTATTGTATTATCGTACAGGGTGTCCCGAAAAAAAGTCTATGGTGTATGGAAAGAAAGTTTTCGTGTGTGTTTCACTAAATTGTTTATCAAAGTTTTTCTGTGTCATGTTTATTGTCATGAGACATCTTTTATGAATAACTTTTACAAAAAACAATTCTCAATAACTTTAACTACATGAAAATTGTAAAGAAAGTTAATTATTTTTAATCATAATGACTGTTGTAAAAACAATTATTGTGTTGGTATATAATTTCTTACATTTTTTTAAACAACGCAACAACCTTCTACTCAGAATCATGTTCGAACTCGCTACTTTTTTTCCGGACACCCTGTATATCACCTATATAACTGTATTTAACATTTTTCACAAACGACTTCAGTGAAGCGGGTCACTTTTACACCCCCTTCTCTCAGACCCGGTGGGATTTTATCAGCCAGTAGGGGTAAAATAGCGGACCTAAACTCGATGGGAATTGATATTCCCATGTTTACTTATGACTGGGGATTTTAATTCCATTGTTTTCGGTCTAGAAAATTCAGTGAGTAAGGAAAAAAGATATTATAATTTGCATTGAGGATTGGCTTATCTGATTATTTTCAGCGGGGACAAAAGTATAATTTTCCAACGGGTACGATCATTTTGACCAATTTTCCTAGTAAGAAGCGTTCCCAGTGAGAAGGGGGTGTACTCTTATTCGAGTCTACTACGAGATTTTAACTAAAGGATGTGGAGTAGCCAAATGAGATTTCTGATATTAGTAGCCAGAACACTACTAAAATCTAGAATCACTCAGGTCACTCATTTGGGATGTTTTGATTTTTGTTTTTAGGTTTTCAGGAAGCGAAAGTGTTTATTTCAATATTTTATGTAGCTCCATGCTGTGTATTGACTGGAAAACAGCAGGACATCTGAAAAAGAGCTCTATGACCTGAAACCTTTGACTTCTATTTTTCTGATTATGAGGGAAATAATTTCAAGATGAAAATTGAGTCACTCCGGAAAAATGGGGTTTATGGACGTGCCACTAGTCAGGACCCTTTTCTGCAAATTTACTCAACATCGATAGCATATCTCCATATCTGATAGGGTGAATCTTTTCATAATTTTTATCATAGGGGAGGATAATCATTATAGTTTTCGAAAAACCTATGCTAGTTTTAGACCCAATTTCTTATCCTAGCCTTTTCTTATGCTGTAGAGTGTTTGGAAAGAAATTCAACCCCCCCCCTTTATTCGGGCTCCCCTATTCCGGACCTTAGAGTATGGGCCTTAAAAACAAGAAAATAAAAACCGTTCCCCTTCAGGCCACACACCCTTAAGGGCTCTGGACATACCCAATTTTGTGAAAAATCAATAGCGCTCCGCAACACGTACGTCATAATTATTACTTTTCACTTTTTTTGAAATTTGTACAAGTTGCAATCCCACAATTCAATGCGGCTCAATTAAAGATACGTGCAAGTTGTTATATATCTTTTGTCAAATGATGCAATTAACGTACAAAAAAGATGAACACAAAGGTTGGCTGCGTTTAGACCAACTGGCATTTGTAATTTGGCATTTGCTCATGAGGGATTCGATTTTAATAGCTTTTTCATTGTATTTTCTGTCATGGCATTTAAGCAATCGTCTTTTTAGAGTCATTACTGAAAAGGTGATTCCCTCAAGTTCAACTTTGACAGATCAAACAATGAAAAACATGGAATTTCTCAAAAACTGCAGTCAGTCTTTTTGCCGTAGGGCTAGGCTATGGCAAATCTTGCAAATTTTACAATCTATAGAAAGAACTGAATAAAAAACGTGCAAATACTTTAAAAAATCAAAAATGTCACTTTTTCTCTCTGTTTTGGTTCCTTTGTTTGATTCGAAATGCCAGAAAAGGGGATTCCTTTGCTCAAAATGGCATTTCAAATGCCAACGAAATGCCAACACGATGGCATCATTAGGCATTTGACAAACCGAACAATTGCGCAGAACAATAGAATTCAAAAGAATACTGCAAGCAATTACAAATGCCAGGCTGGTCTAAACGCAGCCGTTGATGGGATTGGAACTCGTACAAACACATCGAGAGTAATGATTATGTCAAAAACACAATATATTTTTAGATTCAGCGCGGTGCGCTATTTTAGAATTTGAAGATAAAACCTTATGTTTTCGCTTCTTTGACATGTTTAAGAACAAACTGCTTTTGAAAAAATGAATTTAAGTAATTACATCATGAGTAATTAAGAAAAAAGTGTGACATGGACCTTAATAAAACGTTATAACGACGCTATTCATATACTTTTCACAAAAAAAGCCTAATCTCCTTGGGGAAATCATTTTATTAAGTTAATGACAAATAATTTCTTTATTATGATTTTTTCGGAAAAATTTTCTATTTGGCTACATCCAAAGTTATAGCTGTGGAGAAAGTTGCCAAAAATGAGGTTTTTTGAGATTTTAAAGGGAAGATACTTCCACAAAAATTTTCCGAAATTTCATTTTTAGATACTAAATAGATACATCACCTGAACCAAAAAAAATTACAAAATGTTTGGTTTTTACCGAGATTAGGGCTTTGAAAGGTGAAACACTCTTCTTCGAAAAACTATTCGTTTTCTTCTTTATTTCATTTTTTTATTTCAATTTTTCGATTTTTAAATTCTAAAAAGGTAGGTTATAAAAAGAACGTATAAAAAAAGTTATACATTAATCTTTTTAAAATGCAGAGATTGCCATTTAAAGTTGGTGTAAAATCGAAAAATGTCCAGAGCCCTTAAGCAAAGCACCTAGCTGATTTTTGTTCAAGGTATTCTCTACCTTCCCATAATGGAAAGCATTGATTTCGTCATTAAGAGTAAAAGTAAAAATCAACACCTTAAAAGTTTTTTACTCAAGGCCGGTCTCCACTTTCCCACGAAATGGGTGACAGTTTTTTTCTTAACCTTTTTTTGCCTGAAGAAAAGATTACGTCATAAAAAAGTTTCGCATCAATAAACCAGCCATAACTTTCATTAAGGTGCCACCGCAGCAAAACGAATACATAGAGTTGAATTTGCATTCAAAAGGAATGATCTTAGCCCTACAGTAATTTTTGTTAAGAGTGACCTCTCATCTGAGACAAAATTCTTTCAAATGCTAACAAATGTGTCAAGGGAGTGATTTACAGTCTACTTAGAGTGACATCCGTGCCTTGTCTTACACGTTTTTTATAAGAACAATTTCATAAGAATACGAGGCTGAAATTTGGCCAAAACCTAAGAACAAATTAAGAAGAATCTGAACCTCAGAATTCAGATATTACTGAGAAGTACATGTTTCCATTTTAATTAATATTGACATTTAAGGCTGAAAAACTCATATAAATTTAAGAGCAGCCCAGCCAGATTCATATGACTTACTGGTCTTTCCTATAAAAAGCGTATATATCTGAAGATACTTCATATGTTATTTTACTAATGTACACGTTTAGCAACATAACTATTCGAATACGTTGAGGAGTAGTGTTTTTAACCTATGAAGAGCGCTTAATAACTACTTGTGGTATAAAAAGGGAATTTCCCAGAAAAGGGAATTTCCTTAGATTCATTTAACTCTCCAGGGATAAGAAAAAGACAAACTGATATTTCAAAATGAGTAATCAGATCAAAATAACTCCGGAAAAGTCTTTTTGATGATAATAAAACAATAGAGAGACCGTAAGATAAGAATGCTACCGCTAAGCGGAACTAAAATACTGAAAAACGCGCGCAAAATTATGAGATGTTTGCCCAACTTCCTTATGCGTGAAGCTATGAATGCCATCCTCAGAAGCTTTAGGCTTCCTCCGGTGGCAAAAAAGTTGAAGGAAGTTTTACTTTTTTCATTTGTTACGTCAATTTCGGCCAATGGAATTGCTTCATTTTTCGACCGACCAATGACCTTACAAAAACGTCATTTCGCTCATGTCGCGCGAAAGTTGAGACCGGCATTTAGAGCAAAAGTATAAATCTTACCCGCTGATCTTTCATGCCATGGAATGAGCTATATCCACCAGTCACCACACGATCAGCTGTTAAAAGAGCAGTATACAGTGATGTCAACACCAAGAAACAAAATGACCATGACAAGCTTACAAAACGCCCACTATAAGTCTTCGGGTTTGCTGCTCCTAAGTCACCTTTTTGGAACACCGATCCTGCAAAATATAAACCTAGATCTCTGAGCTCCATTTTGTTTCTACGCTTCTGTTTTCCTTTTGTTATATTAGATTTGAAGATGATTATGTTTTCAGATACATATACTGATAAGATGGATAGTAAAACAATGGCACCAAAATATATCTTGCCTCTAAGTCATATAACTCAAGAAAATACATGGAGAACAACTGTTCTTTTGGCATTTCCTTTAATGTTAGAATCTCGATCCGACTCTGCAAATATGGTAAAGTGAAATCGACAACTTTTAATCGTTCTTCTGTTATGGTGATTCCCTGGATAGCTAAATCAGCTTCTCGCCTCAGGACATCTCCAATCATTCCTGTCCATTCATTGGTAGAACGATTGACGCATCTTCCGAACTCCCCATCAAAGGCGACGTAAAGTTCAAATTCTGTATACATTTCTACTGATAACTCATACAATAGGTCTACAACGTATCCACTACATTTAGAAGACCTCCACTCACGTATATGAGTTGTTTTGTTATGAAAAGGAAGTCGACAAGACATGATATGTTTTTGACATTGGAAATGCTCACACGGTATGTAATTCTCCATTAAAAATGGCTCATCTAGTCTGGATACTACCGAGATCTTTTGGTTTTTACCGAATATACTTTGAGATGAAAGCTGGTACTGCTGGTTCAAATATGAGACTTTGTATACAGTTCGCCAAGTCTGGAGTTGCCAAAGCCTGATCATTCGTATTTCATCAGCCAATAGCTTTTCTTCGATTACTTTCCTATAACAAAAAATTATGAACAAAAACTAAAAAATAAATAAAACCTTTTAGTAGGTTTCACGATAATAGCAAAACTTAAAGTACTGAAAATTTTGAACCCGTGTATATTGAATGATTTTGTTTGTACTGAGTTTAGCTTTTCCAAAAGTAAATCTCGGTTAGGTGTAAATCACCGAACCAAATCTTATAACATGACCAAGCTTATGTATCTGTGCTTTTCTGCGACGGAGACGGTAAACTAATCTAATTTGTCTAGATTCTGATGAACTGAGGACGACGGTAAATCAACTCTTTTACCGTCCTCTTTGCAGTTCACGATTGCAGGTTTTTCCAAATCGCTTCAGTCACTCTGACGTCCTCAAAAGTGCAAATGCATAAACTCGCCATGGTAAAGGACAAAGGGACCCCTTAAAATTGTTAGTCAAAGTGGACTGTCTGACTATATATAAGTATAAGATAGCCCATGTAAAAGGGCTGAAAAGGATGTTTGAGATAAATTGAGACAGTGAAGATATTTCCTACATAAGCTTAATCTGTTGTCTTTTCTCGAAAATTTCCAATGCTATTAAGACGATTTGCTTGATAGACATTGGACGAGCCGGTTGTTGTCTGTACATAAACCCATAGAGGCCGTAGAGGGTCTGTTTTTGTTCTGTCATTGTTTTTTCTCATTTGAGATTTTTCATACTGATCGCTGCGATGGAGTGTTGGTGAGAGAGGGGAGACGATGAGAGAAGTGTTGTTATTTATAAATCAAAATTCATCGCAGGGGTGTCCGTACGGGAATTTTTTATCAAACAAACAATGCGCACAGAGTGGTACTACGAAGCGATAAACGTGAGATACACTCTGGTACAAATTACAGAGTAAGCTGGTTGGGGCCATTTTTATTTCAAACTCTCTTACCTTGCCATTTTAGTTGCCAAATCACAAATTGAGCCTCCATAGGGCATTGAAGCTGAGTTCAACACTACACGGTATTTAAAATATTCAAATTTCGCCATTTTTGGTGGCCGATCAGCTTCAGGATATATTCGCTTATCAACAATCCAAGTTCCTCCAGTAATCATCCGGAACTTTTCTGAGCGTAACCGGAAAATGAGATTCGTGATTTCCAAAGGTGTGAATAAGATAATCAGCTTAACATCGGTCGAGCGACTTATTTCTTTTAGTATCTTCCCTGTATGGTCATAAAGATCATCTTCTTTGATTTTAAAATCGATAAATTTAAATTCTTTGTGTTTTGAGGTTTTTTCTTTCCAGTCTATTATATCTACCTGACTTAAAATCTTCGAATGGTAGATGAGAATTAGTTCTTTTGGTTCAAATCTTGTTACAATTTCGATCAGAACATCAAACGTGGTTGGTAAAATACAATCTTTCGTTCGTAGGTTCAGCATATTTTCTTGGTCTTGATTTAATAACGATATAGTGATACCTTTTCTCTTAACCAAGGATTGTAACTTATCTTTCAAAGATAATCTTGTTTCCACTTCATTCCTATCAACAATTGTTTTTGTTTCATTTTCGAACCTTTCAACGATAGCGGTTCGATTTTCAACATAAATGATATTAAAATCTCGTGGTTCCTTCACAATGATTGCCTGATTTTTGTTTATTCTTAGTTGCCTTGGTAGTGAAACTTCGAAGATCCTTTGTTGAATTCTGTCTAACATTATTCTCTAAATCTATTTTTTTACCATCATGATTCGGCGATATTACGGCAGCTAAGGTTTCTTGACACATGCGGGTTGCAAGTAAAAGACATACTTTCAGTAGGACCCATTCCATCGTCTCTCTTTGTACGATTTCAATTTCCCAGTCTTTGAATAATAGTAGTTTCTACGTGCTCGAATGTGATTTTATATCTGTTCAATCAGTCGTGTTTACAAGTCCTAACATGTATGTAGGAAATCTTGATTAGCTCTTGATAATCCTTTGATTGCTTCTGGTACTCTATTATTTTTCTCTCGTTTTTTTATTACAATCGTTTCCCAACAATGAAAAACCTCTCTTTTAAATAAAGAAACCAACTGAAAAAGAATTGACGCAGATTTTCAGAGGCCTAAATTAAGGGGGAACAGAAAATTAGTACTTTATCAAGAAGCCAGCTTCCATTTTTATCGTTTGGTTTTGGGGATCAATTATTTATATACTTTAATCATCAATTTCAAGCAAAACTAATATATAAATATAATATAAAATTTCATTTTTTAATTCTCTGTGATTATCCCTTCATCCTTTTATGGTTATCTCCAAGTGTTTGTTAGCCTACCGTTATGTCTCTTCAAAGAGACTTTTCTATTTCCATAATGGTGAAAAAGAATTTTCCTATGGAAAAATTACGTATTTCTTATTGTGAGTCTCGAAACTTGTATCCCGCTGTTCATTTGTCTATCCTTTTCCGTTTTCTTTCCTGGATTGGATTTCCAACCAGTTATGTTAGTAAAAGGTCTTACAAAAAGGTTCGCGCATTATGTTTTTACGGTCGAAGAACCCTAGATCCGTCAAGTAACGGATATATTCAAGTCAGACTTTGAATACCGTCAACTTGAGAAAAGTGTTGACGTTTTTGGGTGTTAAGGATTCTTAGAGAGATATTTTTGCCAAATTTTGATCCGAATTTTAGAGGTTCTGAATTTGTGTTCACTTTTTTTTTCTTAATTGCATATAAAACTATTTAGACAATAGATTGACTAGCTCTAACCGCTGTGAGTATTTTTTAAGGTTTGACCTATTTGCCACGGAAAAAATGAAGATGCGACCTTTTTGCCAGATGTCGACACATGCTGACATGAGCGACCACAGAGTTTACCATCACATTTAGCTTGATTTTCTGAAAAATATCAGAAATATAAGTGATATGTGTTTACTTTGAGCTGAAAATATATTATTATGAAAAACATCTTTGAAATATGTTTTAGTTATTCAACTGTGCTTTTTAATTAAATCTAGTAAAGTCTAGCAGGAAAGAAATGGAAAGTGCTAATGCCGGCAAATGCCGACATCGGCACGGAAACAAATATCCGAGATATTTCCCCTATTCTAAGTGTCAAATTCGAAATTCAAAATTTCAATTTTTTTGATTTACTTAAAATATATCTTTCAAACATTGACGCCTAAGCCTTATCTCTGAAATTCTTCTAAATAATATTTTTGCTTTTTTAATATCTAATAAAGTAATCAGTGTGATTTTATAACAAGACTCGGTTTTTTCAACAGTCCTCTGTGTTTTTACCCAAACAAATAAAAATCCATCCCAACTATTTTATGCTCCATCTTCAAACTGTTAGCCTAACATTTCATTATTAATAAACTTTTATGGTTTCTCTTTACCTGAAAGGAGATTCCTTTTTATAGTACATGATTTGAAAAACGATATAAAGTTTCATTTTGATTCCTCACAAGGTTCTAGGAAAACTGCCCCCGAGAAAATTGCCCCCCGGAAAACTGCCCCCGGAAAATTGCCCCCCAGAAAATTGCCCCCTAGGAAAATTGCCCCCTAGAAAATTGCCCCCTAGGAAAATTGCCCCCCGGAAAATTGCCCCCCCCCCCGCCATCTTTTTTTCCACTTTTTTATAAAATCCAATGAAACTTCAAATGGCCATTGTAGCTGTAAAATTAAGTAGTTTTGTTGAATTACTCTTAGGGTACCTAGTAAACGGGGGTCAGCGGGGGTGGATTGGAAAAAAGGCTAAAACAGCATAATCCGTACAAAAAAGAAGTTTCAGATTCCGAAAAATTGATAAGCGGAGGAGGGGTTGGATCAACAATGTCCTGGGTAGAAAATTTTCGAAAAATAGATTATTTTGGTGGGAACTTTTTTTGGGGAATACTGTAATTAATTTTTTAACTGTGGTTGGAATTAATTTTAGCGAATGACAGCGCAAATCTGTTCTATTTCATCTTATTTTGAGCAACTTTGTTGAATTTCAGGGGTTATTTAGCCAAGAAAACTGAAATTTAATTTTGGTGGGAACTTATTTTGGCGAGTTAGTAAAAATTAGTTCCCTTAGCTTAAGATAGCACGGATAGGGCGCTTAGGGTTAAGAAATGGGGAAAGATTTTTTTGAAAGTGATTTTATTACTCGACTATCTTTCTCCACCTCATACAAAACTTGTAAAAGTCGTTTTTGAGGCGTCTTTTTTCTTTAAGAATTAAGAATTTAGAATTTTAATTCATTTGACGATTCAATGTTTTTGTATAAAACACATTGAAATTGACTATCCCTAAACAGAGAAAACGCTTTCTCTGTATTCCATGGTTAAACCACATTATTCCTTATAAAAAGCGTCAACTTAATGAAAATTACGGCTGCAACCTGCAACCGTTGGACCAAAATATAGCCCCAAAATATTCTAGATCTCTTAATCCGTTAAGACGCGATCACGTAAAATTGCGTAATCCAAAATCTCCCAAATATTGAAAATTGAGTTAGACTTAGTTTCGAAAAATGGAAAAATAGGGGGCAATTTTCCGGGGGGCAATTTTCCTAGGGGGCAATTTTCTAGGGGCAATTTTCTGGGGGGCAATTTTCCTGGGGGTCAATTTTCCGGGGGGCCGTTTTCCGGGGGGCAATTTTCCGGGGGGCAGTTTTCCGGGGGGCAGTTTTCTCGGGGGCAATTTTCCTGACACCTCCTCACAACTATGGCGTCCTAACTATGGATATTTTTAAGTTCAATGGCTCCTCTCACTACGCCCTAGTTTTTGTTGAGAGGATTTTAGAAATTTCTTCTCGATTAATTTCATAATTATAAGTCTTAGAAATAAGACTTATGGAACTCAAAACCACATGAGTGTTTTTAAAAAAACCCAAGCGGTAGCCCCGAGACGAAATTTTTTTCAGGATCAGGCAAAAAGCTCCAAAGCTTCTTCATCATTCAAAGAGTGTGAAACAACATGACCAAATCTTTTTCAAGATCTCGCGAAAAGCTCCAAAGCTTGTTCAAAAACATTGAAATCACGTATCACGCATAATGCCTTAATTTTTTTCTTCCTTCTCACGCCATCACGCAAAATAACTTAAAGAATCACGCCCCAATCGCCTTTTAGAATCACGCCCCAATCACATCATATTATCACGCAAACCTCTCTTCTTTTGCATTCTTCGTTATCAACATATAACCCGCCCCCAATAAATACACATATTTATTTCTGGTGCAAATTGGTATTTGGCGGCTGATCATGTTAAGCCAGCGATTTGGCGGCTGATCATGTGAGGTGACATCGTTACGTACAAAGTTGTGTAGGAGCGGGCGTCTGGGCATAAGGCACGAAGTAAAGCTGCTTTTGGAAAGTGTGCAACTCACTCCTACCCAGGATGAAAACCTTGTGTTCTTGTTGTTTTAGTCTGCCAAACAGAGGTGCTTTATGATGTTTTCACAAGGAAAAACCTTAAGATTGCAGCCCAGTCCGCTACCTACATTCCTACCCTCGATAATACAATTACTTGAGATAACAATAATATTATAATACAACGTTTAACCTAAATCGTATAAACATTTCGATAAACTTCTGCGAGAAAACATGGGTTTAGCTTTCTTTTTCTTTCGTATGTAACGGAAGCTGTTCATAAAATTAACTTGTAAAATGACAACGGAAGAAGAATCCTTTTGAATACGACGGGTTGAGATCATCTTTGAAGTGCAATAACCCTGGAGTGTTTTTAAGCGTGCAATATATCGTAGGATAAATCCTTCCTGAAAGTGTTACAGCGTGTGATCAACAAGGAAAATGAAATAAAACGGGTTCATTCTAAAGGTGCCAAAACTTGACGCAGCACATCAATGGAAAGAACAGGCGATAGATTTGATATGGGTAGCCTGATTTCTTGGTTGTGGCGATTCTCCGAATGTCCTCCAAAGGTTAGTTGACTTCAGCGTGAACTTCCAACGTCATGGAAACAGATGTGAGACATGAAAGGAAAATATAAGATATTAGGAAATGCTTAAGTATACACGATAATCAGATGAGCCGAGATGGTACCATCTTGGAACAGCGTGGCATTCATGCCACTGAGACTTTGCTCATGCGCACTGCACTACCAGGATCCTAAAAGAAACTTTGTTTCCCGTATCTTCGAATCGGGAAACCCCGCATATCTTCATTTTGACATTAAAATTTAAATTTGTTTTCTTCTTCGCAATTTCAATTTTTATTTTCAGATACTTTTAAATATGTTTTCTTTTTGATGATATTCCAATCTTTTCTACATAAGCACAAAACCACTACCCTGAGTATCAGAGGTTAAGTTTTCAAAGAATATATTAACCTCTGAAGACCAATAATAGAGATTTTATCGCGCATGTGTCAATCTAATCACTGTAGAAAGAATCAAAGATGAAGTGCAAGTATTATCTTATTAATGTCTAGCAGACTGTATCAGTATGCAGTTTACTATTTACGAATTGCCCAGAAACCTCTAAGTGTAATTGAAGTGAGTTTCTTTCGAAAGAAATCTTTTACAAGATCCCCAAATGTATAACAGTAATTACTAAACTTTTAATTATGGAAATGTCACTTTAATTGAATCGAAATAATAGACAGACTTTATGTTATGATTCTCTACCACTGACTCTTTTTAAAAAGCATTGATGACATTTATTAGTTGTGTTTTCAACGACGGGAATAAAAATATCAACTTTGAGCTTCATCCAAGATCTTGGATGGTCGTCATGGATACTTTTGTCTTCTTTGATTGCGCGCTGAATAGAATCTCGATTCGTCGGCACAGCGTCGATATATGATTTCGACTTGTGCTTTTCACGGTACAAAACTACTAATCTAATTCAAATTCAATCAAAAGTTACAGCCCTTTTTGTCTCCACTGCATCAAATTAGTATATTAATACAGACTTTTAAATGACAACGGTGACAGTATTGCGCAAAATAATTGCCTTCGTTTCCCATCCAAGAATATCTTCCCTTGCCCCTCAGACTTAAAACACAAACTTAATGGTTGTAAGAATTATTTTGCTTACAACAGACTCCAAATCGCTGAATCGTGACCAAAGTCATGTGTTTTGATAAAGATTTTCTCGATTGCCTCCAAACTATAAATATGCCGAAAGTTTTGATGATTAGGCATCAGTAATGACTTTTTAATTTGGGTTAATGAGTTTTGAGTGCTGAAATTAAACTTCCTGTGTATTAATGATGTGATCAGCAGTACGTAATCTTATTTGGAGAACCATCGCTTCCTGTAGCCCCCTAAAGTTTACAAGGATTCCACTCTTACTTTAGGTTACTTTTGGTTGTCTTTGAGCATATAGCTCTGGCATGAATCTTCTGATCCACACCACGATCTTCATTAAATCCACCATTACGAAAGGAAAAATGGATCAGCAAAGAGATTACATGTCTAAATTGAGTTTGTGTCAACCCTCCTGCACCCTGCACCCAACCCCGGATTTGGAGTTCAACTCAATAACTTCCTAGTGTGAAATAAATGGTACGCATATTTCCCATAAATATCATAAATTCTATAATTTTGCAATTTGCAAATTAAAACAATGAATAATCGAGTTTTCTTTGCGGTAAGCAACACGTAGGTGGATGATTGCTAATGACTTCAGGTGAAGTCAAAAAATATTTGAAAAAAATCATTTTTGTTTTATCAGAAAAATATGGTTTTCATGGGTTTGAGCCCAAAATTTCTCCATTTGGGCACAATGATAAAAGTTTTCTGCCGGGTGTAAAAAAACAGGGCACCATAAACATCCAATGTATATAAGTAACTATACTAAGAAACTTTATACCTTGAATTCAATTGAAAATTCTAATAATGTATGAGCTAGATACCTGAAAGTAAACATTTTGCCCTTGCCCCTGCCCAGCTGGCCCACAACGTTGTTTCGACGTCTATCTAACGTTCACAACGTCCATATAACGTTAGATGAACGTTGAAACAACGTTGTGTACCAGCTGGGTGTGAAAATCCAGGTATAAAATCACATGCCAGTGAGTTTATAAGACCCCGGTTGATTTTCAAATTCCACAGTGTTATCGAAACATGTTTGCTTTAAGGAAAGTTTTGCCTTTTGGTGTGACTTAGCTTTTGCTGCTCATTCAAAAATTTGAAAGGGGTACCAACCACCAGGCTAATGATGTATTATGAATATTATAGTCAGATCAATGATTTCAAAAAACCTCGAAGGGGCTAGATCCGGAACTCCTACATGGCAAATGAAGTCACTTACTTTTCATCCAGAACACCTGTGTGACCTGTGTGATTATTTTTTTTAAACAAAATTTCTAAAGGTTGGGCAAACTTGAGGCTTCATTTTTTCTTGCTTGAGAAAGGTTGGAGTTTCCTTTCTAGCCCTTTCGGGCTTCAAACTGAATGGTTCAGATCCCTCAAGACTATGAAATATCTGATATCATCATGTCAAAAAAATTTAACTGGTTTAAAACTTACGTTAAATTTTCGTGTTTTGATGGAATTAAAATCCGTGGTTTATCACGCGGGAAATAAACCAAACCAAATAAATATTTTCAAAATTAATTTTCACCATCAATCAAAAAATCTCTTTTGGCGTTACTTTCTCTTGAATTAAAAGAGTGAAGAGTTTTTGGCTATATTTGGCTATTGGCGAATTTGAGATTTTCTACACGCATTTTATAATTGAAGCTGTTCTCGGTGTTCGTTATTCAATTTACGAAAATAATTAAGATAATCTTTATATTTACAAAACATAAAATTCGATAAAATAGCCAGCTATTTTGATAATATTTTTAAAAGCAAATTATAAAAAAATTAAAAATATGGAGAATTATCATAATTACGCAAAGCCTAAGCCCATCATGATTTATTTTTACTCTTGATAAGTTGACTCCGGGTTGACTCAAATTTATATCTCGATATTTTTTCATAGAGAAACGTGTATATTGTTGCGTTGGCATTATAATGACGAGTGTCGTTTAGCACGCTAAAAAGTCTTCTTTTCGTCTTAATTCTTAAAAAAATACTTTGTTCTACACATATTATATCTACCATATCATTTGAAAAACAGTCAGTCTGTAAAATAGACATCACACGTGTGAATATGTATTTACCAGCACCAGTCGAACTTTTATCAATAGTTAAGGTGATACCGCCGTTTGAAAAGATTTAACAATTTGTGGTTTTCTGTAGTAAGCTTCGAGATGATTTTCTAAACTTTCATCGCAAATAATATTCGAATTTGAGGCTGATAAAACATTCCTGCTATAAATATGTGTATCAGAAAGAAACGGTTGCAGTATTGACGTATTTTCACGATTTCAAAGTCTGTTAAATAGCGATATTTCTTTGAATGATATGTTGACATCTCGAAATCTCTTTCCCTTTTTGTCCGCCATTCATCGCTTGTTCCAAGAATGCAAATAACAAGTTCTACTACTACAACTACAATCATGAATAAGCAAAACTCGTTTTGTCCGGTGTTTTCGGCGCCTACCCGGACAATACATAGGTAGCCGGATCAATTGATATCTACTTGGAATACAATGTCTGCAATCGAAAAATGTTTCTTTCCGAGTATTATTTTTTAACGGATTCCCGTACGGTATATACATTGAGCCACATGTACCGTAACATAAATTGTTCCGTATTTTAACGGAAATACAGCCACGTTTCGTTACCGTTTGGTTAAACGTAATTGGAACGCATCTGCCCGGCGTAAAATTCATATCGGTTTCCAGAGTAACAGAATTCTTTTCAACACCATTGTCTCTTAATGGAAATCGACTTCTAAAAGCTCTGGTGTCAGTTCTATAAATTTCCAATAAAATCAAAATGAAGATGAGATTGAAATACGGTACCCTTTCTATCAGCATGTTTCACCCTGTTTACCAGCACTTTTTTTTCATTGAAGTAAAATTTTTAACGATTTTCTATTTAGCGCGACGAATTCTTCTATTAATGTGATTTTGATGAGCTTCTAAAATGCGTAATAAAGGATGATGATGGGCTATTAAGAAATATCAATTTACAAAAAAAAAGAAATATCCTTTATATGCGTTTGACCGAGATGAAACAATTAACATTCTACACGCTAATGATTACAGTCATCATAAAAAAATGATACCATAAAAAATGGATTAATTTGCTATAATCATTTGACATGAATTTCCCTTTAATAAGAAATTACTTTAAAAAAATTAGTTTTAACCCAGGATCTGGCTGTGACTAATTTTTCCGTCTATATGATAGCGTAAGACAGCCAGCTCATTCCCCTGTGAACTCCAACCAAAGTCATAATATTTGAGAAAAAAGGGAAATTCCCACGAAATCTTACAACCACAAACAATTTGGAAGCGCTCTAAATTAGGTTGGACGGGGAGAGTTTTAACTCTGAGTTTTAACGCTAGACTTCAGACTAATAAGTCCAAGAATGGTCCAATAGGGCTCAGAATATAGCCTTGAAGTCGCTTCAAACCCCTTCTGAATTGAAATATTCGAATAAATTTATCAATTAGCCAAAAAGCGACTTTCTCGCCCCAACTTTAAATTACTATGAAAACGAGGAACTAACCAAAATTCCCAATATATTTTGACCGAAATTGTCATATTCCAACAAGTACAGTATAGAGTCTCTTTAACTCGAATGTCTACTTAACTCTTACAAGCTTTCTGATCCCTTTCACTGAGGATGCCTTAAAACAATCTCCATACCTAGAAATTTCCTTAACTCAATTTGTGTTCGCCGTGAAGGGTCGAGTTATGGAGACTTCACCGTACTACTCTTAAAAACTTCAAGTACTGCTTTAGTTTCCACGATACATACAGAGTATTATTACATGGCAAAAGTTATTTGAAATATGTTTGATATTTAACCTGCCATCAATAAGGTTAAGCTTTTCGAAGACATTGAAAAATAGAACACATACGTTATACGTCTAGACTGTTTCAAACTTTACAACTTTGGTTTCTCTAAGCATGTTTGATAGCATTCGTGCATCTGATCAAACCCAAGGTAAGGAAAACACAATTGGTTACATCTTCTTTTTATAAGAACAGACTATATAAGAACATAAAAAACAAGAACAGCTTCCATGGCTAAAATTATTAAGAACAAGACAAGTTAGGAACTTTTTAAGGCTCCGTGGACTCTAAAACACCCAATTTCTTAAGAAAAACTATTAGACAAAATTGATAACAAATTGATAAAATTAAGAACATGTTAAGAACTTTCTTAGGCTTAAAACTCAAAAAGTAAGAGAATCCAAATGCTTCAAAAATTTGGATGTTCTAATAAGAAACGTGTATATCTAGTGAACTTTCAATAATTTTCACCCGAGAGGTAGATTTTTACCGCCAAGATTAACAAAACAAATACTATCAAAACACCAAAATAAGTTTGACAACAAAATCCAATAGGTTCTTTTCAGAAGGCCCACGCAAAAACGTGCAGTAAAACAGCATCATTATCATTAGTGATACGGCTTGAAGTTTGAGAGATAAACAAAGCTAATTATTTCCCGAACTCTAAGGGCCATTCAGTTTTGTATTATACATTTTTTATAAGAACCTATTTTTATGGAAAGTTAGCTGTTCCTATTCGGGGTATTCAGCTGTAAGCAGTAGCGTGGCGGCCGATTTTCTTGGGAGGGGGGGGGGGCGCCGAAATAAAAAGGGCGAAAAAAGACGCCTCTGTTTACTAATTTTAGCGCCACTTTGCTCTCTTACATCTTAGATATGGCAGTTTTCGGCCAAAAAGATAGAAAATACCCCAAAATTTTCGTGCAAGATGTTTACTTTTCATAGGGGTCGCATAAATGCAAAATTTTCTAAAATTGCCTCACCGATTTGCACGAATTTTAGTCGATCCACCATGCTACTGGCTGTAAGAACCCTATTTGTACTACTTTTTTGCTCAATTTGAATCTCAGATTTAAACAATGTAGTTATTGTTGTTCATTGTTATTCATTCTTGACAGTGGTTGTTTACTTATAAGCTGTTTTGTTTTTGGACATTTTTGAGCTACAATTTTCTCATAAAATTGTTTTTATAAAAAATCAATCGATTGATAACCAATTCATCATGCTGTCCACAACATACATCTTACTACTGCTTTAAATTCTCATCAAATAACATCCAAGTAGCCTATCACTGTTACCAATACACCTTTTCGACAGTAGTCACGCGGTCAGGCGCGTGCCACTTGATTATTTAACTATCCCCCTAAACTCGATCCGGTGTCCGGACAAATCCCCCCCGGTGAATTCCCCCCCGGTGAATTCCCCCCCCCCAGTAAATTCCCCCTGGTGAATTCCCCCCGGAAAATGCCTACCCGGTGAATTCCCCCCTGGTGAATTCCCACCCATACATTTTCATATGTGTTTTTAAGTTTCGAAATCATGGACTGTAAACCGGGGGGGGGTACTAGGGTTGGCGAATGAGAGGTATGTGCGGAAGGGACCCCCGAAAAACCGACCCTTAGAGAGACTGATTTTTGCTGAAAAGGTGACCCTTAGAGAGACTTTTTGAATTTTTTTTCTCGATTTTTGAAAAAAATCATACCCTTAGAGAGACTTTATTACAATTTTTTCTCGGAAATCAAAAAATTTCCTAAAAATCCTGAATTTTCCGACCCTTAGAGAGACTAATTTAAAACTTTCAATCGAAACAAACCTCCAATTTTAGGGTCAAGGATTTTTACATGATAGTCTACAAAGTTTTAAGAATCACAACGCCCATTATTTTTGATTCTGAGAAAAGAACTGAAAGATTTTTACATGATAGTCGTCTACACAGATTTTTATATAAATATAATAAATAGTAAAATCGCTTATTTCAAATGACATGATTTTTTAGTTCACTAGGGGGGAATTCACCGGGTAGGAATTTTCCGGGGGGAATTCACCAGGGGGGAATTATCCGGGAATCACTCGATCCAATCCTTTTTTGATAAATTATTTTTTGTCTATAGGTGCGAAATATAGACTTGGGACGGTTTTTATGGGATAAAGCGGACAAAAAAATGCCCGCGCGGCAATTGGCTGCTACGGTCGAAAAAGTGTATATCAAAGTACTGCCACCTTCAAAAACGTTGTTCTATTTATATTTTTACCATAGATGCATCGGAAAGAAGAAACTTATATTGATGATCTGCTAAAAACGTGTCATAACAGTTCCAAACAACCCACAAACAACACATCAACAAGTATGAAATTTTGTTTATCTTTCAGTAAATCATTTTTATCGAGATCCATTTATAGTGGAAAATCTTCGTACAGCTTTCATTGAATGCAAATATACAATGTTAAAACCTTCTTCGTAATGTATCAATTATTAAATCTTGTTCACATTTTGCTTAAGAAGTTACCCCCGAATAACTTCTGCCTAGGTCCTCACGACATTCCAAAATTTCCCGTAGAAAAACTCCTGAACTCTTTCCTCGGACCTTCTTTCATGAAAACCCACAAAATTAAGTGAGACAGCAGATCGAATTTCCGAACTAAAGTTGGAAAGTAAAAACTGAGAGAGAATATTTTTAGTTGGAAATGGAAGTTTATTTCGGACTATAAACATTACAAACATAATAGAATACAGGACAGAAAAATTGTGTTAGTCCGGCCCAGAAAGCTGGCCATATCATATAGTGAGGAAGGAAAAACAATTCTGTCAAACTAGGATCTTTTGGGTAACAGGACAACATATGCGTTTTGTCCTTGGTACCATCGCATTAGCACGAGTATCACTCAAGGCTGATGACAAACCCCAATTATATTTAACGCGTATCTCGTAATAACATCAGTCGTGGCAATCATTGAAAATCTTTGAAGAAGGCCAAATCAATCAAATAACACGAATAACACCAAAACACGTGCAATAAGGAGTCAAGCGTCCCTTTAGACTGAATATCAGTGACGATCGCGATAAGGTAGATGAAAAACCAGAAAGATAGCTAACTTGTAGGTTTTTTATTCTAGATCCAATGTTGCAAGACAACGCCTTAAATAACAATGATTTTTCAATATATGTAATCTCTGTTTTTTCCTTACCTTTCTATACTCCCGACACTCTTAACAACATCCATTTTCTATGTTAAACTCTGTAACGGTTTTCACTGAACCTTTTTGAGGGCCCTTCTAGAGATTAAACTTTTCTCAAGATTTTTGTAAATCTTTTTCTCTTCTCAAGGACTGCTTTGTTTGACTTCACTTCCGTCAGATTCTATTGTAGGTCGATGATGCAATTTTATCCACCTAGCACTGTAAGAGCTTCCTAAGCGGTAAGTCTGATCACGATTTCATGCAATTTTTTGTTTACAATCAAAAAAAATCTTTGATACCTTATCGGCCCTTTTTACACCGGCCCTTATTGGCGTTATTTTTGGGTTTATTGTGGCGTGTAATAAGGGCCGGCGTTAAAAGGGCCAAGATTTTGTAATTTTAACCTAAAAACGGCATTAATTTTTTATCATTATTTCTCAATTTAAAGGATTTTAGGTATGATTCGAAGATAATTATTCATTGTTTTACTCCATATTTAAAACTTCAGTGAAATATTTTTTAAATATATTTAAAAATCAGTGATTTTCGATGGAATTTTCAACAGTTTACTACTGAAAAATGAAATTTTAATTCAAATTTTAGTCATTATTTATTAATTTGAAGCATAAGTAGCCATTTTTTCAAATTTTGGCGTTGTTATTAGCCCTAAGCGGCGTAAGCCAAAAATTAGGCTGTGACGTAAAAAGGGCCGGCGTAAAAGGGGCCGGTGTGTAAAAAGGGCCGATAAGGTAATCACGTTTTGATCTCTGATGACCACGCAATCACGAAAAAGAATTTCCAAAAGACGCATAATCACGGTAAAAAAACGTCCTTATCAGCCATCACGCAAACCACTTGAGACCTCTTGTAAAGCTCCTCAAGTGATTCTTTGAGAACCAAGTCCCATCTCTTCTCCCCCTTTATTACCGAGTTTTGTCGGAGGATATAAAGTGCAACGGCAAGTGAAGTCAACACAAAACAGAGTCAATAGCTGATGTACGGCTCTATACCACTTTTGCTCACCCAAACAGATGGCCGTTTTTTAGTGTTTGTACCGTCGTAGAGCAAAGTAGACTTTGACTTCGCTTTTACGTCCATCAAAGTTTACATTTTATCAGCGATTCAAAAAATATCAGTAATCTGATTGGTTAAAAAGAGTACAATATATCTTGTATTTTACTTGTAAAAATATAAACTGACGAAAAGATGTAAATCTGCAATCTAATGTCACTTTGCTACAACAGTGCACTTTTTTCCAACACAAAAAGTGTATTTTTTGGGTCACCAATAAACCAGTTATTAGACATGTGTTCGTACAATATATGGAAATATTCTACTCGTTCCGGCTAAAGGGTTGGAAAATATTGTCCAAAAAAATCTCGGAACTCGTAAAATATTTCTCATATTGTATTCCCAACTATCTGACAACTATTGGTAACTGATATTATAGTTTTGAAATCAAACTTTCAAGCAATGTCTCTCTCGTTCTCTTGACATAAGAATTATTTTTTTTGAAAAATAGTGGGGACGGCTTTTAAATTTGTGGTCGATATGGACTACTATTGTTGACACTTCATCAAGTGTTTTTACGCGAAACGAGAAAAATATTTCGTACTTTTGCCAATTTACTGTTGTTGCCACATTACATTGGTGGGAAAATCAGAGGAAAACATAAAAACATTATATTACAATTATTATTATCTATACTACCACCCCTTTTCTAACCAACTCTTACATTTTTTTAGGTGCAGTAGTGTAGTGGTCATCGTTCTTGACTTCCGTGCTGGAGCTCAGGGTTCGATTCCCACTCAGTGCTGCGATTCACTTGGTAAGTGAATGTACCTTGGCCCGGGTCAAACCATACTATGTGAGGGGAATAGGGTACCATCACTCTGATACAAGAGTATGAGGAGATATGCTGGACATTGAATGTGGTGTGGTTTTTTGGGGGGTTGAGGAGTTGAGGGCTTCCATGCTATTTTCTCAGCCATGTGTGACCATTTTAGAACTTTAGTCTATCTAGATGTTGATAAATCCTGTCATTTGATTTTAGAATGCAAATCGATTTAGAAAAACCAGCCCCTAAACAAGTAAGATCACAATAGTTTTATTTACAGTCTGGATATTCAGGCTACAGTTTCCACACAATTTCCCAAAAAAAGTTTTCAATAAAGTTAGAATACCTTATCGGCCCTTTTTACGCCGGCCCTAATTTAACGCCGGCCCCTTTTATGCCGGCAATTATTACGCCACGAGCCCAAAACAAACGCCAATAAGGACCGGTGTAAAATAAGGGCCGATTAGGTATAGAAATATTTTTAGTCCCTAAAATTCAAACAATCACTGAAATCCCTTATTTGGTGATGACAAATTTTAGATTATCGAAAATAAACAAACAGTCATTATTTTCAAAAATAATTGAAGAATCTAATTGTTTACATTTTGTCTGTGTTAATTACAAAATATCAAAAACAATTATCATCAGAATGTTTTTTAATGATCCTGTTTTTGTTCAACGAAACAGAGGAAGTCTGCGTAATCAACATTTTGTACTTCTCCTTTGAAAAATGGCGATTATCAAAACATGACAAGTTGTTTGACAAGTTTTTTTTCTAGCTTCAGATTCGGGAGGGGGGGGGCACTCAAGGTAAACGACCTACCGTACGTGCGACCCTTAAAGTTTCTTTTTTCAAGCTTCCCAAAGTGCACCGTAAGGATCGAAATGAGCAAAGATGCGAAATAATTTCACTTTAAGGTTGTAAAATTTCAACTTAAAATATCACCCTATTTTGTCTTAAAGGTTTTGTTTTCAAATAAGAGTGATATTGTTTGCTTACTCATCAATTTTAATTCACAAGCTTTTTACCATTGGATTGACACGGATGTGGAGTAAGATTGGTCAGAAAGAGGAAAAGAAAAACATTTTTTGCTTATATCAGCATAATATAACAATAGCAAGACACTGTCCTGATATGAAATATGTGCCTGATATCAAATGGGAAACACTTGTGTAAAAAGAAAACCTTTAAAATGGTCAAAAAATTTCAAAAAAATGCACAGTAAGTGTCTATTTTTTGCCCAAATTTACTCGCTAGATTTTCTCCACTCTGTAAGGGCCCGAATTCAAAGGCCTAATTTTGCTTTCCAAAATTTTACAGAATATCGTGTAAGCAGTAGACGATGATGATGATAATATGCTCCCTTATTCGATTAAAATCTATCTTTCTTATCAATATTCGATAGAGCATCAACTGTATCAAAAAAAATATTATAAGTATGAGCTCGAAGAAATTATTAAGAGATGAAGGCCCTCGGTTGCAATTTTCAGTGAGTTTATATAATGATCAGACCGGTGGGTTGAAAATGTTCAAAGTTCTTTATTAAGGGGGCGTTTAAATGAACCATACATTTGATTTGGTCATAATATTCATTCATCCATTTTCTACCTCTTTAAAAATTTCTATATATAAATAGGGATACATATATCGTCCTAAATAAATTGACATATTATTTGCAAAAATAGTTAGATTATTAAAAAAAAATTATATTATGATAAATGGCAATAAATTTGTAAAAAATTGTTTCAGCTCTGTCAAAATGTCAGACAAATAAATTCAATAAAATTTGTCCTACAATGTCAATTTTTCTTTGCTGAGAATTTAAATGGTTTGATAATAATGAGCCAAGAGCGCCATTGAATGAAATATAACCCTCCTAATCTTCTTCTATCTTTGCAAAGGCTCAAAACATCAGACTACATTTTATTGTATAAGCTCTTAAGAAGTTTGACATCAAAATTCTACACTGTGAAGGCTAAATGATAAGCGAACGTTAATATGGTACATCATTAGTCTATTTCATGGGATTTGTAATTCTAGTACATGATATCTACGTCAATACCACAGATTTAAAGCCCGAAAAGCTAGATATAGTGTTTTGGCTGAAAAGTGTGCCGTGGTTCGGTAGGAAATCCTTATTTGGTCACGTGACATTACAATAGAATTTCGGTGCTTGACCAATAAGAACCTTTTCGGGTTTTTAAAAATCAATAGCAACAATACTTTTTGCGATATTCCCTTTTTTTTGATTTGGAAAAGCTTAGAGTTTAATGTTTGAGAAAAACACAGGAAAATGCTAGGAAAACTATGGAAAAGTCCCCCCCCCTTTCCCCCGAGTTTTTCCCCAAGCGGAAATGTTGAGTTCGAATGGCCATCCCACTGACATTTCCACTGCCCTTCAACATTGCCACTGGTGGAGGGAGGGAGTGAAGCTTTATATTCTTGTCTCGCCCTTTTCGTCCATGATTATACCCTTCACAGTAATACCTACTATAAACGAATCAAATTTTTTGACTATCAGAGGGTTCTTGATACACCTTTTCGGCTGTAGCCGCCAATATTGCCACGTGGGAATTTTTTTGTTTGTTTTACCACCTTAAAAAAATCCCAGTCTTCTTTTCCTACCACCTAAAGACAATAGAAAAAAGTGTTAAAAAAAGGATTGGATCGAGTTTAGCGTGGTAAACTAAATAATAAAGTGGCACGCGCCTGACCGCGCACGACTACGGTCGAAAAGGTTTATTAGGCTCGCTAGTATATGAAGGATGATTTATCTTCAAATGTGTCATTAACATTAACTTTACTTCGATTGATACGGAAATGTCGCGAAACATTTGTTGAATAATGTGCCACTTCACACCCCTGTCTCACAGCCCCGTGGAATTTTTTTTCCTCAGTGGGGAAAAAATACCTATGAATATCCTGATAAGAATAAAAATTATATTCTTCCAAGGTCAAAAATCCAGTGGGGATGGTTTTGGAGTGTATTTTTTAGTCATCGAATTTTCGAGTGGTGATGAAATAAAAGTCAATTTCCAAGTGGGGCTGAAATTCCAGGGCATTTTCTCACCGGGGAAGAAACTTTTTTAATATTCTAGTGGGGCTTGGGTCCCAGTGGGTCTGTGACACAGGGGTGCCACTTCTGAGGCATCGATTCAACAAAGTGTGAAATTACAATCAGCATTTTTTGTGCCATTGCTTGTAAGCTCAAATCCATGCTTAGCTCATAAAAATCTATAGTGCGTTTTATGATTTCTTTTTGAAAATAGACAGTTTCACTTGATATTTCCCATCCTTTGATTTCGTTAAACCAGAATCCTCGACTACAGTTGAATATAGTTTGTTTTTCACTAAAAACTGAAGTTGCTCCCATAGAGAGCCTTCCACTGGTGGCTGTTCAGTCCTAACCTCCTCCTCTGTAGTAGTAGAAAGGCCTCCACTTGATGTACTCAAATGGTTAGGATCTAATGTTGAAATTTCATCAAACTTTGTCGATGTGATCAAAGTCGTTGTTAAGTCACTAGTTGACGTTACTGGTTGCTTTGTGACGTCATATTCTGATGTCATCGGTGTTTTTGTGAAGTCATATTTTGATATAATCAGTGACGGCTTTTTAGAAGATTTAACGTCACAATGGAAATCATCCCAATAGACAATAACAGAGTTTTCATTACAATATCGACCGAAACACCAACTTGAACCATCATTACCTGAATCGATGTGTACTCCTGGCTTGTACGCTCTGCCATTTGTATAACATCCTTGATCCGTATCTGTGGTTGAACCAAATGTAGTAATTTGCGAAGTAGGCTCGACAGTCGATTTTCCTTGTTCACACTCGGATTTTTCCCAAGAAACAATTTTATTGCTATAATTACAATAGCGTCCACAACACGTTTGATTTTCCGTAAAGTACTGGAAACTAATCTCTTCACCGGGTTGGTAAGTCACACTATTTTCATAACACCCAGAAGCTTCAGTTGTTGATAATTCTACATGCGATGGAGTGGTAATAAACTCGGGAGTTTGGACACTACCACCCTTCTCCGTAGTGCTGTAGTAAGGTGTGGAATAACAATTGATGTTTTCCCATGCAACTATGGTACCATCTTTACTGCATCGGGTACCATAGCAACGGTCAGATTGCCAATCAGAGAGCGTCTGAATGTCTTCCCCTAGAAAACAAACAAACGACTTTTAAGGGCTCTGACCATAGTGAATTTTTCATAATTGCCGTGTTTAAAATGTGTTTTCTGATTGATGTAACCAACAAAACTATGGCATGTTATACATTTTCTGTTAGACAAACTATTCCTGAATCTGAAAATTCAAAAATTGCATTGAAAAGATTTGATGAAGAAGAAAATGAAGACTTTTGCGAGGAAGAGTATTTCAACTTTGAAGAGCTTAGTTTCGGCGAAGAAAAAACATTTTGAAAAATTTTTCGCAGTAGATGGTGCATCTTTTACCGAACAATAAAAATTTTTGCGGAAAATTTTTGTAAATGCTTCTTTGTCTCGAAATCTTCAAAATAGTGGTTTTTCATCAATTTTTCATCTGGATTTTGCTTAAAAAAACAGTCATAACTTTTGACACATCTTTTTAGAAAAATTTTCCGCAAAATTTAAAATAGTTCAATTCTTTGCGGACAGGGTAAAGAAATTTTGAAACAAAAAAGTTAATTACCCATTAAAACTAAACACTTTTTGTAAAAGAGGGTGATGCAACATATTATTAAGATCTTTTTAAAGTTCATAACGTCATTTTTGCAATTAATTTCTTAATTACTCTTAAGGGATTCAATTAAAAAGCAATTTATAAAGGCAATTCTTTGTTAAAGTGTTAAGGAACCTGAAATATAACTTTTATGTTCAAATACTAAAATCAATTTTTGGACTATGGTCAGAGCCCTTAAGAGCTCAATCGGACGATTTTTCAACATTTCTAATCGATACAAAAATGGCATGTAGGTACGACCCCGACATTATTGGATTGGTGCAAAGTGAGTGTCACAGCCAGATCCTGGAAGGCTTTTTCTAAGTTCCTCAAAGTAGCAAACCAGTTTTTTAATGATCACACACCCGATGATTAAGATTTAGCATGTAAATTTAAGTAACGTTTTCAACCCTTATGATTTAAACTACTAGTTTAGGATCTCGGTAACTTGGCGGGTATTTCTTAAGGAAAATAGATTATCTTTCTAATGTTATGTAATGCACCTTTTCGACCATAGTCGTGTGGTCAGGTGCGTGCCACCCTAAACTTGATCCAATCCTTTTCTTACACTTTTTTCTATTTTCTATTGTCTTTAGGTGCGAAAAAAGACTGGGGTCGGTTTTAGAATAGGGGGGGGGGGCAGGGGGCATGGCTCCTCACTTTTTTTCCGAGAAAGTCTATTTTGAAAACTTTCAGTTACATTTCATTAGAAGTTCCAACTTCAGATGCAATTATCTCAGCTTTAAAACAATCTAAATATGTCATGTTTGGGTTCGTTGGAAAGCTCGTTTTAATGCTCTATTTATTCAGCGTGCCAAATTTTTAAATTACAAAAAATTACGGCAGCCGAAAAGTATTGTTCCAAAAGGAACGAAGTTAGCTGGGGCCGTCCTGAAAAAGTTAACCCCTCAAAACTCAAAATTGGGTAACGCCAATTTACCCCAATATTTGGCCCCCTCACTGCAGCCCTCAAACCGGGGCCCTGTTTAGGGTGGTAAAACGGACAAAAAAAATGCCCGCGCGGCAATTGGCAGCTACATTCAAAAAGTTGTATAAAATGTTTGTAAATTGAACTACAATAGGTATCAAAATTATTTTCAGTTTCTACCTGATGACGACAAAAGGTTTTTAGCACAATACTGGGACCTTTATTCAGGTGTAATTTGAAACCATTAGATTGATAATCTTAAATTTTTTACAAGGTCAAATGTCCCCTTCATATGTCATAACAGTTATGTTTGCATTGAAGTCAGCAGCTAAATTGAATTTAAATACATGTCTGAACGACCCCGGTGTGTCCAAAAGTAATCATATTACGGCATTTTTAACCTAAAACAGCTCAAATCTTCCTTATATGAAAAGCATGTAATTAAACATTATGTATGTACCTGGGTTGAATTTTCTTCCATTGAAAATGCATTGGTTTTCTACTTGTTTTTCTTCTGAAGGTTTTGCTGTAGGTTTTCGCTGAGTCATCACTTTTTCGCAAGGTGTTAAAGACTTGATCAATCTACCCGACGGACCACAAGTAATTTGCCAACATGTTTCACCATTAGGGAAATTCCCATGATCGATGACGTCATCATAAGCGAATTCGAATCCCGAAGGAAAACAATCTTTGTGAGGACGATTTGTGATTGGTTGTTGGGTTGTGGTTGTTATGGGAACGCTTTGACATAATTTGACCACAACAACAAAGAGAAGAAGGTATCCTGGAAAAAGATATTTGACTTCAAATTTTTCTACATTTTTCTACAACAACCCCTATATGGTGTTTTTGTAGCACAGTTCACGAAAGACAAACTGTTAGGTGTGGCTGCGATGAGTGCCAGATAGGTGTTCTTTTGCTGTTAATTCTATCTTTCACCCTGGAATTTATGTGTGCAAAGGACATTTAAAACCCCTGTCTCAGTGAGTCAGTGAGATAGAGTTAATACGATACAAGTTTATGTGTTCAATACGATACGAGTTTTATATGAAGGCAAACGCCATACTTGGAATTTATTGACAATCTTTGACACACCCCTGTGTCATAGACCAGCTTTGACCCCTGTCCCACTGGGAAATTGAATTTCGTCCCATCCTCATTGAAATTCAAGGAAAAAATCAGCCTCCAAACCCACCCCACTAGATTTTTCGAACAATAGGATTTCTATTCCCATTGGGATTTCTGTATAGATTTTGTGAAAAAAAATTCCTACTGGGACTGTGGGACAGGGGTGTTTTGAAAAAATCTTACCTTGTCTTCGGACTACCATCTTGTTGCTTCTTACAATGTTTGATATACAGCAAAAATGAATAAATTTAACTAATCGCTAAAGATGTCCTGTGTTTATTTTCAAGGTGAAGTGTCGTAGTAACGAAAGAAAAAAATCTTTTTATGAATGAAAATAAAAATCGTACCACACAGACAGTTCAAAAACACACTAAACGTAAATGTTTTTCAAATGGATGTTAATGGAGAAAAATATTTAACATTCGTTTGTAAAAATAACGCGATTTGTGTTGACGAGATGACTTCTTTATGTGTCGTGTGACAAAACTTTACTTTTACCCTTTTTTATAAAAATATTTCATGTTTTTAAATGGATGGCCAACAAGCAAACCTTTGCACCCTTCAACTGAACCTTTTCTTTTTTAATTCTCATGTTTTGATTATAATTTTGACTTTAGAGCAGAGGTTTTATTTCCTTTAACTGCAAGAGACAGAAGCTTGTCAAGATTACAGTCATCTTTTTTTTCGTTATTGCAAATGTCCATCAAAGCGTTTGACAGTATTTGATAAGAAAATTACACTTCTCAAATTTTGTTTCCTTCATTTTATCATGACAAGGGTATTTTGTTGGAACTACGTAACTAACTTGTATTTTTCAACATTATCTCGAAAATTACAGACTAAAAACTTTTAATTTCAGAAAAACTTTATTTACCTGATTTTTTTTTAGGACATTTTCAATCATTTGATGTTTGAGTCTACCTTAGTTAAGGGCTACTTAGACTACACAATATATTGACGAACAATATTCGACAATATGGTTTGCGGACCGTAATGTACGAAGTAAACAACTGGTACTCTATTATAAAAAGGAATTTTCTTTCTGTAAACAATCCCCCTTTATTGTTGGAATATTGCAAATCGAGCTGACAATATATTGCGGACACCTTTTCAATATATTGCCGACATTCAGCAATATATCATCAATATATTGCCTGACAATATATTGTGTAGTGTATGTAGCCCTTTACACCCCAGTGTCACAGACCCGCTGGGACCCCAGCCCCACTGGAAAATTTGGCAAATATTTCGTCCCCGGTGGTAAAATATCCTGGAATTTCAGCCCCACTGGGAAATTTACTTTGATTTCATCCCCATTCGAAATTCAATGTTTAAAAATGGCACTCCAAAACCATCCTCACTGGAATTTTTAACTTTAGATCAATAGAATTTCTATCCTCATTGGAATTTCAATAGGAATTTTTATCCCCGCTGTGTAAAAAGTTCCACCGGGGCTGTGAGACAGGGGTGTTTAGTTCCATGAATAGACCAGCGGCCGAGGCAGTGGATTGTGTCACTTCGTAGGGCACCCCTTAGATCAGGGCAAATTTTTGATATTATTCTCCTAATAGGGTGTAGAATTGACAAAAAAAATTTGCCCTTTGAATCTCCTGCAGTTTTCGAGTGAATCGATTTTTAGTTAATCGAGAGAACTTATCAAGGGTCCCCCCTTTAGTAACGATTTTTTCGAAGTCTGAAAATCAAATATCTGAGACCACCAACGGATTCAGCGTGAAGAGTAGATAAAGAAAATGGGTTTCTTTGTTAAGTTTCGACCACCTGGTGCCGAGAAATGGCATTTTTGAGGCGAAAAATCGACGTTTTTGGCGTTTTCCGATGACGTCAGCATTTTCCTAGGAGCGTTTTCAGAAAAAATCATTCCCACAACTGGATAGCCCTGAATTAGTAGTATCCAAAAATGGTATGGTTTGTTAACTTTCGATCTCTAGATCTCGAGTTATTTTGGTTTAAATATTGAAAATTATCGATATTTTTTGCTGAGTCAGCAGTTTTTCAGCATATTTATCTACCTTAAAAATGAATTATCTCGAGATCTATACATTGAAAGTTGACAAACCATTTTCTTTATCTACTTTTCACGCTGAATCCGTTTGTAGTCTCAGATGTTTGATTTTCAGACTTCGAAAAAACCGTAAGTAAAGGGGGGACCCTTGATAAGTTCTATCGATTAACTAAAAATCGATTCACTCGAAAACTGCAGGAGATTCAAAGGGCAAATTTTTTTTGTAAATTCTACACCCTATTAGGAGCATAATATAAAAAATTTGCCCTGGTCTAAGGGGTGCCCTACGAAAACCATTTTTAAGGCCTTTTTTGAATCTCGGACGCTGGTCTAGAAAACTAAAGTAGATAAACACCAAATCACCAAAATATTTTCTCCAAGAAAACAGATACCAGAAAATTTAAGTTAATGCCCAGTGAAAAGCTTCAATCTCCAATCTAGTGAAATGATTACAGGTTAAATTCCCCAAGAAAAAAAATGTTATTGCGTATTGCACTGAAAATTTGAGAATTAGGATTTTTCAATATCAAATGTCAACATGAAAAATATACATTTCTCAATGTATAAGACTGAATTAACAAATGTGAAGTTGCATGCCAAAATGCCTTACAGTGCAACACCCTCTTCTCACAGACCCACTGGGACATTTCTCACTGGAAAAAATTGGCCAAAATATCGTTCCCGGTGGAAAATCATCCACCGATTTTTATCCCCACTACAGATTTTCAGATTAACCATTCCTCACTATTTACTTTACTATTTTCCCCATCCCCACTAAATATTCTGACTTGAAAACAAAAGAATTAAAATCTCCAGCCATAGAAAATATGGGAATATCAATCCCCATCGAGTTTTAGTCCGTCATTTTTATCCCCACTGGATGAAAAAATTCTACCGGTATAAGAAGGGGTGTTTACATCCTACATCGACATACATCGACCCTGAAAATTTATACTTGAGTATTAAGGTAATAACGCCCCGGGGTTGAAAAACACCACATTTTCATATAATCATATTTTTTTCGTTTATTATATACAGCGTGTTTCATTATTTCCCAAAATCCATAAATTAAAAGTCCAAATATGGTAAAAATTAGATAAATATTTCATATTATACATTATAACTCATCGTTGTTTTAGCTTTTCGCATATCATTGTCATCATATTTACAACAAAAAAATATTTAAAGATGTCAGTCAAAATCTTCTCTTTAGCATCCTTGCCCTTCTATATGAAAATGTTACCCTCGAATTTCATTTTTAAGGGCAACTAGAAAAAAAGCGATATTACTCTTTGGGTCAGTGAGGCAAGGTTGTGCGCGCTCGAAAAAATCAGTAATCAGTGTCTAATCGTTCAGATGGTGACTTGGTTTTTCTCTTCTCTATTTACGACCCACTTCATTGGGGAGATGGGTGTTTGAGTGTGGAGTAAAGGGTGCATCAACCCTTATTGTTTCCAAAGTAAAAAAAATAATTTCAGTAGACAAACTGTATATTTTATTCGGGTAAGTCGTAACAAAAAGCTCATTTAGACACTTTCTTGCCTGTCGGCTATTATTATCCCCACTCACTTACCCACTTTCAGATTCAACACGTGGACCCTGCTATTTGGAGAACTCATTTGTGTGCCTACTTCTACATCGTCGTATAAAAGACGTCTTTTTCTAACGTCCGCTACATTCACCACATTTGTTACCGTAGAAACAAAGATACATTGTCTGTTATTAGTACTTCGTTGACCAAATTCTTGAACTCTAACAAAAGAAAGTGGAAAATTATCTAACAGTAGCGTAGCTAAGAGGGCGCAAAATTTATGTAGGAGAACAGATTTTCATTCATGGTATTAAAAGATAATTAAAATAGCATGAAAATCTGCTCTCCTACACAAATTTTGCGCCCTTCTTGGCTACGCTACTGATTGACATCAACAAATTTAAATATCTCATTGGCCATCTTTCGCCGGCCCTAGGTTAACACCATCCCCTAACAGCCGGAACCACTACATAGAAATGGCAACTATTGCCTTAACGGGAAATATTTCCCGAACGGGAAGGTGAAAAACCTATTGTAAAAGAGGGTGAATAAATACCTAATCGCTTCTTAATTCTACTTTTCCCATTCCCAATTAAAAAATTCCCTATTTGGAAACTTTTTCTCGATCGGGAAACAAAAATCTGCTTTGTTTACAAAATTCTATTTCCCGTTCGGGAACGATGAAAAGTTCTTGACCAAAACGGGAAACAGAAAAGTGATGAAATTTTCAATCTGGAGACAGTTACCTTTTCGGGTTATTTTCACCTTCCCGTTCGGGAAATACTTCCCGTTAAGGCAATAGTTGCCTTTTCCGTGTAGTGGTTCCGGCTGCCTAAGGTGACGCAGATCCTTTTTACACCGACCTTAATTTCTACCACAAGCAAAAAATAGCACTATTTATGGCTTGACGTAAAGGGTCATTAGAAAAAAAGATTACCTTTACGGGTTTCTACTACTCAGTCCTCTTTTCGTACATTATTCACACAATGGACCTATTATCAATTAGGAGTTGGGTACGAGATTCCAAAATATAGCGTGAATAATAATGACCGTATAGCGTATTTAGGAATTTCGCCAAAAATTCGGGTGGGAGATTATAGCTGAGTGGTTCGAAGCCTCCCTTCCATCAGGGTTTACTTTTTCACTATTTTTTACCATTTTTTTTGCCATAATGCTTAAGATCCTCCTAAATTGATTTCAAGCGATCTATCCACAAGAATCAAAGCTAAGAAATGAAATCACTTTGACTTTGCCACAAGATTTCATATCAAACTCAAAACTGAGTCACTTCAGCTAATTTCAGCTCAGCTTCCAAGCTTCTCTTGATTAAAATTGTGAGACAAATAAGCTAGGCAATGTGAATTTAGAGAAATATGAAAAGTTTGAAGATTCGCCTCTAGCCTAAGTGTCATTGATGTTTCATACATCTTTTCGACCGTACCCGCCAATTGCCGCACTGAAATCTTTTTGTCCGCTTTAGTTCCCACTAAAACCGTCCCAGTCCTTTTTTAGCACCTATAGAGAATACTAAAAATGTATCAAAAAAGGATTGGATCGAGTTTAGGAGAATAATTAAATAATTAAGAGGTATGTCCCTGACCGCGCGAATACGGTCGAAAAGATGTATTCTCTTACCTTCAAAATCAATATGGCCATCTCCATTCCGGTCTGCAAATTTCATCATTTCATTGACCTGTTTGTGTGATACTTTTTCGCCCATTGTTTTTAGCATCTTCCGTAATTCTTTCATACTGAAAAAAACATAAAATTTAAATTTAGATTTATTTGAGACTTCAGTATTTTTTATTTCAGCTTGATGTCTTGGATATCATGTAAGTCAGTGAGAAGATTGTCTGTACACAGATCCAATATCTACGGCTAATTTCAAAATTCATTGGCGTAGAGGGTCTGTTGTCATTGTCTTTTCTCATTTAAGATTTTTCAAACCGACCGCTGCGATGGAATGTTGGTAAGAGAGGGGGGACGATAAGAGAAGTGTTGCTATTTATAATTCATACTTCATCGCAGAGGTCTCCGCACGGGAATTATTTTACCAAACAGACAATGTGCACAGAGTGTACTACCCGTACTAAGAAACTACGAAGCGATAAACGTGAGATACACTCTGGTACAGAGTAGTGAGACAAGGATGTCACAATTTTAGAGTACATATTCCTGTACATATGTCACGACCCTCACCATAGTATAAGAAAGCCGCGGCTGGAATGATAACATCTGAATTTCTGTTGTTCTCTGTCGTATTTGATGACTATTTGTTGATCAAGAAATCAGTAATGTAGCATCTTTAATGGTAAATTTTATTGGTTTGTCATTAAGACTCACTTCTTAGTGTATTTTAGACATTAATGGTATGCCCTTGATAATACACTTGCATTATGAAATCATTGTAAAGGAAAGATCAACAATAAGAAATTTAAACAAGCACAAAATGGCTGGGCTGAAAGAACTCAAAAATTAATAAAGTGCCTCGAACGCCTTCACAATATTTCAGTGCTCGAGTGACTTAGGGGAAGTCTCAAAAACCTAACAGTTTACCCTAAGTTTTCGCTACCAATAGCAGCCAGATTCAGAGATCCACTTTGGGCTCTAAAGTACCTCTATACCTTAAGGTTTCAAGGCCCGGTTGTTACGTAATTAAATATTAACCTAAAAATTAATTATTAAAGAAATTGTAATCATGACGTCATAATTTGATCGAATTTCTGACGTCATGAATCGTATAATCGCTATAATATAAAAAATACATGTCAAATCTATCCCAAATTTGAACCAAAGATGCATCTAACTAAAATGTAACTTTTTGAAAAAAAAGTTTTGGAAAAATTTGATGACGTCAGCAAAAAATTGCATTTTTCGATTTTTTGCATTTTTTTCTGACGTCATCAAAATCTTCAAAAAATTTTTCATTGAAAAGTTTGGCACCATTAAGATGCGTCTTTGGTCCAAATTTGACAAAGATTTGACATGTACTTATAGAGTTAGAGCTAATTTACGATTTATGACGTCATAATTTGATGACGTCACAATTCACACTTTCTTTAATAATTAATTTTTAGGTTAATATTTAATTACGTAACACCGGGTCCTGAAACTTTAAGGTATAGGTCATCTAAAAATCCATAAGTGAATCCCTGAGAATGGGTGCTATTGGTCACGGATTCGGGATTTGTGATTTTTAAAAATCTAGACACGCCCTAACTCACCCGAGTGAAATTATTTTAAAAATCAATGTAAAAGTACATCAAGATAATACTGTGAAAATTTCAAGCCAGAACCTTCACAATTTATCATTCAAACTGACAGGAAAGTTGTCATCTTGAATATAGTTCTTATAATCTCAATTTTGGCGAAAAACTATTGTTTCCACAAAATACCCCTAAAATATTCTAAGATTAGTTCAAGTGTTCTATTGGGTACAGATTCAAAGATATCTAGCAAAAAAAAAACTTTTTGTGTAGGAAAATAAGAGCAAAATTTCAAAAACTATCTACCAATAATAAAATGAGCATCTTGATGTTCTTATAAAGCTCGGAGACAGAGATGGAACAGCAATTAACTGAAAGGACAATGCGGTACATATTCCAGCCGCGGCTTTCTTATACCATGCCCTCACCAACTATTAACGCTTTGTCACAATTTTCAATTAGTAGTTCAATGAAAAACTCAGAAATCTTCAAGAATTGTTGAGAACTTCGGGACAGAGAGGTAATATTTCAAGCTTACCAAATATAGCCATTGCCGTTTTTGTCGAATAGTTGAAACATGTTTTTGATGACCTCGTTTTCGTGCTGAGGCTCAATTTGTTGTAAATAATTTCTCATCATTTCGGCGAATTCGTGAAATTCCACTTTCTGGTCTCCTAAACAGAGGAACGATTAGAATTTAAAGGGACATAACAGTACTTGCAAAATTTGTAAACAAACTGTATGCAGCGGATACAAAATCAAAACAAATCTCACATGTCAAAATAAAAAATCAAACCAAATATAGCTAATTTTGATTGTTCAATTGTTTTGCAAGTTTGATTTGGACACGTGGTTTTAATGACATGTGGTTCGCGCAATGTTTACATTTTACAACTTTAATGTCCCTTTAAAGAAAATAAAGAAAGTTTCACTATAGAATATAAACATTTGATGTTCCGGGTATCTGGTCTTCCTTCAAAGTTTTTCCTTTGGGCAGAAAATTGAAAACTCGGCCAATAGACCTTTACCATGGTGATTATGTCTTTTGAGACATTAGATTATTTTTTTATGAATAGAAATTAGTTTTAATAAAATCACCAAAAGTTAAACTGGAAGTTAATCACCATGGCAATAATTTCAAGACGAGGCAATTGATGTTCGTGACGTAATTTATGAAAAGGTCTATTGACATTGAATGATACGAGAAATGGAGTTATATTTTGACAAGTACTGATATTTAGTTTAGGTTACCAGGAAGAGAACGAGCCAGACTTAAAGGTTTTGTTTTTAAATAAAAGTGATATCGTTTGCTTACTCATCAATTTTAATTTACAAGCTTTTTCACATTGGATTGACACGGATGTGGAGCAAGATTGGTCAGAAAGAGGAAAAGAAACATTTTTTCGCTTATATCAGCATAATATAACAAAAGGTAGACACAGCCCTGCTATGAAATATGTGTCTGATATGGAACGGGACACTTATGTAAAAATAAAACCTTTAAACTCCCCTTATCAAATAATTAAAAGTATTTGTCGCTCGCTAGGGCGCTTGCTGTTACCGTTTTTATCAATGGGTTCGATCATTTTCAAGACTTCTTCTTCACTTGGATTTTGACCGAGTCTCTTCATAACTTCAATGATGTCCACATGGGATATAACTCCTTTTTCATTGTCAAACATTGAAAAAGCATTCCGAATTTCTAGAAAAATCATAAAAATTTATATAAAGTTATCCAAAAGCCCCCTTTGCATTGTCTGGCGCTACTATCCTGTTCTTAGCTGCTGAGCACTAAGCAGAGAGGTTAGGTAACCAAGGCTTGTTTAGGGATCTTTGGTATGATCCATAGGGGGGCTCTAGCCCACAACCATCATGTGCACTGTAGCTGCATACCCTACTTATAGACGTTCACTTGGCTTTGTAAATGACACAACAATGATTATGTGAGCGTCTTCGAGATCGTTATGCCACCTGTCTTTCATTTTTCTGATCTGAATGATGTACTCATGTATACTCGGATACAGTTACCTTCAATTTAGGTGAAAGAGGTATCGACAATTTCCACGCATTAGGATAAAATAATGAGCTTTTTGCATCAACATGAAGACTCAACCTCGTTCCCTGCGTATTATCAGCTTTTTGATGCTTACTGATAGCGCTATTAGTAACGTAAATAAACCCTGAAATACACGGGGACGAGATCGCTTAAGACTAAGAAGTCAGTCAATTTGAAAAAGGGACCTTGAACTTACCAGCAATTTGCTCATCACTGAATGAATTCCTCTGAAAAAGAAGAAATGCAGTGTGAATCTATCAAAGAATTAATCGAAGCGGGATCGAGATCGAGATAACATTATACGATACCATGAAAATCACATGTTTTAATATCATTTTCCGACCTGTGAGGACGAATAACAAATTTTTCCAATGTGAAAAGTAGCCATGACCAAGATCTTGAATTAAGCTCAAAGTTGATGTTTTTATTTGTTTTAAAAAGAGCGTCAGCTACAAATTCTGATCACATGTAAAGATAATTGTTGAAACACCATCGTGTCCAGCGTAAAATATCCATCAGCAATTACTTACCGACATTACGTAGAAAGTTTGATCTTCGTTATTTGAAAATTCGTCTCTCAAGGTTTGTACTTGCAGTGCTTTATTTTCTTCATAACCCAGTGGAAAGGCGTTCCCAGGGTTTCTCGTGTCTACAGTCAATGACCAATGCCAAAACAAGTGGAGGGGTGTTTTTTACCTTCAAAAAAATGTTCACAAAGATTTCTTCAGCCTTTCTATTCCTTTAATCGTTTTTTCTCGTCCAGTCAAATTCCAATGATGAATCAACCCATTTTTTATTATTAGCCTATTTTTTCTTTTTTGCTCTAAAAATGTTTTTGCTCCTTTTTTCAAACCAACAAATTCACGTTAATTAGCTGAAAAGATAAGACAAAAAGCGAGGACTAGAAGGGGATAGCTTTATCCAGGGTCCTACTTTTTTTCAACCCCCATTTTAGTTTTGCCGTCTTCCGCTTTCCTTCTTTATAATATACCCTCAATCTATTTTCAAACTCTTAATTGATTTTTCTATGGAATCTAATTTCTTAAAAATGAACCTTTTCATGTGAATCTGCTAGATCCTAATTCAGTTCGCTTTGTGTCTTGTCAATTTGCTTTCTAAATGAACTCCATAAACCCCATTCGGACTTCTTTGGATCTATTCAACTCATCGGTTTGATAGGAAATCATAGCAAGCATAGAATTCGCTTGTCAAGTAAAGACTCTGGGGTATGGAGGGTAGCCGAGAGGAGCATAAGAATTCCCCCCTACAGGAGTTAAAAGTCCTACAAAAATTGAGGATTGGCGTATTGGCGTCTCGTTTTTGATTCTCTTGGGAGGCCAGAACAGAGGGCTTGTTCTCCGTTACTGATCTTGTTTCGTAAGTAAATGTACCATGTCAACAGCAAGTCACCCATGTCAACCCATATATCATTTTTTGAGCGGTACCATACTCTTGTATTAGAATATATGCTCGATAGCCCAATATAGAATTTCATTGCTCGATAACACAGCTTATAATAATTCCTTGCTTCACAACGCAAACAATTACATTGGTTGTTTTATAACACACACAATGCTATTCCTTGCTCGACAACACACCCAATGCTATTCCTTGCTCTACAACACACCCAACGCTATCCCTTGCTCCACATTACACTTACTGCTATTCCTTGCTCCACAACACACCCAATGCTATTTCTTGCTCCACAACACAACATATGCCATTTTATGCTGGACAAAACACCTAATACTTTTCATTGCCCCGCAACACACCAAATGCTATCCCTTGCTCCACAACACACCCAATACTTTTTCTTGCTCCACAACATACCCTATTCAATTCCTTGCTCCACAATATGTCTTAATCAATTCCCTGCTCCAGATGACACTGAATGATGTGACATAACGGCTACATAATACACAATATCAACGTTTAAAACTAAAGTTCCAAACGCCGACCCTTCAAGAAGCTGTTTGCTAGACTTAAAAATAAGTACACATGTACAGCTTCCTTAAAAAATTCTTTTTCAGACATTAGACAAAAAAGCAAACTTAACGAGAAATGAAGCGTCCATAATTCCCCTTTGATGCGAGGTGGTGATAAAAAAGGGCTTTTTTGCTGAAAAAAAATTGGAAAAGGAAAAAGAAAAGAGATAATCGTTCATCTTTTTTCAATTTTTGATTTTTTGTTAAACAGTAACTAAAAACATTTTCTTTTTCCATTTCTTAAAAAACAGTTCCTGGGGAGGGTAGATTTCCTATTTGTTAAGTGGACAGTCTGGCCATCTGCTTTTTGTCTTCAAAAATGAAAAATGAGTATAAAAATCTGTCATCTGCGACCAATCAATTCTTCTTTCTAATTTTTTATTACAAATCGAAAAAAAAAATTGTAAAAGATGACGTCAAAAAGAATTTAGAAACAAATTTTTACATTTTCTTGGAAAAAAGGGACCATTCCTTAAAATAAGGCGGATGCAAACCTTAACAGCCGACGGGGAAGTACCAAGGGAGTTCGAAAGACGGACCTACCTGACAGGAACCAATCTTTAACCTTAAACAGTGAGACACTGTGAGATAAAATTTTGACGAGATGTAGATCCTGATTGACAAAATCCAGACTCAGGCAAAATTTGTACCTATCTGACAGGTATCTGACAAAACAGGTATCTTCAAAATTTTGTATTTTTTCTAAAGCCAAACCTGGAAAGAGTAGAACGAACAAAGTGTCAATCAGTTTGTCAATCGGTTTTCAAACTTAGTGACCTTTATCTTATCATATATTTTCGATTTGGCTTTAGCTTTTATCAAGCTCTAACTCGACAATTCTAGTAGACAAGAAAGTCGATTCAGTTGACAGAAAAAACCTTAAATTTCACCCCATTTTGAAAATTTTATCAAAAATTATCATGGACTAAATATACATCCATGTCTATAGACATTTAAAAACTGACTGATTTGTCACCAGAATATTGATACAGGGGTGATTATGCAAGGCTACTTTGCTTTGTACAATACCCCGTTCTCGTTCAAGTCGTCTACATGGGATTTATCTCCGGTAGCAAAGACATCTTGATTAATTATAGCAGATCTTCCCCCAATATTAGACTAGGGTAAAATAATTAGATATCAAGTTTTATCAGATATTCGGATGGCGGATTGGCGGCCGCCCACGCTAAAGCTCTAAAGGAGCGGGTCAATTTCCCATCGGAGATAACTGATAGTCTGCCTTTGATGTGCTGCATCCTCAGTCGGGTTAAGTTACCTTTGCACGTTAACCTGAAAATGTTTCAGTTTGACCCACCAATCCCCAAAAACGAGGACTGGGATACCAGAAAACTTTCCCGATCTTCAGCCGTAGCGTGTCGGATGAAAATTTATGCATCTGGGTGCCAGATAATCCTAAGTTACACCCACGTTTGTGTCTCCTCTACAGGATCATTTGTCGTCCTTGTCCTTCTTAGTTCCCCTCTAAATTCCAATAGCAAATCCGTTTTACAAATGAGATAAAACTGAAGGGGGAACAAGAACAAAATTTCAAAATAAACTTTTTGTTTTTGTGGTCAGTGTTTTCCTCCTAAAGGGGTTTTAACCGATAACAATTCAATGTCTATCCCTTTATGTTTTCTATATACTTTTGTTTTCGAAAAAAAAAAAATTTTAAACTGTTGTTATTATTTTGAAGTAGGAAAAGGAAAATAAAAGAAATTTGAAACAGAAATAAAAATTATGTCAATTTTTCTTGTTTTAAAGTTATTTTTTCTGTTTTAGAATAAAAATATACCAAATAAAATGACAATAAAAACATTATCATGGGGCTCATATTTACAAAAGAATTCATAAAATAAATTATGAATAAATTTTTTTGGGTGAATTTCGACAAAAATGTCAGTAGTTTTATTTACGATATAACGAACGATATGGCGCTGTTAGATAAAGGTCATGCTCTGTATCAATTTGAAACGGGCGCCGGGCGTTTCCCACGCCCCTCTTCCACCTCAGTTCCTCCTCCATAGGCAAATCCTCTGAATGGTGACGTTGACGTTTTGAATTATGTAAACGTTTATAAGAAGGTGGGTGTGGCTGGAAAGGGCGTGTCCGAGGCGAAATGTCCGATAAAGTTTCTAGGTAGTCGGATCTTTTTGCAGAATTATCATAAAACATGTTTCTCGTTGCAGAAAATCTTCTTCGGAAGTTGTGGTCAAAAGCATGAGACCTTGTCTCGGGTGGGTGTGGTTCTGGAGTGTTTCTTTTCGAATACAAATTTGGGGTGTTATATAAAGGAGTAAGTAAAGCTACTCTTTCTCTATGATAATGCGCCATTTTGATGTGATGTTCAAGTATCGGCGATACGACGTCGCGATGTGGCTGCGCCATAATGTCCCCTTCACCGAACTCGGATGAATAGTAAGGAGAAGTAAGTCTTCTGTTGATTACAAGCCTGTTATTATAGCCTTCACTGAAATACATATCGTTCTCGACTCCTGATAAAGGATTGAAGTATCGTTTCCCAATTGCCGGTAAATAGACGCGTTCATTTTCGTAAACTCGTTGTGGTTGTCGGCTCTCGTACATTTGTCTCGGAGACTGTCCGGAATTTCCACTCTCTGTCCGAATATTTTGTGAAGCACTGCTCATGTTATCTTCTTGTTCATACTCAGGAGTTTCCTCTCCTCTAAGAATGTTATAATTGTTGTTTACATTGTTGTTAGGGTAATTCAAAATAGTACCCTCACTATGGTAGCTTCTGTTAGTGTGATCACTATGGACGCCTGAATCTGTATCCCGTGTTTCTAAGGGATCCAGAAGATGCGGATCAAATTGTGGCTGGATTTGTTGTTGCTGTTGTCTTCCACGATCTAGAACTAATAAATCTATCTGTCGGTAGGATCCTTGTGTTTTAATTGTATCAGAGGATTCCCCTGTTTGTGGTGTTTGATTTTTGGGTGGTGATAGTTGGATTGGTAAATCATCAGATTGGGTCGCTGCATCAACCGTTAAAGGCTCTTTCAGTGGGACTGTCGGTTGCAACTGTTGTGTATTATTTTGAGTGTCATTTTGTTTTTGTTTTTCGGCCCATTCTGGCGTATTGATTTCCAAGACTTCACGGTCGTACACGTCAAGTTCGACTGAGCTTGTATTTTCTCTTACTTTGTTATAAAAATATTGTCTTTCGAAGGTATGTTTGCGATTTTCCTGTAGAACAGCTTGTAGGTCCGCATCAGCTACTGGTGTCCCTGAAACTTCATCTTCCGTTTTAATTCGTTTGAAGATTCCTTGGCTTTCTAAGGGCGTCATACAATCTCCACTGGTAGGTTTGGAGTCTTCTTTCGAATCCTGATCAACATTTGAGACTTCCTTTTCTTCATCTTCATCTAAACTATCATGAAGAGCTTCTTCATTTTGTTGGAGAGCGTCGTTTAATTCTGGTGAATTGGTCTCTTCTTCCGTAACAACTTCTTTTTCCTTATGTAAAAGCTCTCTGTTACCACTCTTGTGTTCATTTTCTGAGTTCTTTTCTTCGTCAGTCGTGCCCGTTTCTGTTGCTATTTTATTTGATTTGGAAACATTGTTTTTAACTGTTTCGTCTTTCTCTGATTTCACTAGCTCGCCCGATGCAAGTGGCGTTGGTTCTTCGTAAACAGACATGTTAGCCAAGTTTCCTGTCACTGTTTGAAGAATCTCTTCCAATCCGCCATCAGTGTCCTTGTTCTCTTGAGTTTCACTTCTGTCTGATTTAATAGCTGAATTTGGAGCTGACTTTTCCTCAAATACTGTCGGAAGCTCTGGCATTGTAATCAAAGACTTTCGTCTAGTTTTGAGTTTATTAGACGGTCCTGGTGCCGAATTATTAAAATTCGTTGTCGGTGTTGGTGTAGAGGACTGGATGGGGGCATCAGCGCTCTCGTTTGGTTCAATGTTTGAGAAGAAGACACCGCTATTGACATCGAGTGTTTCAAATGTATTGTTAGCGGATGTTGTTTGACATGCAGCTTGTAAATAACTATCATCGTCGTAATCAGAATCATATTTTAACGATTCGTTTGTCTTGGGTCGTTGCTGTTGGAGACCAGGTTGATTCATAATGGCGGGTGTGTAGCGCAACATACTGTCTGACATACTCATTTTGCTTGTATCGGTGCTTTTGCGTGGGCTATCATCATTCGGTGTGGAGGTCTCGAACTTTATCATGGAATCGGAGTTCTCATACTCCATACTGATTTCCCGAAACGGGACACGTTCTCCCGAACTGACATCATGATGGTAAAAATCATTCACCTCTAACAAGCGCATGCTTTCTGTTATTCTATTACTAGTCTCAGACTCCTCTAAAAGATCTTCAAACGAGATATGTTTGTGACTAACATCAGATGAGTCAGCTTCGAGTTTATCAACTGAGGACGAGCTTCTGAACACCTTCTTAAGCTTCGGTGTAGCAAGCGTATCGAATTTATCCATATGGTTGCAAGTCGATGAAAAACAATTCTTGCATAAAAGTCCTGTGCTCTTATTATACAAAAATGAAAGTCTGGTCGATGTCCGTCCTCCCATGTTAGCCATGAAACTTCGATTGGTTGTTTCGGTACTGGGAATAATGAAACTGGAATCTTTTTCATCAAAACCGTCTGGTAGGTTATATTGTTGTTCATTTTCCGGCTGTTTAGTACGATGTGAAGATTCAGTACGATCTGAGTTCCACTCGTTATTATTGTTGAAGATATAATTACGTAACATATTCGCTGTTTGTGACATATCATTTGTTTCGTCAAGTGAAATACGGAAATTGTATTTATTTTGTGGATGGTGCGGAACTAATCCGGAACTCATTTCAAGATAACTCGGACTTGTCCCTTGGAAGCTTGCGGTACTGTCATTTAAGTTTAGCGGTAGATGGAATATAGGCCTGTTGGGATTCCTTTGATTTGGCGCCGGGTCAACTTCAGCGCTGCTCTTTGTAACGACGATATTATTTTGGCCGGCAGGTCCCCATCCGTTGCGGTATAAACTAACGCTATCTTGGTGTCTTAAACCGGTTGTTTTAACTAATGCTACTTTCTTGTGGTCGGTGGGAGGTCCAACAGGTCGTGGCGGCTTTTTTGCCAATGGTTGCTTACTGATTGATACAGCTGTCTGGATGGGAGTATTTTTGGTGATTGGCTCCTCGGCTATTTCTTTTTCACGAGAGTCCTCTTCTTGTGTCGGTTTTGACGGAATTTTGATCAGCTCCTCATTTTTTGTCGTGGTTTCTTTCTTTGAAACAGTTACTGATTTGTTAGTTTTCTTTGTCGTTTTTGTTGTCGAAGTTTTCGTTTTATTTGCCGTTGTTTTCTCATCTTTTTTTGATTTGTCCGAAGACCCAGATAATGTTCGTGTTATTTTACGGTCAGGTTTCTTTTTGGTTTTAGTGATTCCCACAATGCCAACATCTTTTTTCGCTGCTGTCTTCTTTGGTTTTTTATTTGTGGTTGCTTTAGCATTACTGGCAACTGTACTTTTGCGAATAGATTTCGTTTTCGTTGGTTGCTGTTTAACAGTCATTTCTTTCTTCTGTACTGACAACATAATAAAAGATTTCTCGTATCTTTTCGTTTATATAAAGTCATATAAATTTGCTTCTTCTCCGTTTTTTAGTCACTAATAACTATATGTTAAAATGCTTAAAACAGCAAGAAGCAATCGCTTTGTCAACTTGGTAACCAAATAAACACATAACGGTAAAATTTGATGTTAAAAAATAACCAGTGAAAAAATTTCTTTCAATGTGAATGAATTCGCGAATGATTTTTCAATTCATCTTCTTATATTATCGTGTATCTATCCCTTGGTTTCCCTATTTTCCCCTCAAAAAATGTTTAAATCCCTTCAATGAATAAAGGAAGATAGAGACAGATTATGGAATAACTAATCAAATTGAATTTCAATTTTTTAGTAAAATATTTATAATTTACTGTGTTTGAATTTTTGATTCCCTCGTTTCACTCATTAACCCTATTCAATTTTAAATCATATATTATTGAATCCTGAACTTTTTATAATCTAAAATCTTTCCCTTGACTGACTGTATTTTTAATTTATGGAAAAAACTCATCATAACCGCAAAATATCACGGGGCAACAAACAAAAATTTGATAACATAAATTATAAATTTCTGCCAAATTCACTCTATAGGAAGGCTGACGATATTCTTTACAAATAGCTTTGACCAGTTTTACTAATTTATACCAAACCTTAGGAAATAGATACCAACTTTTGATTTATTGATCAGAATTTGCGCAATATTTCCAAGGAAGGGTCATTTTGTGGTTCTATATGGGATCCTACATTCTTGATGCAGTAAAATCTAGTCTGCAGTCGTCAAAGTCTAACACCCCCTTCTCACAGACCCACTGGAAAAATTGTCCAAATATCGTCCCGGTGGGAAATTATCCATCCAATTTTTGTCCCCACTGATAATAATCAAACAAACCAATCCTCACTGCAAAATATTATACACCCCTGTGTCACAGACCCATTGGGACACCAGCCCCTCTTGGAAAATTTGATAAAAATTTCGTCCCCGGTGGAAAAATATCCTAGAATTTCAGCCCCACTGGGAAATTGACTTTGATTTCATCCCCATTCGAAATTCAATGTTTAAAAATTGTACTCCAAAACCATCCCCACTGGATTTTTTAACCTTGGAACAATAGAATTTCTATCTCCATTGGGGTTTGAATAGGAATTTTTATTCCCACTAAGGAAAAAAATTCCATTGGGGCTGTGAAACAGGGGTGTTATTATGCTATTTTCACATCCCCAATGAAACTTCTGACTTGAAAACAAAAGAATTGAAATCCCCAGCCATAAAAAATATGGGAATATCAATCCCCATCGAGTTTCAGTCAATTATTTTTTATCTAAAAAAATTCTACCGGATTTGTGAGAAGGGGGGTGTAGTCTAGTAGGCTATCACAGAAAAAAGTGAAAAATTAATTATTTTATAACACCCCTGTCAACGTTGGAGATCTCACGGAAGGCACGGAAACATTTGCCAAAATCGATGGGCAAATTTTTCCCAGATCCTGGACATCTTTAATCCAAAAAATTATCCGCACCTATGCCACACCCATCAAACAACAGATTTGTTATTCATAATATCATTTTATTCTTCCTTTTCTATATATTCCATTCCCCGCGGTTAAGAAATTTTTCAGGTCACTATGATAGAAATCTAAAGAAAACCCCTGACTTCCCATAAACACATCCCCGGTAGGTTTAATTCAGCCAGTAGGGATAAAAATAACGGATTGAAACTCGATGGGGATTGATAATCCCATATATTTGTTAGTCAGGGGGTTTCAGTTCTTTTTTTCACTCCTAAAAACTCAGTGGGGAAAGAAAAGTAGCATAATATTTTTAAATGTTTATTTGATTATTTTCAGTGTGGACAAAAATGGAAGGATAATTTTCCTTCGGACGTTTTAGAGCTATCAATGTGATCTTTAAGGTCGAACTTGCTTCATTAAATTTGGGGAAAGCCATTTTCGCTCATTTTTTAAAAAGTGAAATTTTAATTTAAAACCCGATAACTCAAAAACTACTAATAAACCAAATTTGAAAAGTAACAGCTCAAAATTTAAGCTAGACCTTCCTTTCTTATGACATTAGATTCAAGTTCATATCTTGATCCCTTCTGTTCAAAGGCGTTGCCAAAGATCTGAAGAGTTTGGTTTTTTTTTTAACCACCCGTTATAATCAAAAGTAAAAAAAAATTTGTCACTCTTCAAAAGAAAATTTTCATTGCAATTAATTTCATTAAGATTTTCAAATTTAAAAAAGAAACATTTTTTTCAAAAATGCCCGACTTTTCTTCGAAACTTGAATTTTCTTCATTGATTCATTTTTCGCTTAGAATAACACAAAAATCTGAATGATGAACGATGAAGTATAAGCCTGAAGGGCTAGAAGCGAATCTCCTTTGGTAAGATTTAAAGCCAATAAATCCTACAAAGTTGTGCGGCCTAGCGATACCCGCCTAGTTTTGCACAAATGCCAGATTGAAACTAAAATTTACCGCTAAATTTCGAAAAAAATTTCACTCGAAAATAAAAGAATCGCTAGATTCAATCCGTCGATCCCCTTCTAGCCCTTCGGGCTTATATTCCATTGACGATGAGTCCTATATCAAAACAGACAGACGCAAAAGCATACCAAGCTTTAGGGAGAAATTTGAATTTTTCATATTTGGAAATTTGTTATATTATATCTACAGAAAAACTTAAATATTATACTAAATATCTAAGCATGAAAACTCTAAATATCATACACGGTGGTAACAAAAATTAAGTAAAAACAAAAAGGTATTAAAATTGTGCAAAAAAGTATACAAAAACTACAACATACAGTATACATATAATTTAAATATTATTTCTTACAAAAAGTGATAAAAATACTAAAATTAATAACAATCACTCAAAAGTAGGGAATGCTTTATGGGTACATTTTAGGCTCCTCAAAGTGCACTTTAAAGATCGTTAAAAAGTTAAAAAGAAAGTGCACTGTAAAGGCGTATAAGTGAGAATTTTCTTTTGCAAAATCTAAATATTATGAAAATGCACCGTAAATTAAAGTCTATTTCATGTCCATACCTACCTTCAATTGATCAGGGACGATCCCATCTTTTAATGTTTGGAATATTCCCTATAATAGTATAGACTCGGGAAAGGCGTAATTCAGGGCTAATAAAGGAAGGACAAGTTGATAGTTAAAATCTTTCTCAGTTGCACGCGTAAGCGAGTTTATGTTATGTATGTACCCTTTTGAGGTTTGCGGTGTGGAACAGCTCGAAGTTTTAACTGAAAAACGGTAAGAGTGCTGATTAATAGATCTTATCTGAGTTTTTGATTTTTCTAAAAAAGCGATGCATTGTGGGATTGTTTCAATGGTATTACAACAGAAACCTCTTAGGAATTCCTCGAGGGAATTCTATTGTAATACTCCTGAAACAATCCCACGATGCATCGCTTTTTTAGAAAAATAAAAAACTCCGATAAGGTCTATTGTCATCTACAATCAGTCAGGATCTAGATAAATCATAAACTAACTGTCTCCATTACAGGAAAAGCTATTGCCATTTGTACCAGCTCCGTAAATATTGAAACAAATGCAATCAATACATCTTTAGATTTTTCAAATTTCCTCTTCCTCATTCTCAATCAAACCTCGACGGATTTTTCGAATTTGAACTCGATATTTTCGACATCTTCGATAATACATGATTGAATCGATGAAAAATAAAATGGAGTTGACGAATCCAAAAATCTGTAAGACAAAAAGAATAAATGGATAAGATACTTACGCTATCAGAATGTAACTAACAAATACAGCGCTTAAGACATTACAATTGTTAAATATAACTATAATTGTAGATACAAAGCGTACTTTAGACACTTAAGCGATTCTTAGAAACAGAACTCTCGGAGAGAGTATAAACAAAAAGGCAGCCAGAGTCAGCAAGTTCTGAGACTTTGTGTTTTGTTGATGTAAAGCCTTTTCTTTGCATGAAATAACATTGCTGATGGCTCATTCTTATTTTAATTTGTTGTTGAAATGTTCTTGGATGTATTTGGACAAGCTTTAGTGTCGTTTAATATCCTGTGGTACAAAAAACCACTCGTTGTTCGTTATATGATGCAAAAAAAAGAGAACCAAATGGTAGACCTTAGAGACTGTTATATCTACCATCTATAGTGTCCTACAAAGATTTCTCTTGCACGACGTTAATTAATACAGACAAAGGTACTTTTTTTCGAATTAACTGTCAGTGAAATTACAAATGCAAACAACTTTCAATTTTGATCAATAGTTTCATTTAATTTTTTTTCTCGTTTGATTTTCACATGATAATATCCTTCTCGTAATTTTTCCTTTCCAACGAGCACAAAATTAGCAATCCAATTCAAAGTCAAAAGTCTAAAACGGCATATAATAATTGGACTCGTAGCTCATAGAGGCATAGTTTCATTTCCCCTATGTTTAGCGGTGGGGGGTCTTCAAATTCTCAGACAACCCTGTAAGGGGGGGGGGGTTGAAAAAGTCTCATTATTAGGGGGGTTCAGCCTTTAGGGGAGAGGATATGGTTATATAGGGTTCAAAGTTCTTTACCAAATAAAATTATCATTTTCAGTGTCATTCCCGTCGAAAATTTTACCCCAGGGTTCACGACCTCGGTTATTAACACTTGGGGGGGGTGGGATTGTGCCTGAGAAATTTATATATAGGGGGGAGTTGGCCTTTAGGGGGGGGGGTTGATTATATAGGGGGCTTGAACCATCCAAGAAACTATGAGAGGATTCATAAATATATTTTGTTTCAAAAGAGAACTTACGGATGCTGCGATATTTCCACTCCAGAATTTGTGATGCCAAGCTAACAAGATGGATCCAAACATCCAAAAGAACAACCAACTAAGTGAATACGCCAATAAAAAGATGTGCTGAAAAAAAATGCATGCACATCAAATCACTTCGTTGTCAGTAGTCTTGGTACGCCCTTGATGATATCACTGACTTCTGTAAACCCCGGCCCAAGCTATATCTGCCATCTTATGTTGATCGGCGTTTCTTTGAAAGTGGTACCCGTAACTAGAAGACATTGTAGTGTTACAACTTTTCCTAACGACAGACTACGCTACATCACTTATATCTAAGCAAAAGTAGATCTAGCGCTTTCGATGCATTACACCACTATAAAGATCAGTGGATGATTATATTTGTTGCATATTTACGAAATACGAATTATAAGGTCCCAGAAGTACGAGGTTGCTGTAGTCCTTTTTAAAGCGGAATCTTTTCAAAATTTGGAAATTTTAATGGTATTTGATAACATTTCTCTTGTGAATATCTTTTCAACAAGCACAAAAACCTTTTTTTAGTTCGAATTTCATTTAAAGTTACAGCTTTTGTTTCCATCGCAGATTATTTTTTAGACCAACTTTAGTAGTTCAAAAGACGTACTGTTAAGTAGCGTAGTATTCTTGGGAAGTTCTTTTCTCTGTAATTTCATAAAAAACCACAGGGCAAAAACAACGTGCTCAAAATTCTTACCCAACCAAACAATCTTGTGAGTCGATTGAAAATGCATTTATTGAAACATCCCAAAATATTAAACAAAATGACAAAAATGACCCATATCCAGCAAAAGATACCGATAATGAGAAAAATGATGTATCTCGGTTTGACGTTTATGACGTAACCACCTTGTATGTTGTCAAATGCAGCAGCACAAATAATCCATGCGATTAGAACAGTGAACAGTACGAAGAAAATAAATAAAAATACTTCAGGGTTTTTTACAAAAATAATGGATCCCTAGAAAAATAGAAGATGGGAAAACTCAGGAAAAGTTCCAAAAACTTGATTCAATAATATTTTAACCCTCTATTTGATGGAATAAGAATAGTGATGAGACACAATTTACCCCTCTATTGTATATTGACCTAAACATTCAAACGCACCACAATGACAAAGGTTTGGATAATGTTGAGGAACAGCCACTATTTGAAATAAGAGAAAACCAAACTGGCACTTAATCTACAAAAACTTTTCCACAGTTTTTATAGGCGGCCCTGTTTGACTTTTTTCATTTCATTAGTTTATGATAGAGTAAGCTCTGCTGAAAATTCTAAACACTTACAAATTCTATGATCTTTAGTACGCCTTCAAAAGAACAAATAAATCTTATGTTTGGTGTACATGAATTATCATTTCCATCCCTTTCCTCCTGACCATTCGACATTATCTAAAAAACCGAAAAAATCATAGTTATATTCCAGAGTGTGAACAAACAAAGGCCTTACTGTAGAAAAGGGTTCCCCAGTACAAAAGCCTTATTTTATCCTAAATATTCAATAAATAATGGTTTTGAACATAAATATGTACATTTAACATAAAAATTATTTTGTATTAGACCTGTATCAATTTCTATGACACATAATGTCAGCAATATCATCATATCAAGGTGTGAAAATTCTTATGTAAAAATTTCATGTCCAAAGCTTTATCATTTCAGGAGCTATTAGCATAAAAGTTTCCCTTCCAAACAGAAACCCCCTAGTACGAACAGTGTTAAAGGGGACGTCTGCTTTGGTAGATCATTTCAGTCATAATTCTATGCCAGACAGCTAAATTAGTAAAAAAAATTTTGCAGAAAAAACGAACTCAAAATCTTTAGTTTTGACTGACATATTCAGATTTTAGTGTTTTACAATTTCCTCTCTTTTACCTGATTTTTGACGTAACCTTTGTTCGTAATTTATAAGAACAGAAATCTTGTCTGTAGTCTAAATTACTGTATTTAAACAACTTTTGATAAGAACATTTTAATTCAAACTTCTAATTTCGATGATTTTTCCAGTCCACAACAATATAAATATTTCAGTTTTCTATGAAGATGTTGGAGTAAGCTTTCATTGACAAAATGTTGGGAAAAAGATGTTTTAACGACTTTAAATGATCTTGCACATCTCTGACTTACTTAAAATTTTCTTATAAAAATGCCAGCTGCACAGAAAGAGGAGTTAATCTCGTTTACTTGAAAGAACATAGAAAACATATAACATAAGCTACGTCATAAATTTTGAAAAAGAGGGATTTTTTAAATGGCCATAGAAAGTGATAGAAAAAAAATCTCTTGAAGTGAGATAGCTCATTTTAATCTCCCTGGAATAATTTTTCCAAAAATTCTAAAAAAACAATACCTAAAATCAGACCAGACGTCCCCTTTAAAGCATTTATTGAAAAAAGACCAAGTTATTATGATGTCACGGCTGGAAAGAAGTATAATGTTCTCCATAGCTGTTAGAAAAATTGATTTTTAGCCTACAAGAAGTTATAGCCCAAAAACCTGTATTGTGACATATTACGACATCATAAAGATTACTACCTAACATTACGTCAAACTTAAAACTATTTGTGATTTCAATATGAAATTTTGACGCTATAAATTGTAATTCTTTTTTTTTTAATGATGACATCATATTTTAGCCATGTTCAATTTTTGGCTATAAAAAATTTCAAAAATTTTGAAAGGAAAGTTCTTTTTACATTAATATCTATCTATGGTCAAAATTTGACATTGATACAACTTTTGTACTTTACAAGATATTCAAATTTCAACAACAATTTCAGTAGTTTGTGGTGACAAAGTGCTCTATACCAAGGTAGAGCTAAATAAATAAATCACCTCTAAACGTGAGCTCGTTAACACAAAATCGGAATTGATTTCAAAATGCCAACACGTAAATAAATTCCTATATTGAAAAATTACAAAACAGTCCCCCCCAGATGTGTGATAATTTTAACATTTAAATTACAATGCACTTATCAATACATTTTATTTCTCTAGACACAATTTTTACCATTCATATTTCTTTAGCCAATCAACTCAAATTTTATTACTTTTAATGACTTTTATAGCCTGTTAATTACTTTCTAATATGTTTTACATAGTAGAATTTGTTCAAATTTTTTATTCATACATCTGATGATCGTATTTGGCGTGAAACATTCTGTAATGTTTTAATTTTTTGAAGAAAAATAAATTTCAGAAATATTAAAATTTCTAGATTTATGGTGTAATATTATAATGTTTATTGGGCGGTTCCAGTTATAGTCTGTTACCCCCTGTGGAGGAAATGGATTTCAATTTCAAACAATTTACTTTTAAAAAACTTCAGGATTTCTGTAACATTCAAGAATTTTTAAGGAAAAATCTTAGATTTTCTGATAGGGATGACCAAATAATTAGGAAAATCTTGCATTTTCTGGAACCTTTTTCAAAATTTCTCAGGATTTCCAAGTGAAAAAAAATTCCAAAAAACGGTGTCGTCCACAGGGGGTAATGGTTTTATTAGGACATCCCATTACATGATAATACTACAGGTTTTTAGACTATAACTTCTTTTTATCCAGGGGATGTCAACCGAACCCAATCGAACCAATTTTATTAATCGAACCATCAAACTCAATCGAACTTATTTGAAGGATAGGACATTTGATTACCAAACTAAATCGAACAGTAATAGAGCTTTACCGTGGAAATATATTGATTAGTTAGATTAAAAATACAGTTCGATGTTGTTCGGTGTATGTTCGAGTTGTTCGACGAGTGTTCGAGTAGTATCTTGGTTCTTTTCCGTAATCATTCTGCTATTCTCAGGTATTATATACTAGAGTAGCAAATATATTGCGAAAATTGCCTATTATTGAATGAATGTCTAACTATGATCAAACCTATCAAATTACAATCGGACCTATCAAACTATAATCGAATAGTTATCAAACTTTAATTAACAGATCAATCGAACAAGTCATTGAACTTTACCGAAATTTCTTGGTTTGATTACTGTTCTAGTAGTTGGTTTGGTAACTGAACACCTATTGTTGGATAGTTGTTTGGAGAACGCGATGACCTATTGAATAACTAATTACTCCACAATAGTTACCTAAAGACAAGATAATTTATCATATTTTTATTGGCTGAGGGAAAGTTATGTACCTTAAAGGAAGAAATTTTGGCTGAAAGAAAATTTGGCGGATTTGGCAGATTTGACTGAAATCTGCCAAATTAAGTTCCTGCCAAAATTTCTTTTTTCCACCAACCGCCAAATTAAATTCCCGCCAAATTAAACATTTTGAAAATATGATCTCTTTTAAGGTGTTTTCGCTATTTTTTTGCTGTTTTGACGCCATCTTAAGGTTAAATTTTTAAGCGACCGCCAAATTAAATTCCCGCTAAATTTAGATTTTTCGTCCATCCGCCAAATTAAATTCCCTCTGAAAAAACTTTTTTGGCCATCCGCCAAATTAAATTCCCGCCAAAATTTCTTCTTTTAAGGTATGTGAAGTAATTTGTTATTCAATAATAGGACGTTGCGTTCTCCAAAACAACTGTTAAATTTGATTAAGTTTGATTAGTTTGGTAATCAAACAGTTCCATTGACATCCCCTGGTCTTAAAGGCTCAAAGTTTCTTTGTTTTTCATTTTCCCATTTATGGGAAAGAATGAAATTTTTTAGAAGATGCTTTATTTGATATGAGGATTTCCATTTCCATAAAATCGCGATTCCCCATATCATGGTTCCGAAATAATGGTAGCTATTGGTAATTCCTTTGTTCTTTTGCTATTTTCTTTTGTTCTATGTGACGTAAAGATACTTCACAAATCAAAGTACTTCCACAATCTGATAGAATGACAATCAAACAAAAGCAAACCTCAATCAAACACAATCGAATATCAATCAAATATGGAAAATTGTGGTGATATTAAAATATTGGAGATTCGATGTGTTGAAAAAAACAAATCAACTTTATGACGCGGTTTGTTTATTAAATGTTCTCGGTGTGAATCGAGCTATGTCGGGCAGACTGCCAGGCACTTAATTACCAGGATCAAAGAGCACCGCAACGTAAACACTCCAGTGGGAAGACATTTTCAAAATTGTAATTGTGAAATTTTGATGGAAAATGTAATGATTCTAGATCGCACAATTAAATCTGAACAATGCTTAATGTCCCTTGAGGCACTGTGGATTAATAAAGTAAAACCAAAACTGAAAACCAAAGATGAATATAAAAGTAGAACTCTTACAATAAAGATTTAATAGATTTTATTGCCTAGGGGAGTTGTAGTGGAATTCACTTTTGATTTAGTGAACTTAGATTTTGATTTTTCAGTTACATGTTCTTTGATCAGAGTAGGTTGTATGTATGCGTGTTATGGAAAATATATATTTTTACTAAATGGTTTTAACTGTTTTACTATTTTATATTTTAGAACCTGAAGATGAATCACAAGTATTCGAAATATATTGTTTAAAATAAAATAAAATTGCTGGTCCAATTTCATTGACGCGGTTTGTCATAGACCTTTTTTCAAAGAGGCCACCCTGTTGAATAATTATGTAGTCCAGCAGAAAAACAATGATAAAACCATGCATAATTATTACAATATGCATGATACAGTAATTATGCATGGCTCTATCATTGTTTTTATGGCTGGACTACATAATTATTCAACAGGACGTCCTCTTTGAAAAAAGGTCTATTAAAAACATTTATGCTGGAGTAATAAGTTATGTATCTATCTATCTATCTACTTAAGTTGCTTATATCTTCTTCAGCAAGAGAGTGCTTGACCCGGAGGAAGCATTTTACACAATAAATTGAAGTTGAGATAAGAATTGTTTGATACTCAAAGTTTCACGCAACTTTTCAGTCAAAAATTCTATACAAAAATTCGTTTCAAGTTTACAAAAATATACTGTACACTGTAAAGTCTTCGTCAAAGTAATTGACGTCATTTCAGTCTTTGGTGTCGTGGAGTTTGAGGGTGAACTTATTCACATGCCGACATTTCGAGATCAGTTCATTCCTTGAATTTAACAGTTTCTCAGGTTGGTCGAATGTGGCAATTTCTAATTTTTCGCTAAGGCAGAGTGAACATTCCAGCGAAGCACGATTGAACGGTGGACATTTACGGACTGTCTTCCAAGTAATCTTTGGGGCACGATTCTTTCGTTTCAACCTCCAAATCTCCTTGGAAAGTTCAGTTTCTTTTTCGTACTTTTCGTTGGCGAAGGATGACTTGTGGTTAGCGTATCGTTTCTTGAACTTAGGTTCGGCTAACCCAATGTATCTATCTATATATTTCAGTAGTTAACAACATAAATGTTTGTTCTCCCTACATACAGACATATAAAAGCATTAACAAAAATAAGATAAATGAAATTGGTTTAAAAATGTATGTATGTTCAAAAGACTGTGGCGATCTCCCAGAAAAGACTAGCTATTCTTGCGTATATAATTCTTGCTCTATCTACTGTAGGAAATATTGAAGATTCCACTCTCTAGCTAATTCCTCAGGCTTTAAGTTCAACCTCATCAAGTTGATAGATCACTGATCGAAGGTTGAAAAGGATTGCCCTGTAAAAAGTCATAGAAAAGTCAAAAAATACTTACATATAATGAACAGATGAACAAAACTTTTAGTTTTTTCGTTTTCTCACTCGTCTTCACAATCAGTTTGGAACTCTATCAGAATCTATCTATCAGACATAGTGGGCATTTAAGTGTCCGCAGAGAGGCTAGAATGTTTACATCCTTGCTTGGTCGACGGCGATCGTGACTCGATCTACATCGGAGCTCGATCAAAAGATAGTGCTCAACTGTCAGCACCACAATTCACTTTCATTTTATTGTTTTGGGTTTTTCGTGATTTTTTGACATGAAAATGTCGGAGTTTTCAAACTTTATGACGTTCATTTTCTCGACTCGAATCCCTTGTGTTCGGAAAAATTTCATGATAAATTTTATCCTTTTTTGCATTTTTTAGCTGTCTAGCTTACTGAAGTTTGCAAATCTTTTACAGAAGGAGTTGAAATATTTTTTGGTTGAATGAATTCTTCCTTAAATCAAAAAAAAATGTCTAAAAATAACCTAAAAATAAGCGTAAATCTGTTTGCAAAAGCTATGAAGTGTCGTTATATGTATGACGTACGGCAGTCGGTAAAACGCCCATCAAAACATAATTTATGCGGTTTAGAATGTTTCGTGCAACCATTTTGTTTTGAATGTGCAGCCAGTGGCTGGTGAGCAAAGCATTCACCACACCATAAGTAAGCAATCATGATGTCGAAAGCTTAACCAAAGGTATCTGCGTGATAGAATATGTTCAACTTTCTTATTTTGAAGTAAACTGCGTTACAAGGGAATCAAAGTTTTCTTTGTAATTTTTTCACATTTTTTAAGAAATTCACCACAAATTGTGTGTGAAATTTTGTTTGTTTGTTTACTTTTAGTTTTCACAGATGTATTTTTAAAATGCCAAGCTTTAATCCTGTAGCAGAGTGGGTGCTTTGGAGCAGGGGGGACAAAACTCATTTGACCTTTTTCTATTAAGTGATCACATAATACGCTAACGTACATTATCATGATAATTTCGCGCCCCTTTTTTGTATGCGCCTGCCCCATTCAACCCTTCCCTTTAACCCTATTATTACAGGCATAGTTAATCGATATAATCGATAATCTTGAGTAATCGATAAATTATCGATAAGTAATCGATGGATTAGATATTGATTAACCGATAGAATAGATAGGTAATTGATACTGTACTCAAGATTTTTTCAAAGCTCGATTATTTATCGATCAATTTTGTCATCGATTGTTTATCGATTATAGATCGATTATACTTCAATTAAATTAAGGCGTCAATCACATATAAGTTGTGTTCTCGTCATTTCCAGCCCCAAAAAGTGGTCGGTCGGTCAGCACTAGAATCATTGGAAAAATGCGCCCTGAATATAGGTTTGTTCGCGCAGCAAGAATTATCAAGCGCACTAGCTGCATTATGATCTTTGTTACATATCACGGTTGCAAAAAACAGTCACATAGCGCTTTTTAACGCAAACAATCTTTGAAAAATTACAGACGGAAAGCTTCTTTGAACTAACACTGGATTGATCAAATTGGCGACTAACGATGGATGTACAAAATGCTTTGAAAAATATTGGTAAAAAATCCGATAGATTTTCGACTTTCCAACTGAAAAGTGTCGGATTTTTAAGATAGAAAGTGAGTCGGTCAGACGACGCGAACACAACTTATTTGTGATCTACGCCTAAGTATCGATTAAAAATCAATCGGCTATCGATCACAGCTTTTGATCGATTACATATCGATCAAAAATTGATTAATCATCAATCAAATAGTTAATCGATTGATCAACTATCGATTTGTGATCGATTATTTATCAGATTTTAGGGAATGGTACTTTAATTGGATTAACTTTCGCCTTCGCGAGATTAAATTTTTCGATTTTTCGAATTTTTTCGCCATATTCGCGAAATTAAAGCAACATTTTTCGCTGATCTCGATTGGGATGTACTTTTGAATTGAATCCAATCCCCTCGTAGCATAGGGCCTAGAAAAGCTACTACACTCATTTTTTTATAAGCTTATGGTAAATTTCGGCTGAAGCATTCTCAAACCCTCTGAAAGGCTGAACAAAAAAAAGTAAAAAAAAACAACAAAGTTACCGTTTTATTTAGAGAAGGAGCGTTATTGAATGGTTTGCCTTTTTGGAGGAGCATTATTAATTTGAAAGCGGGCCAAATTTCATACCGATCGTATTACTTTGAATAAACAAGTAATACGATCGGTATGAGATTTGGCTGGCAAATTCCAGAAATTTTCTTTACTTCATTAAATACCTTATCTTGGCAATTTTTATGCCGGACGTTATTAGCGTTATTTTTGGGCTCGTTGATGGAATAAGGGCCGGCGTAAAAAGGGCCGGTAATGTAGTCTATAGTCAGTCGATATAATATAATATATAATCGATAATGATACGTGATCGAAGATAAGTAAATCATTGATAAGTAATCAATGCATGAACAATAAGTAATCGATGATTGTTAACAATCGATACATGATTGATAAGTAATCGATAGGTTGTATGTAGTCGATATGTGATTGATAAGTAATCGATAGCTTGGAAATAATTGATCGCTGGTTGATACTCAAGATTTTTTGAAGGTCTGATTACCTATCGATTCTATCGGTTAATCGATTCTATCGGTTAATCGATATCTAATCCATCGATTACTTATCAATTATTTATCGATTACTCAAGATTATCGATTATATCAATTAACTACGCCTGGATTATTAATTATCAGGCTTTTTCGGATTTTGTATTCTCAAGGGGGGTGTTTTCCACCAGCCTTGCATTACTTTTGAAAAGGTATGAACTTGAAATTTGGTAGAAATGTTCTCTACCATAAAAGGAGTTCATAGAAAAGAATTTGGGTTGATGACGTCATCATAAAGGTTAAAATCCAAGCAGAAAATGAGTAAATTTTTTCAAAAAACAATGACGTCATTTTTGATGACGTCAGCAGTTTTTGAAAATTTTTAGAATATTTTTAAAAATTTATCATTGATACCTAAAACCTGTCAAAATTTAAAGTCAGTTGAATGCCTAGGTCAAAAGCTATGCTAAATTTAAGATTTTGGGATTTTACTGGGTTTTAGCTGGATTTTATGATATGCCTGCACAAAAAAGTCATAAAACCTGATCTGGTCAGTGTATAATTGTAAAATTTGGTATAAATGCTGCTAATAGGATTTAAAAGTCTAAAACTTTCAGAGTGTTAAAAAATGTTTTCAATGAGCTAATAGCCAAAAAGAGTGCCAGCTTATCTTCTTAAAAGAAGAAATTTTGGCGGGAATTTAATTTGGCAGATGGCCGAAATAGTTTTTTAGAGGGAATTTAATTTGGTGATGGATGAAAAAACTAAATTTGGCTGGATATCAATTTGGCGTTTGCTGAAAAATTTATTATCCTTAAAATGGTGTAAAAACAGCAAAAAAAATGCAAAAAGCTTTAAAGAGATGATATTTTCGAAAAATTTAATTTTGGCGGGAACTTAATTTGGCGGATTCTGGCCAAATCCCTTAAATCCGCCAAATTTTCTTTCCACCAAAATTTCTTCCTTTAAGGCAGGGCTGCAAATAAGCGTCGGTCATCAGTCAATGTCCGACTGAAAATCTTTTGTGTCGGTCATGATGTCCGAATGAAAAAAGGAATAAACCATTAACTTGAGAGTTGAAAATAAATCTCTTACACCCCTGTCTCTTACTTAGCCTATTCTTTTAATACTCGCTTCCTTTGTAGCTTTCAGGGTGTTTCTAAGTTAACTTTTATCGACTTGCTTTCTTCGTTACTTTCTTTGTTTCTAAGATCACTTTTATCAACCCGCTTTCTTTGTAACTCTTTTAAGGGTGTTTCTAAAATTACTTAATAGTCAACTTGCTTTCTTCATAGCCTTCTTTGTTTCTAAGATCACTTTTATCAATTTGCTTTCTTTGTAACTTTCAAGGGTGTTTCAAAGTTAACTTTTATCGACTCACTTTCTTCGTAACTTTCAAGAGTGTTTGTAAGATCACTTTTATCAATTCGCTTTCTTCGTAACTTTCAAGGGTGTTTCAAAGTTAAACTTTTATCAACTCGCTTTCTTCGTAACTTTCAAGAGTGTTTCTAAGATCACTTTTATCAATTCGCTTTCTTCGTAACTTTCAAGGGTGTTTCAAAGTTAAACTTTTATCAACTCGCTTTCTTCGTAACTTTCAAGAGTGTTTCTAAGATCACTTTTACAGCCCTCGAAATTCAAGTAAAAGTAAGAAAAATTTTGCCGACCTAAGCTTGTTTTTAGGTCGGCAATGCCGATCTGAGCTATATTTTAGGTCGGCAAAGTTGTTTAAGGCTACGGCAATGTTTGTTTTTTTATTTGAGTTATTTTAATCGTTCCTATAAACAAATTTCACAAGAAAGAAGTTTCGCGAGCTTGGGAAGTTCCCTCTAAGACAAATAAAGATTGTTTTTCTCTTTTAATACTTTTTGCTGTTAAGGTCGGCTTTGCTGACCTAAAAGATAACTTATGGTCGGCTGCCGAGAGAATCAATGAATATGGTCGGCAATGAACTGCCGACCATACGCACTCTTTGGTCAGCTTTTAGGTCGGCACTGCCGTATGCCGACCTGAAATTCGAGGGCTGCTTTTATCAATTCGCTTTCTTTGTAACTTTCAAGGGTGTTTCAAAGTTAAACTTTTATCGACTCGCTTTCTTCGTAACTTTCAAGTGTTTTTTTAAGACCATTTTCATCAACTTGCTTACTTCATAACTTTCAAGAGTGTTTATAAGTAACTTCCAAGAGTGTTTCTAAGATCACTTTTATCGAATCAATTTCTCTGTTATATACAGTAACAAACTGTTTAAAGGTAACTTTTATTTTTCCTACTCACTTTCTCCGTAACTTAAAAAAAAAATATACACTGAATGACCGACAGGATTTTGAGTTTGACCGACAGGATTTCATTTCTGTCGGACATGATGTCCGATTGACTAAAAATATTTATTTGCAGCCCTGTAAGGTATCAAATTAATTATGTTCATGTCATCCTTTCATGTCATCCTTTAACCTTTCTTGACAGCTGAAGGTAAAGGAACTGTCAAAATAGCTCTAAAATTACATCTAATAAGGGGGCCATCACAAATAACTTATGCTCACATCGTCCGACTGAATGACAATTTTCCTTACTTTTCTGATTCTTTGAAAAAAATTCTCAGAATTGTCATCATCTTCACTTCAACAGCTATTGATTATATAACATTGTTTTATTTTACAGAAGAATTCAATTTCAAATTATAACAGAGATCTCTAACCCTTTTCTATAGTTTTTGGACCTACCCCGGTGGGGTGGAGGTCCTATGAAATTAACCTGTGTTTGTTCGTCTGTTACCAACTTTTCTCAGGATTGAATCATTGGAATCTTTTGATTTTTGGTACAAAGGTGCAAAATGGTGGCAGCCAAAATGTAACAGAGCCTGATTTTCGAGAAAAAAAAATTGGGGGGCAAATTTGGGCCAAAAAAACAGCTAAAGAACAGGTTTTTTGGACTTTGTGAAAAATTGGATCATTAATTTTTTCTGATTTTTTGCATGAAAGTAGGGTACCATCATAGGTAAAAGATAGCTGAAGTAGATTTTTGCAAAAAAAATTTGTTGGCTCAAAAAACGCATGTTTTGTTTATCTATGAGAATCACTATTAATAAGCATACATCAATGTTCTTAGCCATATAATTATTTTTATTAGTTTTTTTAAGATGAAAATGTCACGGTTGAGGGCATTGGTTTGAGTTTTCTAGAAACACTTATTATTTTTTGGCTGAAAACGAATCTTTATCTATAAGAATCACTATTTAAAAGCATAGATCAATGTTCTTAGCCAAATTATTATTTTTATTATTAATTTTTCTAAAAGAAGAAAATGTCATGGTAGAGTGTGATGGTTTCAGTTTTCTGGAAACCTTATTTATTAAGCTGTGCATTTTTCTGATAATGGATTGTTTTTATAAAGAAAAGCGTTTAAAAGCTTTTTTATTTCTTTTTCAAAAGTCTTTTTCAATTGGGTTGATAGTTTCTCCCAATAGATATGCTTTCATTTTTCTTTATTTTTTTGTATTTTGACCAGTTATGTCTTATGTGTTTCATTGTTTCAATGTTCAATGATTAGTTTGATAACCAGGTAGGTACATAAAAGTATCACTTGTTTTTTCGGGAATGTGTTAATATCTCCCTAGAGTCACAAAAGCAGAAATAATGCATTTAGAAAGAGGGGATGTATCGTTAAATCCAAGGACTGCTTTGACAGTCCATCTGCATAAACATGGCAAACAAGGACGGGAATGCAAATCAATCAATGATTTTCTGTCAAGAACTTTGTGAACATTCCAACAACTTCCATCAAAATGAACTGTTGCATCTAAGTTCTACCATTTTGAAGATTTTGAAAACAATACACACAGTTTAAATGGATTTGGCTGAGTCAAAAAAGTTACCCCTGTGCCCTGCGAAACACTCTGTAAACTACCTCAAGGATGGAAAACTTTAATTTGTTGATCATTTTCTCAATCAAAGAGTACTTGAAGCGAGTCCATAGCTATAGAACAGTGCCTACAGATCATCAGTGGATAGCATTCAATAATCATTATTCCTTTATTTTCAGTTCTAGAAATTTGCAAAAAAATGGAAAAATAGGAAAGCTGTATTCTTTACTGGATTTGAAAGTACCTGCGTTCAGCATTGGGTACAAAGTCTAAATATGCATTACCTGTAAACTTTGTATGTTGGGTAAGAGTTTGAGCTATACTGACTTTCACCAATTCTAACACCACCTACCTACCTCTTTGTACCTGTTTTTGGCTTCTGCTTCCACGGCTTATCCAACTCGTTGAGTCTAATCTGATGCTTTGACATTTCCTAGAGGCTGTTGGAGTCAGATTGCCTAAAATTGAAATAGTTGAGAAGCAGTGGTTCGTTTTGCACTGGTTGTGAGGAAGCTGTCTAGTTGTTTTTTGTGGCAGTTTGTCAAATCTCATATTGGAATGAAGGGTGTTGATCAAACCAGGGCCTTCTTGGGAAAGACTTCTCTTCCAGATATTTTTTTGTTAAATGCTGACAGCTTTAAGTTCCCAAATTCTCTCCAATCTCTGATTTGTATGGCAGAAAAAGCCTCATTTTCTTTTGTCAAAACTAAAATTTTGGACATTGCCTTCAATAGCGTTCCTGGTGTAAATGATATGATAAGTTCTCTCGGTCTTTGAAGGTTGTATAATTTCAATGATTTTAGTTTTTCCCAAAAGTTTAGGTGTCTGAGGGATGGAATACCATGTAGCACTGGTTTCTGAACTTAATAGAGTTTTGAACAAGGCCACGTTTCCAGGGTGACTAGAGTTGTGAACAGTAGTTGAGGTGAGGGATAGGCACACTTTCCATAAAATTAACATAGTTCAGTTTTCCTTGATTTGAATGTGCAGTATATCCATGCACTCACACATGTTTTTAACTTTTTTAACTGTTCTTGGATATGCTCTTATATATCAACTTTGTGTACCTAGAATGACTTTGAGGTCTTATAATTTAAGTCTTGTAATTTAGTGCTTTTTACATATTTTTATACCGGGTGCACCAAAAAAAAGTATACATGTTTGTCGAGATATTATGAGCTTCAGGATTTAAATTTTTCGTTCATTCTTTTTTTATTGTATAGATGATGCTCTAACTTGAATTTTGAGGTATCATACATTAAATTTGAAAAAGTAGTTCAATAGTTATTTCCAAAAAACTGACTTTTTTTCCATGTCGAAATTTCAAAAAATCATTAAAAACAGCAATCACGCTATAAATAAGACAAAATGACAAAAACACAATTTCATTGTTTTTTTTATTCCTTTTTCTCTTATCTTATATTTTGCCAACAGTTTGTCCATCTTATTTGCACGTCATGAACATTTCCAACACCAGCAAACTCAATGCAGACCCAAGTTCTTTGAGCAACTAGTCGAGGAATGGTGATCTATTTTTTTCAAAATTTTCTCACATAGCACACACAAAACATCAAAACTTCTCTTGGAGATTTCCAAAAAAATCTTTCAGCCTTTCCAAAAATATTATCCCACGTGGGAATAGCTTGTTTTACCATATTCTTAAATTCCGCAACGAGTTTTGATGAACACAATTCCATTTTTTTGGTATTTTAATGTGTAAAGAAGGGAAGTGTCAAGAGAAAAGTTTGCTCGCTGTTTTTAATGATTTTTTGAAATTTCGACATGGAAAAAAAGTCAGTTTTTTGGAAATAACTTACGAACTACTTTTTCAAATTTAATGTATGATAGCTCAAAATTCAAGTTAAAGTATCCTCTATACAATAAAAAAAGAATGAACAGAAAATTTAAATTCTGAAGCTCACAATATCTCGACAAAGTTGTATACTTTTTTTTGGTGCACCCGGTATATATATAAGATTGGAAAGAAACGGTCTTTTGGAAAAGTTGTAATGACTGTCACAAAAAAACTGCTGTTTAAATCATAATCTTGACAATGACGCAAATGTTTGGCATAAGCAGTAGATATTTTTTTCAAGGCTCAAATTTTATCACAAAGACGTTGTTCTTAAGCTTAAGATAAAATGAGACACACATGATACAGGTTTTGATTTAAAGGTTGCAAATTTTAGAACTTCTTCTTTAGAATAATGGGAATAAATCCGTTTTGCTGGTTTTCCATATCATTTTTACAGTTTAGTAATAACATGGAAGTATTTAAAAATCTTCAGAATTAAATCAATGATACAGTAGTTTTTCAAAGCATGACAAAAAAATCCAGTTTCAGACCTCTCATGATAATTGCATGTATAATCTCAATAATCTTATAGTTAGTATTGAACTACATGACAAGAGCAAGTATTTAGTGGTTCTTGAGATATTCCAACATAAGTAAGTTTAGTAGCTGGTTTGCAGCTTTGGGATATTGGCTGTTTAATTCGTGTGAGTGAAAGGGTTAAATTGCTTTGAGATAAATCCTGCTTATCTTATTTTGGGGTATTCAGAGGTACAATTTTCAACTCCATGTTAATCAGGGGGGGGGGTCAGTAGTAAAATCTCAGACATATATGAGTAGTAAAAGGATTTTTACGAATTTTTACATACCACCACCCAGACTCTTGGAAGAGGTATTTTACTACCCTGGTAGTAAAAGTTTTTGGGACAATTTGTCATGGAGACCACCTACTTTTTGGTTGCTTTTAGGACTGATTTTACAAAAAAAGCTGAAAAATGATTATTTCTGTGACACATTTGTCACTTAGTGCAAAAATTAATGTTTTGCCCTTAGAATCAAAATCTTTTTTATATTGACAAAGAATTTCGAGGATTTTTTGTTTGCAGCAAACAACTTTCCAACAGAAAATTTTTCGAATTATAAAAATTTTCAGATTTTTTCGGAAAAGTCATCCAAAAAATTGAGAGAATTACAATAATATAGCTAAAATTTGCTAATTTTACCAGTTTAACTACCCAGGTAGTAAAATTTTTTCAACATTTAACATATAGATACCACCCATTTTAGTATTTAACTACCCTGGGTAGTAAAATTTTTTTTCGATTTTTCGTCACACCACCACCGTAGTAAACGTCATTATGTCTGAGATTTTACTACCGACCCCCCCCCTGTGTTAATTAGATACCCCTTTTTTGTTGTGACCCAACCCCCCTAGTTTATTAGGCACCTTAGAGTAATTTTGGGCCAACTTCACTTCCCTTGCCTTTGCTGGCCTTTGAGCATTTGATTATCCTGGCTTAGCAAGTTTAAAATAAGCAATTTGGAAAGTTTCAGATATTTTGTAAAAATACAAGTTTGGTTTTATCATTGCTAACAGTTATTGCTAGGATCTCATTTGTTAGAATAAAGAAATCCATTAAAGATTGTCATCTCTTTTAATTACAAGGTTAAGATTTGCTCTTATTAAAACCATGGAAACAGAATTTTATGTTGGGTGTTTTGTTTGTCTTTGAGAAAATCAAAGACAACATTAAGTTCATTACATCATTAAGTTAATAACATCAAATGCATTACTCTTTTAATAATCTCCACACTTTGCTAATAAGCTTTTACAACTTATCGTAGAATCATCTCTGAAATATTTTTACCGTGTTTTTTTTAAGACGGACTATACCAGTTTGATGGAACACTTTTGATAGTTATGCTTCTTATGTAAACAATTTTGTATAGTAGATTGTTGCAGTACTAAAGTGACGTTTAACTTTGTTTGAAAAAGTGAAACCAACTTTGATATTGTGTAATCTGAATTTACGTTTTTTTTCTCTTATTTTTTTATCTACATAAAAGGTATTGTCTGGTGTAATGACTGCACATTACATCATTGGGATGATGCGATTGAGCTAGATAACACTTTTTATTTTAAATGTTGTTAATGATACTTACAAAATACAACTTTTCTTGGGCTGGGTGTAAAACAAGCAGTATATGGTTTTGGCAGGTTTTGGTATGCCTAGGTTTTGTTGTTTTTTTATTATATTGTTGACCTGGAATTGATTGGTATGACAGATTCTTTGTGGTTTTCTATCAAGATATGTATCTTATCTCAAAAAAGAGATATCAATTTTATTTTAACTTTTTTTGAAATTTAATAGTTTGGCAGATGGGAAGGACTTCGAATCTTCCTAAAGTTGAAGTGAATCACATTCATTGAGATCTATATCTTTATTAAACCTCTATTTTGTTAAATTAGAAGACATCTTTTCATTTAGTTCCCTAAGTTTTTTCATTTTTTCTTTTTATATCCAATTATTAGGGAAAATCAAAAAATGAAAACTTGATAATTCCATCACAGTAAATTGAAGAAAAGTTTGAAGACCTCAGAAGGTGGGAAGAGAAAAACATCAAAATGTCGTCTGGATTGATTGTCATCAAAGTTGTGCTCGAGAAACTTGAAATCACCAAAACTTTTCAAGTAAGTCTTTTTTTACTTTACAATATCATTTTGATACCTCCAAAAGTTTTATATTGAAAACGAATAAGGTTTCCAGAAAAGCTTAGTGAAGGCTTTCTTTTACAGCCATCTATTATACATGAATAACATTATTTTATCATATTGTATTAAAAGGAGGGATTCTCTTTTTTATAATATTTTTTTATATTATTAAGTGTGTGAGGAAGTATTTGTCACTGTTCTCTTTTACGTGAACCTTAATAACAATCCACTTATAAACATTAACTCATCAATGACTTTGCTCGTTGTCACACCACACCAAAAGTTAAGAGAAAAGACCATTTTAATATTATATGTTTAAACACTGTCATTTTTGGCTGACATGGACACAGTTTATCAGAGCAGTAGAAATTACTTTTGGAGTTGACTCCTTTATAAACATGTTATCATTTTGAAGCCTTATAAGGGATGTGTTAATATTGACTCACAAAACATGATGTCTATTTAGATTTGCACAAAAATGTTCATTATCCTTCTAAAAAAGAATATACCATCTGAATTATAATCACTCACGCAAATTTACAAAACCCTAAAGAACTTTAATGGAATCAATAATGGTCACAAAGTTGATCAATACTATCGTTGCACTAAAAAAAGTAACCTCATCAAACAGTATTAATTTACAAATCATGTCCAGACAGAACAGGTCCTCATGTTTCAGAAATTTGATTGTAGTTTTGAAAAACTTGTAACACCACTCCTCTTTTTTGTCAAACGTTCTTTAATAATTCATTAATAACATCTAATTTTTAATTTAATTTTATTACATCCGGGAAATTCCTTTCTCATTATCAAGTTGTTGATGTTTGCAAAAATACCTCATTTTGTATAATTACTTTACCACTCAACAAAGTTGTGGAAATTAACATGCTTGATTGAATTGCCAACTTTACTAGCTGCAACAAACCATTATTCAATTTCTCAAAGGAGTGATACACAGCCAAAACCTAAAAATTCCTATCACTTAGGACTAACTGAATCCTCCCTGTCAGCTTTTCCTTTTTTCCAAATGAAAATACTTTTCTTGTGAAAAACAAATAATGAATGTCTTTACTTTTCATACAGGAAAAAGTAGCATCCCTCTTGTCATTTCTGAAACGTCCCATTATGTTTCCTATACATTCCCTAAACTGCTAGCTGGAAATTCTTGGAATAAATTCTCACTTGGAGTTTAAATTAAAGAGAATGTTCTGATTTCTATGTATTATTATAGATTTGGGACCTTTCAACATTCTAAATTGTGCCAGACATTTCTTTTTTATCTAATTTGTATTACAATGGTGGAAACTGTTCTTCTTTTTTATTGCAGTTTGATCCCTCACAGACAATAAATGACGTCATAAAACATGTCCGATTCAAAGTTCCAGAGTCTGCTCCCAAAGGAAGTAAGTGTTGGCGATTGTCTTTTCTTTTTTTTTCTTACTGATGATGTTTGTGTCCGATCCATGCATTTCACTAAACACTGTTTTATTTTTTATCTTATTCATAATTGTTTTCTTGAAATAAGTGTCCGATAGTCACACTATTAATAAAAGCATGGGAAATTGTCTATTCGCCTCTCAAAAAAGCTGACTAATTACTAGACTAATGACCTCTTTTCAACTTTAGGTGAAAATTACGGTATTTTCCGTAGTGACAATAGTGACCCTACCAAAAGTGCCTGGTTAGAAAATGACAGGCCATTGGAATTCTACAACTTCACAAATGGGGTAAGTGCGCTGATCTCTAAATTACTTGACTGGATCAGGCTTCCCTTAGTATGTCCACCATCTTGTATTAGATTTGAATGTTGAATGTTTTAAAATTCAAACATTCAAAAATATCTAGTATAAAACAGGAAAAAATATGGTAGACTGGTCACCCCTCCCCGGGAGATCTGTAAGCAGTTAGAGTGTATCTAGTGTTTAAAGGAATAATTATACCTGTTTTATGTTTTTATATTTTATGGCTATAATCACTGTCTACCAAGCTATAACTCAAATTTATTGCCAAATTTTTATTTCTTACAACCATTTCGATCTTCTTTTTTCAGGATGAAATAATTTATCGCAACAAAAACAGACTTTTGAAAGTCAAAATGTTGGATGGAACTATTAAAACTGTCATGGTAAATTCCCTTATGAACCTTAATGTTAAATTATCATACCCTGTGAATACATTTTTGTTTAACTCCCTTCAACTTTCTCTATAATAAACAATACTTGTTATTTTTCAGATCGATGACAGTTTGACTGTTGGGCAAGTTTTGGAAACCATTTGTGAGAAAGTTGGTAAGTGGGTTTATTTCCCATATGTATTCCAGAGGGATGTAAAATCGTTTTCTTTCAGATTTGTCACTTGTTATAAAAATCAAAAAGACTATTTCATGATTTTTAGCATCTGGTTTTCTAGCGCGCTGCCCCTCTTCAAATTACCAAATTTTTAATAAAAACTGCCTATTTACTTAAAAAGAAAACTTTATAAAAAAGCCATTTTTATCCACCAGGCACCAGCGGGCACTTCTGGTACTTCTGGCACCCTTGAAACAGATTGAAGATTTTTTGTATAGCCTGATTGGCTTATTTTTGGTTTTATCTAAACATTTTGAAATTTACAACTCATATTTCTTTTGCTAGGTATCACAAATATCGAAGAGTATTCATTATTCATTGAAGAAACTAGAGAACAACAACAAGACCAACAGCAGTTTGGTACACTCAGCCGAAAGGTATTATCGAAGAGTATTCAAAATGCTGCTAAAGTATTTTACCAGAAATCATTAAGATACTGCAAATTTAATGTCTGAGAACGTTCCTGACTGTCGTTTTACTTTTTGTAAAGTTATCTCTTTTGATTTTACTGGGGAAATGAAATAGATGTAATCGTTTCGTAATGGCTCTATTCATCACAATATATTTCAGGAAAAACAATCAGTGAAATCGTCAACAATGCACAAAGTTGAGGAACGAGATAAAAAGAAAATGGACACACTAAAGAAGAAACTTCATACTGATGATGAGAGTAAGAATTTGTGATATGCATCATTGCAATGTCTTCTAACATTACATCATGGTCCCAACAGCTGATTGGTTGCAAAATTAATGATTTTACGCCATTTACAACCAATCAGCTGCTGGGTCTATGGTGTGATTTCGAAGATACAATACATCTTAGTCATTATAAAAAACGCGGTCTGGCAATGTATTGTTTTAGCTTTATGTTAAATTTTCTTTTGTTACAAACAAAAGACAAGTTGTAATTTCCATACTTTGTGATCACGTTACCAAAATCTCCTCTTGGGATTGGTCTATTTTCCAATCACATGATCAAAAAGTTTGCAAAATAAATCGATTTTGGTACGTAAGCTCCATCTTTTAACAATAAAAAGAGACAAAAGCCTTCCAGACCAGTGTTTTTATAATGACTATGGATACATTCAAGTTCCTTCTTCTAGTTTGAGTAAAGAAAATGAGTTTTAAGTTAATTTCATATTCAAAGTTTCATACCATCCAGGATTGCAATATTAAGTGAAATCTCTCATTTTATCATATCAAATGGTTAAAGTATATAAAAAGCCTCTTCTCGAACCATAATAACTTGCTGCAATACCTCTGTTTCAAATCAAATATTATCACTTTCAATATTATAATGAAATGAAAGCTTTAAGAAATACAACAACAAAAATTTTATAGCTAACTGGCTTGGACACGATAAAACACTTCGAGAAGCTGGAGTCGACGATAATACACTTGTTGTATTGCGAAGAAAATACATGTATGAACAAAGTGTAAACATCAAAAACCCTGTCGAAATCAATCTTTTGTATTCACAATCACAAGACGGTATTGTCAATGGAACGTACCCTTGTCCAATGGAAGAAGCAGCTAAGGTGAGAATCTGTCACTGAAACTGGACTGGAATTTTATTGCCATTATTAAAAAGAAAATTATTTCTTCAAATCGGAACCTCTATTTGTGTCCGTCTATTTCTATCTTAAGCTTCCTTTCTGGCTCATTCGTTTTCATTTTTCAAACTGAACTTTCATAAGATGTCAAATCTAGGATCGGTTGACTGCACCTAAGATTGTAGTAAGTTCTCTTTAATGCGAGTTTCCGCAATATGAAATTTATATTTTTTCAAGTTAACCTCAGTTTGGAAAGTCTTTAAAGAAGCCTGAAACTTTGCAAAAGTAAAACTCTACAATAACTCCTTTTACATACAATTGTTTTCATAAAAGGCCAAAGCATATCTAAAGTGTTTTGTGAATAATGACATTATTATACTGTAACTGTTTTCAAAACATTTATTTATTTTCTAGTTTGCAGCATACAGTATTCAAGTACAATATGGAGACTACGATGAAGGACGATATAAATCTGGATATATTGAGTGAGTATTACTTACATAAGTAATGACACGAACATAGAATACAAACACTAAAAGGTTCCAGCCCTCCCGCAAAAAACCGCTAGATTATACCGCCAGGAGAGAGGAACCTTATAAAAAGAAAAACGAGAAAGAAAAAAAAACAATAGAAAACTTAGGCAAAATTAAACAAAAAACAAACTAAATGAGCATTGTGAACAATGCGTCCTTACTTCTTCTAACTACTTTATTTTAATACCTTATGGGGTGTTTTAGCTTTATTCTTAAGCAGTGGAGTGTTTTTCACAACTGAACTTTCACTAATTATTTGCTTTCTTCTTTTAGTTTTAAAGAGTTGATACCAAAGGAGTATTTGAGGAAAAAGGAAGTCGAGAAGAAAATAAAGGAGGTAAGTGATAAATCATTTCAGCTCTCTGTATTTTCAGGCTGGTTTTTATAACAAATCATATAACTTGGTGTATAGATTTCAAAGTTTTTTGGTTCTACCTTTGCGACATTAACTTCTAATTTTCTTAGATTGGCTATAATGTTCTATGCTTGTTTCATCTTATAAAGTACTCCCTTCTTTCTTGTAGGAACACAAGTCTATTATTGGAATTGATGCTTTAAATGCTAAATACAAATACATCCAGCTCTGCCAAGATTTACCAACTTATGGTGTCACTTTCTTCTTAGTCAAGGTACAATAGGTCATATTATTTTTAGATGTTTGAGTAATAACTGTGGCGTGGCAACCTGAAGACTTTTTTGAAAGCGCCACTCTTTCTCCCTGGATTGCTCCAGCTATCCTCGATCCTTCTCTTAGTATGGTCATCTTGCCAGGGAATTGAATCTTCGACCTTGCCTACCGCTGCCAAATTCTCTAATTTTAGACTAAAATTTCTTTAATGTTTAAGATTTTGTATGTCTGATAATACTCAATATTCAATCTGTTTTTCATGTTGAATTTAATAAAAATCAATATTAATTTTTTTGTAGGAAAAAATGAAGGGGAAGAATAAACTTGTACCTCGATTACTTGGTGTAAACAAAGAGAGTGTCCTTCGTGTCGACGAGAAGACAAAGCAAGTCTTAAAAGTCTGGCCTTTAACTCAAGTCAGACGTTGGGCTGCTTCTCCTAACAGTTTCACATTGGTAAGTGACTCCCCCGGACTCTCTGTTTAAGAATATCGCCACACCATTAATGACATTTGAAAAGATTTCACCTGTTGATTGAACCTTTGATTAAGCAAACTGTTAAGCAAGAACTTTCAACCCCTACTATTGAAGCAAAATCTTTTGAATTATATAGAGTATAACACAGTATATTATCCAGGATTTTGGGACTTTGAACTATGCATGTGATATTATAATTGTAGAGTTCCAATCACAATATATGTCATTCTTTCATGCACAAAACGCTGTTTAATTTTTTTTGCATAGGATTTTGGAGACTACACGGAAGGTTATTACTCTGTACAAACGGCTGAAGGAGAACAAATCAGTCAATTGATTGCTGGATATATTGATATCATACTCAAAAAGGTAAATGATTTTGTTTTTATATGACTATATTGAAGACTTTAAATAGTAACTTTAATATGCTTACTTTAAATTGAAATTCATACCAAGGAGTGTCTATGACTCGAACACGCAGGAAGGGGGACACAAATTTGTTCAAATATGGAGTAAGGTTTTGTAAAGCATTGTTTACTGAAGGGACGAGGAGCAAACTTGTTCGAGTTAAGAAGACAAGATTGCAGTTATAAAGGTTCGAGTTAACGAGTTTCCACTGAAATTAAAATCGCTTGTTCTTTTTCATTTTCACACATACAGAGACGAGCACATGATATGTATGATGGCGATTATGACGAAGAGAGTACCATGCTGGAAGATACCGTCCTCCCTAACAAAGCTACCGTTTTATCAAGAAACTCCAACAGATCGAAGATGCCTCAATCAGGATCTGTCGCTATACCAGCCGTCATCCGAGCTGGTGGTCAAGGACCGAGTTCTTACCACATGGGAAATATGGGCGACGAACAATTTTCTAATCAGCGGGGTCTTCAACATTCAGGTCATCAACCACCTCTTGGTCACACCGCCAAAATTGGAGAATTTTCGGCTGGCCAGAAGGCGTTGTTTAAGAATATTGACGATGGACGTTCACGTAGACCCGTTGTTGAGGAATTGTTGAATCAAGCACCGGAAATCCCTGTCAACGCTGAAGACCCAGTAAGTTTCAGACCATTCTTCGTGTCCTTTTAAACCCCTACCAGAAATCATTGAAATTTTGGTAAAAACGGCCTTTTTAGTTGAAAAGTACTAGAAAAAGTACTTTTTTGGCCACCAACGGTCCTGCCTTTCTAAGCTATGGTCTGAGTTTCCTTCAACAAAAAAATAAAAGTTGCCCTCTTGATGACCTGATTCTTTAAAATCAATTATTTTAGCTGAGTAAATCTTTCGTCCTAACATCGGACATAATTTAGTCACTAGAATTAGTTAGCTAGACAGTTTTATTAAATTCGAGAGTCCTTAAAACAGCACGACTGAAGTATTATTAGTAATTTTCAAAACTTAGAAATCTACTAAATCTTTCTTTTGTATAGCAATCTTTGAAATGGATGGACGATCAGAAGGAGATATCAAAGAGCAACGTCTCCAATCGTTTGGCTGCCATGAGTGCTGCCACAGCTGCCATCGTCTCCCTAACTTCTGGTGATCCAGAGGGCTTTAATTACACAGCTATTGGTGCTGGTGTCTCAACTATGTAAGATTCCCTTATTTTTTGTAATTCGATTCTTTCACAACTGTTCACAAGGATATTTTTCAAAAAGGAAATTTGTTCATTTAGCCTTATACCAGCTGATGATTGTAACAGCATGAAACTTCAAGACGCAGAATTGTTCGTTCAAAATATGCAACTTCTCTTTATTTTAGAAATTCGAACTTGGAAGAATTGATGCGTGGAATTCGTATGTTGGCCACCTTAATGGATGATCAAGGTGACAACAACCTGTTGAATGCTGCAAAAGATTTGTCTGGCGCTTTCAATAACCTCTTGTTTTCGCTCAACCCTAATGACAGAAAAGTAAGTTTACACTACCTACTACTTTAAACATATTTGGAATAACTTTATGTAAAGTTTATGCAAATTGATATATAGAAATACAGAGAAATAGAAATACAAATCAAAACTCAATCGGGACACGTTGCTCGATTTGGGTAACCGCCACTCGATTAATCCATGTTCTGGCGTGTTCATCGACAGACGTCCCTTCTACAAGCCATAATAGCTATGATTGGCTATTGACGACTTTATTTGGATGTTTTATAAAATATTTGACTAGTAACACCCCTGCCTCGCAGCCCCGGAGGGGATAAAAATTTCTATCGAAATTTCAAATATAGGATAGGGATAGAGTTCTATTGTTCCAAGGGATGGATTTTGATTGCAATATTTGCGTAGAATTTCGAACGGGGATGAAATCGAAGTCAATCTCCCGGCGGACCTGAAATTGTAGGGTATTTTTGCCACCGAGAACAAAATCTTGGCCAAATTTTCTACCAGTGGGTGTGTGACACAGGGGTGTAGATTAATGATAATGCAGACACTCTTTGAACTAACATAATACTGTCAGGGGGGGGTCTTGCAGTTACTCCTTGACACTATGTGGAGTAACTGCAATTTTGGACATTTTCTACAGACACCACCACCCTTGCAGTTATTCCATAGTGTACTAACTGATTTTACCCTCAAAATTGGTGTATACCACCCCAAAAATGCCAAATTTGGCAATTTTTTCACGGAATTCCTCATTTTTGATACCATTTCACTGGGTACGTCTTATTAACGACCGTTCAAGAGTTAAATATCTCAATCATTTTCCAAGTTTGTTAAAATAACTTTCATGCCTTGATTGAAGAAAAAAATTTGATTTTTCTTTTACTTTTGAAAAAAATGTTTTGAATTTTTTTGCTTCCGGAATTTTTTAAAAACCTAAAATTTTAAGTGAAAAATTGAAAAATGTGCTCACTTAGTACACCATATCCTACCAAAATCGACAATTTTGGGCTTAGGCACCACCCATGTTGCAGTTAGTCCACTGGTGGAGGAACTGTTTTCCCAAATTTTGGTTTATATACCACCACGGTAGTAATTGTCATAGTGTTTATATAATAACTGCATGACCCCCCCCCTGATACTGTAACTTTTTCTGTCTTCAGCCACGACAAGATTTGTTGACACATGCCGGTGAAATCGGAACATTAAGCGCCAGCATCATGATCGCTATTGGAGATGCTGACGTAGATGCCGAATTTGAAGAACTTTTATTACAACTGGCCAAAGCGGTCGCTAATGCCACCGCCGCGCTCGTCTTGGAGGCTAAGAATATTGCCAGTACTACCGAAGACACGAATTCACAAGACAAGATCATTGAAAATGCTAAGGAAACAGCGATGACTACATCACAACTTGTGGCTTGTACTAAGGTACTCGCTCCTCATATCTCAAGTCCTTTATGTCAAGAACAAATGGTGGAAGCTGCAAAACTGGTTTCTTCCAGTGTAGACGGTGTCCAAGGGGCTTGTTTTGATGCGACCGAAGATGACGGTTACCGAAGCAAAATTAAAGATGCTGCCACAGCTGTGTCTGATGCATTGAACAATTTGTTGAACCACATCCGTGATGGAGCGAACCGTAAAGGCGGTCAGTTTGACCACGCATGTGATGACATTCTCAATGCAACTGACAAGTTGTTCAATAGTATGGGTAATGCTGGGGAAATGGTCCGGCAAGCCAAAATCCTTGCACAGGTTAGTGTCCATTTGAGTATCACAGCTCTTTTTGTTTGAAACTTGGCCAATTTTTAGCCATTTGGTAACGTTCTTTAAATTTATTTTCGATGAATTGTTTCTGAAACGATGAAAATAGTCATTTTTACAGAAATGTTTCTTTTTAAGCGTTAATGATCGTTGGATGCTCTAAACTCGGTATAAATTCACTCACCATTTGGATAAGGCTATCACTATCACTAACATTTTGCCGATTAGTAGTGTGAAGTTTTTTATCACAGACTTGCACCGTAGTGGACTGTGTTTGAACCCCAAGCACTCCCAGGTAGGGTGTTAGGGAAACAAGGCCTCTCTATCTCAACTCAAAATTTTCTAGGCTACTTCCCTGCTTGTCAATGGTATCAAAGGAGACGCAGAAGGGGAAGAAGATGACGATGCGCAGAAGAGATTGTTAGCCGCTGCAAAAGTTCTTGCTGATGCCACTGCCAAATTGGTTGAAGCAGCTAAGGTACTTTTTTGTTTTCAGTTCAAGCCCCGAGTGATTTTAGGTTAAATCTTGTCTAGATTTTCGAATTTGAACTAAAAATTGCCGACCTATATTGAAAACGTAGTAACTTAAAAGTAAAAGCAGCAAGTATAAAAACAACAAATGAAGCGACTGCTAGTTACTTTTGAAGAGCGTAAATAAGTTATTATTTTCTCTCCTGCAAGTCGACTTGAGCAGACTCCCTTACTCTGACTATATAAATCTATCAACAACAAATACCTCATTTATATTTAAATTGGGGCAGGTAAACACATAACTTTCGACCGCTTGGCGTTGTGTTTGGGTCTAAGCCCGCTCGTGATTTTAGCAAGGTCGAATAACTCCAAAAACTGTTTCTTGTGAGAGTGTCATTAATGAATGCGATGAATTTAGGTATTTTGGCCTTGTGGTGAACTAGAACTTCTGGCAAAAATTTGATGAAATACATTGAATATTTTCCTAACCTTCTTTCTCTACCAGGGTGCTGCCAAGAATCCGAATGACAAGAATGAGCAGGAGAAATTGAAGCGGGCTGCCGAAGATTTGCGTGTGGCCACCAACGCCGCCGCCAGTAACGCACTGAAGAAAAAACTCATCAGACGGTTGGAAAACGCTGCCAAGCAGGTTTGCTATTTTCATTCATAATGATCATCATTTTTTAGTTTTTCGTGTCTTTTCGACCAGATTGCAATACCAATAGGCTCTCTGCAATCACCAGAGTACGAGACGGTGGTCAAGGTGAATTCCCCTTTTTCAACAAACGTTCTAAAATTGATCTTTATTTTGTTGCCCGCTGAACGAGTGACGAGTTTTGTTTCAAAGAATCGTAAATTCTTAAAAAAGAAACCCTGATTTCGTGATTCAAACCGCAAAAACAGCAGTTTCTCTCGGGTACCTAATAGCCCCCCCCCCCGCTTATTAAGTTTTGAGATTTTTTTCCAACCCGAGAGTAATTGATTACTTTCATCGCTTTCATACTTAGGCTGTCGCTTCTGCCACACAACTGACGTCAGCCGCAAAGGCTGCCGGTCCAAGCAACCGAAACCCGTCGTCACAGCAACAGTGCGAAGATTCCATTAAAGGCGTCAACGAACAATCACATTACCTCATCCATAGTATCAGGGATAGTCACAATAATCTGGACAAGCCAAGCGCACAATTGGGTTTGATCACTGCTTCCAAGAACTTTATTCCTGTGAGTTGTTTTGTACATACATAACTTTGTCCCCAATTCGATACGGTGGCGGTTTTTATCCTGCAGTAAAATATGAAAATGAGCCCGGCGCTTAGAAAGATTTCCTAGCAATAAAAGGCTTCGAAAAAGTTTTCCTTTTTTTGCAGTACGCTTAATCTGCCTGGTGGACACGTCGAATCTTTTATTATTTGGATTAAGCAGTTCGTTATTTGGCCTTGATTGAAATGCAAAGTATTTTATCCCGATAATCAATTTTCTTATAGCCTGGATCCAGACTTGTCGCAAATTCGAAAGCCGCAGTTCCTACAGTCGGAGATAATGCAGTTGCTTTGCAATTGTCAAACTCAAGTAAAAACACACAAAATGCCCTCAATGAACTGAGGATAGCTGCTGAAAAGGTGGGTGGAAAAGCCTCTTGAGAATAATTTTATCAAAGGGGACTCTCTTGTACATGATGAACACCTTTGCGAGAAGAAGCTCTTGAAATGTTTCCTCCTTGTGAGATTTTCTACCATGTAAGAAATTATAAAGTTAAAACTTATTGAAAATTTTTTTGTCCCTTTTATTCCCTTTTCTACTTGATACCTTTTTTATCTCGAACCTACTTATTTGATTTCTGCCTTAACTATGAAATGTTTGATACGGTTAAAGAAATCAGCCCCAAAAACACCATTGCTCAGGAGTGATTCAACTTGCTTCTACATGATCAACTTGATTGATTTTTCACTTTCTCAAGGCTGCTGAAGCATGTGGTTCACTGGAGATTGATAATGCATTGGCAGCAGTCAAAGCTCTTGAACAACAATTGGGTGAAATGAGAGTTGCTGCTGACGAAGGAAGATTAAGACCTTTCCCTGATGATAATGTGAGTAGCAAACTTTTTTTCACTTTGCAGTTGCAATTTTGCTGATTGGGAACTACCTAGAGGGAACAGTACTGTGATGTCATGTGTTAAAGTTTTAAGATTAGGTGAAAAAGAATAAAGGAGCAATCGAAAATCCTAGATTACTGGACTCTCGGCGTAGAATATCGACTTTATCTATCTATGTGGTTTTGGTGGTGCTTTGGTTTATGGTATCAGTTGAGATTCTTATTTCTTCATGAAGATAATTGTGCGATTCTTTACAATTTTCTTGCAAAAACCTAATAACTTGTTTTTAATAAATAACATTAACTTTCAGGCTGACGAACGAGCACTTGAGGTTGGTGCCACTTCAAAATCAGTTGGTGCAACCATGGCTCAACTCTTGACGGCCGCAGCTCAAGGCAACGACAGTTATACTGGCATTGCCGCTCGGGACACGGCAAGCGCGTTGAAAAACTTGACAAACGCCGTTCGTGGTGTTGCTGCCACGTCAGAAAAGCCGTCGGATCAGCAAGCCATTTTGAAAGCGTCACAAGTGGTCATGCATGAGTCAGCAAATTTGATTGAAGAAGCCAAACGTGCGTTGGAAAATCCAAATGATCCTGATAATCAACAAAAACTAGCTCAAGTAAGTCTAATCTAATTTTTCATGCCTTAATGTTGTCAATAGACTTCTTATTGGAAAATCTATCATACCACATTTTAGCATAATGGTTCTGCTTTTCGGAATCGGAACGGGGCTCTGGGGTTAATAAGACTGGAATCGGTTATAATACGTAGATTATACTAAAGGTGTTTCATGGTTTACAGTAATGATTACGGGATAATGTTACTTTAGATAGACTGTACTTTATCGCTCAGTTTTCATAAATTCATTCACCTGGCATGCTAGACTGTGTCACTTCAATCACCAAGGAACTTTAATAAAACAGCTCTATCAGTTCTAACTAAAATAATGGTGAACCCATTTCTATGAGAGAAAGGGAGCTGCAACATTTGAAAACTTTTTTGTTTTCAAACGTGTCTGTTCGTGACCTAACCTTCTAAAAATATAACTTGGACTTATTAGTTTCTTTTGATAACATGTAAATGGGGTCGCTTGTAATCGGTGGTATACCATCCACTATTTATTTATTAAGATAATGTTCTAATAGTTCCGTTGTGATGACCTCCTTCAGCTAACAAAAACTATTTTCGTGTAAGCTAGTATTGCCAATCATAACTGATTCATTCAAAATGTAATAATATTTTCTGAAGGCACCCCAAGTGTCCTATGTCGACTCTCCAAACTTTCCATTATTTATTATGAGCTCGACAGGGTGTCAGTAAACACGAAAAATTTGTTTTTATAAAAAAAAGAGAAAAAGTAAAGTGAAACTTCCTCTATGAGAATAAAATATTTTTGCTTGCACTATGTATTTGTGGAAATGGTCAATTTAAAATTACAGAACAGGGTTACAGAGCTGCTCGATTGTATTCCTTTGAAAAAAGCTGAAACTGAAGAATCGAAAAGCGAAGTAATAATTTTACATCACCTTAGTTGAACTTAAAATTGATTACATCGCTAGAAAAAACATTGACATCGAATAGAGAAAACTTTAACCTAATTACGGTGAAATGTTCGCCATTTCATGGGACTTATTGCCAAATTTTGCTGCATTGCAGTCAATATTATATAAAGTACAATTAGTAAACATTTGGTTAACAAAACCTCGACTCAAACCATCCTATACTCTTCATATTTTTCTCTTCAGGTCGCTCGTGGAGTATCTGCAGCCTTGAACAACGTTGTGAACTGTTTACCAGGCCAAAGGGTTGTCGAAGATGCCATCGAAGAAATCAATGCTGCAAGTCAACTCTTGCAAAATCCTGACATCAAGGTACCTCTTGCAGAATCTGTCACTTGCTTTTAAGTTTTTCTTGAGATCTTGAGCAAGTTTTTTTTCCATCCGTTTATATTTTGATACTCTTTAAAACTTTCTGCATTACAACCGTCTAGACTTAAATTTAGTTAATGGGCTTTTCCAGAAGAAAAGAAACATATACCCCTTTTGAGGAGGTCTATCCTTCCTGTGGCTGGAAATGCTGTAACCCCCCAGGCAATCTAAGGTTTAAACCCCTTCAGGAATAATGAATTTTAGTATTGGATTTAAAAAGCTACCCCCATGGGACTCCAGTTATTTTTGACAGATTTTTGTATCTTCCTTGGAACGGAAATGGACCTGTCCTCAACAGAGGGTATACGGTTTTTTTTCTGGAAAAGCCCAATATAGGTAGCCCTTTCAGATACTCCAGCAGCTGTGTATTATAAAATAAACACTTTCGATCGTTGCGAACTGATTTCACTGTGCATTTTCAGTTCCCCGTCTCAGAAGATCCTTTCAGTCAAGTCCAAGAACGTCTCAACGAATCAAGTCTCAACTTGAACGCCGCTGCCAACGATGTCGTCCACGCTGCAAAGGGACCAAGTGGTCAGCTTGCCAAAGCATCAGCCAAGTTCTCACATTCTTACCAAGATTTCCAAACGAGTGGATTGACACTTGCTGGCAAATTTAAAGACAAACAGGCTCAAGACCAACTGGTTAACAATCTGAGAAAGACCTCGACATGCAGTAGTCGATTGTTGTTGGCTTCGAAATCACTTGCCGCCGACCCAGGAGCACCAAACGCAAAGAATCTACTCGCTGCAGCTGCTAAGTAAGTCCATTATAATTCTGATTTCAAAAAACTCACTGTATAGTTTTATGATAATATTTCAAATGGTTTTATTTACATTGTTGAACACGGAAAATGTTATGGTCATGATTTTGTGAAAGTGTTCAAAACAATTTTAAAATTAAAAATTTACATCTCATTTTTCTCTTCTTCGAATTGTCTTTAGGGGTGTAACTGACGCTATCAACCAACTATTGAACGAAGCTTTGACCACAGCTCCCGGTCAAAAAGAATGCGACTCTGCAATCAGAAACATTGAAGGTACGTTTGATTACATATATATTTTTACATGATTTGAAAACCGCGCGGTTGAAAACAAAGTTGACGCTCGCTAAAGTCGATTTTAAAGGGGAATTGGCGTACCGAATAATATAGCGTCATTTATGAGAATCTCTTAATGACGGTGATTTTTCGAAGAAAAGCCACGGTAATACGTGTATGACTAGTCTGTACTGTTATGATGGTTTTAAAAATTTCTAGTCTAAAAGAAGTGTTTTCGTCTCAACAATTCCGTTTTCGAATTTAGCAATAATTCATCAAGTTAGTCAATGTCTTTTTACGTTTATCCTATTTTCCGTTTGAAAAGAAACACCTTGTTTAATCCTTGTTTCGTATACAGGCCAACTTTGGGTTTAAAATTCTGTACTTAACCCTTTGAGTGCCAGGGTCCTTTTTTCTAAGTTTTTTTTTTTAAATTGCTAGTTCAAACTTTAAGGGCTTATATCTTCTGATCTAGAATGAATTAGAAGCTCGTATATAGCTCGTTGGATAGCTTAGAGTCTCCTCTTTCTTTTGGGCGCCTTCGGCGCCGCCCGATTTAGGAAGGGCGTGGTGGGCGGCGGCCAGGGGGGGGGGGGGTAGGTTAGGGAATTAAAGCAGTCAGGCCCGCTGCGCGGACCTGACTGAACTGATGGAAAGGTGCCCAGTGGTAAAACTTCAAATCGATTCACTAGAAGACAGAATAAAGTAAAACAGGGCCAAATTTGGAGGTTCTTGGATCACTCGTTGACCAAAAATAGTCAAAAAACGGTCAGAATCTCAAAAAAGTGAATTTTTGTCAATTTTTTGCATTTTTTTGACTTTTTCGCTTAAAATCTCGCTGGAAAGACTCACTTTTGAAATTTTTTTTGCTTGACCATAAAGGACAATCTAATTCCTACGAGTTCGACCAAAAATAACGATTTCTAAATCAAACTGGGCATTACAGGAGGGCTTCGCCCTCCTATATAGCCCATGTCGTATATATACGACATCGGCACTTAAAGGGTTAAACAAAGTGAAAAAAAAAATTGAAAATGTGATTTTTTGGTGTTTTTCAGCATTTTTGAGTGATTTTAGGCCAAAAATTGAGAAATTTAAGAAAAAAAATAATTTTTGCAATTTTTCTTTAACCCTTTGAGTGCCAGGGTCCTTTTTTCTAAGTTTTTTTTTTTAAATTGCTAGTTCAAACTTTAAGGGCTTATATCTTCTGATCTAGAATGAATTAGAAGCTCGTATATAGCTCGTTGGATAGCTTAGAGTCTCCTCTTTCTTTTGGGCGCCTTCGGCGCCGCCCGATTTAGGAAGGGCGTGGTGGGCGGCGGCCAGGGGGGGGGGGGGGTAGGTTAGGGAATTAAAGCAGCAGTCAGGCCCCTGCGCGGACCTGACTGAACTGATGGAAAGGTGCCCAGTGGTAAAACTTCAAATCGATTCACTAGAAGACAGAATAAAGTAAAACAGGGCCAAATTTGGAGGTTCTTGGATCACTCGTTGACCAAAAATAGTCAAAAAACGGTCAGAATCTCAAAAAAGTGAATTTTTGTCAATTTTTTGCATTTTTTTGACTTTTTCGCTTAAAATCTCGCTGGAAAGACTCACTTTTGAAATTTTTTTTGCTTGACCATAAAGGACAATCTAATTCCTACGAGTTCGACCAAAAATAACGATTTCTAAATCAAACTGGGCATTACAGGAGGGCTTCGCCCTCCTATATAGCCCATGTCGTATATATACGACATCGGCACTTAAAGGGTTAAAGAGAATTTGTTGTTTGGCCTAGAAAAGGGAGATGATGTATATGTGTTTTTGTATGATTTATTAGGTGTGGCACATGTGTTGGAGAATCCGGTTGAGCCAGTTAACGAGGCTTCTTTCTTCGAATGTTTGGACACAGCTACTGAACGTTCCCAACAACTCGCTCAATCCATGCAAGATATGACTGCATCCTTGAAGAAAGAGGACACCGATACGCTGGCTAATGCAGCCAGTGTGGCATCTGATGCAGTGTGTCAATTGACTGAATCAACTGCTCAGGTAAAAAAGATGTCAAAATTATGTTCGATCTTAAGTTTATAAACTACCAGTAAAAGTAGTACAACCCTTCTATATGCCCTTATAATAGTGCTCTGGTGAGAAATCTATATTTTGTAATTCTAATTTATGCAGGATTTGAAATAACGGTCGGATATTGCCCGACCAAAAATCATAATTTGTAAGCTAAAGCAACCCTGTTCGGGCATTTTGTCCGACCTGCTTGGTATCGTTATACCAAGCCTTGTCTACGATTCCTTTTTTGTGCTCTGAGTAAGATGGGATTTCCGGGGATTTCCTATCTCAGTGAATGTCTATGTCTCAGGTCTCTACGTAGAAGAAAGTATTAGATATTCTTAAAACATGATACCTCAATACTTTTCTTTCTCTTTAGGCTGCATACTTAGTCGCAATTTCTGACCCATCGTCGACAGCTGGGAGAGCTGGTCTTGTCGACCAATCACAATTTGCAAAAGCACGTGATGCAATCCGCGGGGCCTGTGAAGGACTTCTTAGCGAAAACAATTCTCAACAACAGGTAATGGCTCAATACCAAAAAAGTCCTAGATAAACCAAAATATGAAGAACTTTTTCAAAATATCTTTCACAAAAGTATGAATGAACTTCTGCTTTTTTTTAAATAATTACTTTACTTTGCGATATTAATTACCACAGCCTGCTAAAAATATTAATTATTTTAAACAAATTTTAATAACTTGTTTCTTTTAGGATGAAAAACAGTATTATAGGGTAAGAAATGAAATGCTAGTCATAATCTTTAAACCTTTAAATTCAAATAAACCATTAACCATTTTGAATTTTAAAATGAAATATTAAATTTAATCCCAACATGAAAGATAAAAAAATATTTTAAATGTTTTTAAACGAGCAACTCCTGTATTAAGAATTAAATATAAAACACAATAAACTATATTTAATAGAGTTCGGAATAATTGGTTGATAACGAACGATTCACAAATTTTGTCTTTTAGATCCTTTCCGCAGCAACAGTTATCGCTAAGCACACCGCTGGTCTTTGCAATGCTTGCAAACTGGCATCCACCAAGACTGACAACCCCGTTGCTAAGCGACAATTTGTGCAATCAGCGAAAGATGTCGCTAACAATACTGCAAACCTCGTCAAATTCATCAAGGTATGTAACCTATATTATTGAAGCAATTTCAGTGTTCAATTGATAACTTTTTTAACGTTGCATTTTTAAACCCTTTGCAGGTTCAGATATAATGGGCTATTCCAGAAATAGTCTGTACCCCTATGTTGAGGAGGTGTGACGTCCAGGGTGGTCTGGAAAATAAAAAATCAAGGGTGATCTGGTTTTTTGAATGATGAAATCCGGGGGGTCAGTAAAATCGGGGTCATTATAACGAGGTCGAAAATCCAGAGTGGTCCAAAGAAATGGGAGAAAAAAATCAAAGGGGTCCTAAAATTGGGAAAAAATCCAGGTGATCACCTTTTTAAAAAAAAATCTCAACATAGGGGGTACAATTTCTTTCTGGAATAGCCCAGTGAGTTCCAGTATACAATAAACTAATAAACAAAATATAGCTGTTTACAGATTTTGTTTAAATTATAAAGTAACACTATTATGGAAGCAAAGTGTTCTATTGTAGGGACAGAAATTATGGTGGAAACTATGTAACTTATTCGAACGGAAAAACCTTTGTACATAGAAAGACTCTCTAAATGATGTTTTGATTAATTTTATCCAGGTTTATGCTGCAAACATGACACCGGACAATCGCAACGAGTGTGCCAAAGCTACTGAACCCTTACTCGAAGCTGTCGATAGCTTAGTCACTTATGCATCCTCTCCTGAATTCGCTTCAGTTCCCGCTAAGATCAGCAAACAGGTAAGAATGCGCTGCTTTGTTTTCTTCCGTTTTGGTCTAATCCTTTTAAAATAACATTTAAAGTTACTTGAGTAAAAACATCTTAAATCGATTTCATTCATGACATGCAGCATTTCAATGTCTTCTGGCATTACATCACGGACCCTACAGGTTGCAAGTGACGTATTGACTGATTTTACGTCACTTACAACCAATCAGCTGTAAGGTCTATGCTGTAATGTTAGAGGGACATTGCAATCTTACATCATTAACAACAATTACCCCGACCTCAAGTGAGGAAATCGCACCTTCTTGCATCTTGGTTATTGTTTCAAACTGAGACAAGTATTGACTCTGACGTAATTTATGGGATCGTCTAGACTACTTTGATATTTCAAGGAATATCGGACAATATATTAAACCTCCGATTTCCCCCATAGGCCAAAGCAGCGCAATATCCATTGATCATGTCCGGTAAATCTATGGTGACATCCAGTACCAACTATTTTGTTTCCGCCAAACAATTGGCCATCAACAACAAAGATCAACCTACATGGCAAATCTTTGCTCAACACTCAAGAGCTTTGGCTGATGCCATGAAAAAGATTGTTACCTGTTTGAAGTAAGTTATGTATTCTTTTCCATCTTACCCCTTCAGCACTGTCTTGTAACTCAGAGAAATCAGGCAATAAAAACTCAGGTCAGCAAAAAACTCAACAAATTCGCATCGTGTGAGCTTAAAATATCTTCTTACAAAATGTAAACACGTTACATTCCACGATTATCAGGGCGCCAAATGAACTAATTATTATAATGATATAGTTGAGAGTTGCCTACCGCCAAACACATTTAATAAAAATCTAAATGAAAAAACTGCGTATATCTTGTGAGGCCGGAAATTGTCACAGCTCCGGGTTCCATTTTATGGCACAGCCAAAACTCCAATTTTTTTTCCCATTCTATGATATACCATATATTCTTGAAATTACAAACTTTTTTTAAATATAAGTCAAAAATCAAGTTTTACACTACCTACAAAAATAAGTCTTGTCTCGCGTGTACTTATCATTCAAATTATACTCATGGGTTTGAAGTCATGTTTTCAATGCATAACTTTCTCTTCCCGCAGAGAGAACGCTCCAGGACAACAAGAATGCGACCAAGCCGGTGATATGATCAACAGAGCCATCAATAAAATCGATCAAGCTTCACTGGCAGCTATTAGCAATAACTTGAAACCAACAACCGAAGGATCACTGAAGGTATCTAAAGGAACTACCACTTTTTGGGGGGATTCGACATAGAAAATTATGACAGCTATGGAATTTCTTACTAAATTTGTTTTTCTACACATAGTTATTAGCCAATATTATGATTTAAATTTCTAGTCGTTATGTCGATTTAAAGAATGCCTTATGTTCACCACACCTTCGAAACTATGTCCGCTATAATGTACTACATTTTAAATGAAGAGGGAAACAGGTCTCGAGATTGACGAAATAAAAACGGTCATGCAAGATCGGGTATTGTAGAAGGAGGGCTTCGCAAATTTTCCGATGTAAGTCCAAAGATGATCATGATGACATTTTTCAATATTTCGTAGGGTCTTGAAGAGAAGATGATGTTGACTTGCGATCAATTGAAAGAAAGTGTTCCCAACACTGTCGAATATGCCAAAGGATCTCCTGAACGCATTGGCCATGCTGTATGTATTTTATATCATTATATTTATACTGTTTATTAAGTAATCATTAGGGTCTTCTTTTGTAATTCTATTTATTTTCGTTCCTGGAAGCCTTGGTTATCAATATTTTGACTGATCTGGCCAGGGAGGGGGCTCTGTTGCAGGATACTAACTCGATTAGGAAAATTTGTCTTAGGCACCATCACTCCTATTTTAGAACCTGGAAAAAACTGGAAAAAAAGAAACCCCCATTACCCTACTTAGAGGCCAGTTGCCAACCAAAAAAATATAGGTATATCACCCTGGTAAAATCCCTAATACCCGAAAGGGGGGTACATACACCCCCTGATTTAGCCTTAGCTTTCACACTTGTGATAATTCGTTTTCAGGTTATCACACTGGCGAATCTTGCCGATCCATTGGCCGATTCTGCTATTGGATTCGCCTCCAAACTTCCAGGAGGCTCACAAAAACAAACCGAATTGCTTGACGGCGCTAAAACCGTTTGTGAGTCGGCGGCTGCTTTAGTTTACGCCACCAAAGATGCGGGCGGCAATCCAAAGGCGGTTAACCACCACCCAGCTGTTGAAGAGTCGGCTGAAGATCTTGTGGAAGCCATCAAAGATTTGACTCAACAGTTAGAGGAAGCCGCTGGAGAAACTGGAGCCGTTACTGCTCTCGTTAACTCTATCAATAAAGCACGATCCGCTGTAGGTTTCTTCATCATTAACAGAGTTTTTTTAAATACATATAGTCGACTCTCTCTAATTTGATCTTCAAAAATTTTCTTCAAATTAGAGAGAGTAATTTAAACCCACTTCCAACTGAAAAGACCATTTTTTTAGTTCGAATTACAGAAAGACTCGAGTAATAGAGGTTCGAATTAGAGTGAGTTGACTGTAATACATATCATAGAGTAGGTCCATGCCAGCTTAAGATTAAATCAACTCCTTGATTTCTAGTGAAGGATCAAGTTTTATTTACAGATTGAACCTACAATTAAGACAAGTCCATAGAGTAATCTTTCAAGACAAAGTTTAGGCCGGCATTGACCTTGGTCAAAATACTAATAGCGCTGTGTTTGTGCTTACTCAAATCGATAAAAAAATAGATAATTATAAATTTATCAACTATTTCCATTGTAGATCACAGTCACAGTTGGTGATTACAGAGACAAAGGGAAATCACCAGAAGACTCCAACGCTTCGTTCGTCGAACACCAAGGACACATGGTCAAACATCTCAAAAACATTGCACGACATTCTCAAGATATGGTCGGAAAATCCAACACCAAACCCAAAGAATTGGGAGGCATTGCTCAAGTTTTGGTAAAAGATTATAACATGTTGACAGACGATACCAAGAAAGCTATCCGATGCAGTAACCAACCTGAGGTATGTCACCATCATCTTAACGAAATTAATACTTAAATCCCTAATTCATACCAAATAAGAAGAAATTTCAAATGACACAATGTTTTGTCTGAATGAGTTTGAAATCAAGTCTTTCGGATCCGATGGTTTTCATTCCTACATAAAAAGATTGATTTTGGATTTTGCGTAACAAATGAAACTGTGCTGTACATTAGAATTTACATAACTAAATTTATTTCTCTAAGATTGGAGAACGTCTTCAAGTCAGTGTCGATTCTCTTGGATCATCGTGCGTCAACTTGGTGGTCGCTGCTGGAAACGTTCAATCGTCACCAAACGATTCTTATGCCAAGAAAGACCTCTCTGACAAAGCCAAGACTGTTAACGAAAATGTAAGATTGTGGTTTCCCTTCAAAACGCTTTCTTTGGCTTGATCTGCATACCTTTGTTTCCGGGTTGGGTTAGAGCGTATTGACGCTATGACGGCTAACTGAAATGTCTTATGGAGAGACTTCATGGGGATCTCTCCTACAGACTCTCGCTTATTCGTAGTTTTATTATTCGAATCTTTTTCAATTCGAACTTCTTTCTAGTCCCCGTCAAGGAGAAACCTTCTTGATATACGTTCTATAATTCGAATCTCTCTGTAATTCAAGCAAATTAGATTCCCCGTTCGAGTTCGAATTAGTGAGAGGCAACTGTATTTAGTTTAGTGTTAGATTTCTTAAATTTATCATGTATTACTTATCGTTGATTTTTTAAATTTCAGGTATCATACGTGCTAGCCACTTTACAAGCAGGATCTGTCGGTACCCAAGAGTGTATCAACGCAATGAGCACTTTACAAGGTATTATCGGTGACTTGGAAACTACCGTTATGTTCGCCGAAGCTGGAACACTAAACCCCGAAACACCCGGAGAAACTTTCGGTGATCACCGTGAAAGCATTCTCAAAACAGCCAAGAATTTGGTCGAAGATACGAAATCTCTTGTCGTGGCCGCACAAGGAAGTCAAGAACAGTTGGCCTCTGCTGCTCAGAATGTCTTGGGAAGTATGACCAAGTTGGTTGATTACGTCAAACTTGGTGCTGCAGCTCTTGGTTCAGAAGACAACGAAGCTCAAGTGAGATTCTGATTTATTTCATTTATTTTGTTCAGGTCCAGATGATCTTTTGTTCATTTAGTCTGCTCAAATAGTTTACTTTTTACTATTTGCGAAGCTAAAATACATGAAACCTATGACGTGAATTGCCTAAGTTTCCGAAGTCGATTAAGGAACTAAGAAAGCCATTGACCCTCAAAAGGATTGGGATAAATTTATTAGGATTAAAGTAAATCCATCGTATCGTGGTTGCCACCAATTTTAGTTTTAAGTAGTATATCCAGTGACAAACGGCCTGTGCGTAGTTTGGGTGCTTCCGTATAAAACATTACGTCATGAATATTATGAATCGATAAAGAACCTGATCTTAACTTAATCAAACTCTCCACCATCTCTCCACTCCCCATCCAGGTTATGTTGCTGATGTCAGCAAAAGATGTTGCCACCGCACTGACCGATTTGATCGACTCCACCAAGAACGCTTCTGGAAAACCTCCAAATGATCCAGCAATGGAAACACTTAAAGTCTCTGCTAAGGTATACACTTCGTTTGTTTTGTTAACACTTATCAATTGACGATTTTATGTTTTAGCCAAATATCAGGATTTTTAACTAAATGTTTTCCGCGGTGACAGTAATACTTAATGGAGATTATAAGAAAGTCAATGTCACTGAACTCTACTAGCTAGCGTCAATACCTAATAATGGACATCAAATATCTATTTCGGGAAAAAGAGAGGATGTGCAAATACCATTTAACTTGCGTGAGGTCTCTTTCTAACGGAACTTCTCGGCAAGAATTAACTTCCAGTGTTTTTTCTCAAACATTTCTGTCCATTTTATCTTTAAATGTTTCTTTTTTTCTTGTAGACGATGGTGACTAGTGTCTCGTCACTCTTGAAGACCGTACGAAGTGTTGAAGACGAAGCATCGAGAGGAGTTCGTGCTATTGAATCCACCGTTGATGCCGTCAAACAAGCTGTCCTCGTAAGTGCTTCACTTCTCGTGTTTACAGATTGTCAGCTTTACTTCAAAAATCTTTTAAACAGCTCCTCCGTCTCAGTGAAGTTTAAAGAGAAATTTTTTATGCTCAAAATTACGTGAAATCCTGCAAAATTTGAAGAATATCGGACAATTCGCTTGCTACATGTCACTCTCTAACACCAAGAAATTGGCTTGGCCACTGTAGTAACAGGTGCCTAGGAAAGGATCTAAAAGGCAGGATCAAAAGCTTGTCGATTCCCTGGTTTCACTTTCAAATTCTTTTCTTCGATAGAATCTTCAAGTTGGTGAACCAGACAAAGGTGCTTCGCCAGAAGAATTGATCCGAGCAACCAAAGGTGTCACCTTGGCAACCGCCAAAGCCGTTTCTGCCGGCAACAGTGGCAAACAAGAAGATGTCGTGCAAGCCGCCAACATTGGGCGTCGATATTGCACGGAACTTCTTGTCGTTGTCAAGGTTAGTGTAAATTTGATGACACTGCAAAATGATACTTTTAGGAAACCACCGATGAAGTTTTCAGATCTTAATCGCATGCTTTATAAAGAGTACGAATTTCTAAGTCTTCTTTGATTTTTCTCATTCTTCTCTAGTAAGCGTATTAAGTTTGCTCATTCGCAAATTTGTGGGCAGGGCGTTAAGAAACTAGTTTTAGAGTCCGGCATTTCTGGCTAGAATATTTATTTGTCAAAAGGAAAATAGTGCTTCCTTCAAGCTATCGACTGTTTTTGTCACGTTGATACGTTGAGTACAATCTCCTTAAAGGGAGAAATATAGCCAAACGTGGATCTCGTGATGCAAGCCACCATTAACTAATTTACAGTACGAATATCAATGAGTTGATGAACTTAAACTTATTTATTTATAGTTATTTAGTTTAGTTTATTTTAGTTAAACTTATTTAGTGGTCAAGCAGTAAGTACAAGACACCATGCCGATTAGTACCGTGGTGTGCCATGTGAATTGGATGAAATCACTTAGTACTCGGATGTACTAAGCAGTTAGTAGGCATAGTGTCTTGTACTAACTGCTTGACCCCCCCCCTGGTTATAGTGACAATTTACAAAACCTTTATTTCCCAACCTACTTAGGCTGCTGCATTCAACGCCGAATCGGAATCGATCAAGGTTGCGACGATCGTGAAAGGGCGTGACGCAGCACAAGCGTATTGTGAAGTACTCGATCACGTGGCTTCAGTCATTGTCCATCCCACACCACAGAAGAAACAACATTTGACCGTGTTGTCCAAAAAAGTCGCTCACTCTGTTGGTGAACTGGTCAAATCAGCTGAAGATCTTAAAGGTTTGTCATCAGTTCAAAATCCCACAATTCTTTTTAACAGGGAATTGACTAGAATAGACTTCAAAACAAGAACTTCGTAAACTCGGAATGGATTGTGAGTCTTAAAATCAACAGGGAAATTTCGTTTGGTTCTCTCCATTTTACCATCTTTTAAACGCCCTTTTTACTCCTATAACGGGCATCATTTTGGTAATTAAGAGCAACTTCTAGTGAATAGTACCTTAAGGGAAGAAATTTTTGCGGGAAGAAATTTTCTCGGAATTTAATTTCGCGGTTTTTCGACAAAATCCCCGAAATTAAATCCGCGAAACACGAATACCTATAAAATTGGTCTTTTTTGGGCAAAATAGGACATGTTTGAAACAAAAAATCCTCTTAACCATGAAATTAGATTCCGCGAAACTTTCGAATTTTGAGCTGTGAACCGCGAAAATTTCTTTCCGCGAAGATTTCTTTCCTTAAGGTAGACTACATAGATTTTGTTTATTTCTGGAGCAAAACGTCTATAGCCGGAAGTCAATCTTTCTTCCCCATTCGTTTCAGGTTCAGATTGGGTGAACCCAGAAGATCCAAACGTGATTGCAGAGAACGAGTTATTGGGTGCCGCTGCATCCATCGAAGCCGCCGCAAGGAAATTGGCTGAACTTAAACCACGTGCTAGACCTAAGGTAAATACGGATGTTATATTTGAAGTATTATTTGATCTCATTTAAAGGACATACATTCTTTTTTATTTATAAGAGCAATTTTATAAGGACGCCTGCCTCAGATTTAGGCCCTCAGAACGATAGCTCTATTGTTTTGAACAATATAAACTTAAGAACAAATTTTACTTATGAAAAAGCGTATACTTCTACAAATTAATGCTCGGAACAGATTAAGGAATTCTGTATTATAAAAACGCAGGACCTATCTCTGACAATCGCAACTTTATCCAATCGGGCGTATTTAATTTATAAATCATAAACCAATCTCAATCAGAAAGGATTTTCTTCAAATAATCGCTCGATAATCCGATTATCGCCAATTGACCTTTCTATAAACCTTTTTTGTCAATTCAACATCTCTGTTATGACACAAGTCAATGAGAATAAACGCTTTTTTACAAGAACCATTTCATAAGAACACTGAGAATCTGAAAATCGGCCAAAACCTAAGAACAAAGTTAAGAACAATCTGATTCAAAGATTTCCGAAATCACCTAGACCGTCCTGATTTATTTTGTTTTTTAACTTAAGAAACTCAGTGTTTCAAGAACATCTTAAGAACATTTTAAGCCCGAAATTTTCAACAAATTAAGAACAGGCCAGCTTTAGTCAGAAGTAAGCGGTTCTCATAAAAAGAAGCGTGTATTATGAAATCTGTTTTTTCGTGATCATCCGTCCTGAGCGCATATTTTGTTACGCAATTTCATATTAATTCAAACCTTCCGTGTCTTGTTTTGAATGAAAAGACACTATCTAAAGGCCACTGGCACACTCCATAGAACCTCTATCAGAATGTTTGTAAACTTTCTACAATACCTTCCCAAAAATCTAAAAGGTTTTTGTTCACTTTTATGGAACTCAGAGCAAACAATCCTGTTAAGTTCAACTTTTGGCCACAACATTAAAAAAGCGCTACAGTAGAAATTTGAATTCAAATCTGAACTTTTCGGAGAAGGTCGATGAAGAGTTTTATAAAAATGATTCGATCTGTTGAACACTGCTCCGTAATTCACTTCACAAGCAAAAAGCAACGAAAAGAATGTTTCCTATACACTTTTTATGTTCCTTCGGGCGATGACCAAATGGTGTCAAACTTCAAAAGCTATCTGTTGGAAATCAGGGTATATATTCGATGACTACTCATTCTACCAATCTTAATTGCGAAGAGTGAATATATCGAGTTGAATGTAATGTTACTTGAAAGTCTGTTGATAACATTTTCTTTTTGGGTATGCATAATGTTTTCCATTCTGTTGCTATAGTAACTAATCAGTCATGCTCTCTACACTTTTGAATTTCAGCAAGCTGATGAGTCTCTCAACTTCGAGGAACAAATCTTAGAAGCCGCCAAATCGATCACGGCGGCCGCTGGTGCACTCGTCAAAGCCGCAACCGCTGCTCAAAGGGAACTTGTCGCCACCGGAAGGGTGAGTGCTTATATTCTTTGAAACTCAACGATTTTGTTTTGTTTTCGGTCCCGTTAAACACTAGTGTAGTTTTAAGGCTGGAAGTTTGTTAAAAGTGGTCTTATACAAGCGCCGAAAACAAATTTGAAATAAACCGCTTATATAGCTGACAGCTTTTAACAAAATTTCACTCAAGATGGGGGCCTATAATAGGATTTGATGTCTCCTAGTTAAAAAAAAAAAACCAAGAAGCCCTTTAAACCCCGGTGTTCTGTCTGTAAACTGTTTGAATATGTAATTTAACATTTACTGCTCTGCAAACGCGCGCGATTTTTTTGAAAACTGTGCGTGGAATTTATGGAAATGATGGTACTTGGGAATTGTGGATACAAAGATGATGCTGGTGGTATGACAACGTTTTCTATTTTCATTTCCCAAAAAATAGGTATCTTTCTCGTGATTGTTTCGGTTGAGCAATACTTAATGAAATACTTTTCAGAGGAAATATCCTCTAACCCTGCCACCTATTATAGGCTCCCGTCTGCTTGGTCGGTTCATAAACAACAACAAAATTACTTTAAAGAAGAAACTTTCTAAAATGTCGACATATTTTTATTTTCTTTCCACAGGCTGACTCAGAAAATGGCGAAGATTGGTCACAAAGTATTATTGCTGCCGTAAGCCCTTTTTGTTTTTTGTTATTGATTAAATAAGTGCAGTTTTAGCCTCGCAAACTCTCCAAACTCACCTTAATATAGTCTCAGTTTGATGTTTTTAGATTGTAGTTTTTGATTCTCGTATCTTTAAAAACCTTTAAGATGAATCGTGTAGCTTACATATTTGTTTACTGTCTCTGAAAGTTAGAACTACTTTTTTATTTTGCACTAACAATATTTCATTGAAATTGAACCAAAATTATTTGTCCGTTTCTAGGCTCGCTTGGTTGCTGCGGCAACAGGCTCACTTTGTGAGGCTGCAAATGCCGCCATTCAGGGTAATTGCAGTGAAGAGAAACTGGTCGCTTCGTGTAAAGCAGTCTCCAACTCTACAGCTCAACTCTTACTTGCTTGCAAACAGCATGCTGATCCTACTAGCAAAACTCAACGAGGATTACAAGTAAATTTGATATATTGTTTGCTTTATATTTCTGCTTTTGAAATATTTTTCCTTTCAAAGCTTCATAATCTAAAAACTGTTCTATCTGTCTTAAACTGCGACTTTGATATTTTTCAATTTTTAGTTTGAAACGTAGCACTTGAGTATTTAAAGCATTTGTAATGATAAACTTTTATCGTATTTTTCTCATTTTAGAATGCTGGTCAAGCGGTCAAGCGGGCCGCCGATGCGTTAGTAAAGGCCGCTCAAGGCTCTGCGTTCTTCCAAGAAGAAATCGAAGTTAACATTTCCATCGGAACTTCAGACGACTACAACGCAGAACTTGAAATGCAAGAATTGATCTTACGTAAACAGCGTGAACTGGAAAAAGCGCGCGCTAAGCTAAAGATCATCAAAACATCGCGTTTCCGTGACGACGAAGAAGAGGAAGAAGAAGGAGGAGAGCAACAGCAATAAAACGAACACACTCCTCCGTTGGTTTCTTTTTTAGTGTGTAACCAATCAGGTCACTTCTAGGTGGCGCGTGTTTGATCAAATAGAATATACCTGGACTTCTGATTGGTTAATTTTACCAGCCACGCGTTTGTTTCAAACTTGTTTTGAAGTATTCGTTGATCGTATACATTGACGTTACAAGACATATTGGGTGCCAAAGGCGCGCCCATTTGAACAGCTGCTAGAGAAATTTTTTTAGAATCTTTTATTTTATATCGAAAAATTTATAAAGATTTTCTTTCTTTTATATATATTTCCTTTTTTTTGTGAACTTGACGATTTTGTTTCTTCACTTGCCTACCAAAAATAAATTCATTTCGATTGCCAAATTGAGAATTATTTTCTGAAAAGATTAACGGATTCTGGTTTTTGTTTCCGTTCTTTTTTTTATAGACACAGCATTATTATTAATGAATTGTACAGAACTTTTTTTGTCTTTTGTTTTTTTTTCTAGAATAATAAAGTAATTAATTACAAGAGATATTAACATAAATTGAAATGAGGTTTCGACCTTAATCACGTTTTATTTTTATCCCGTTGCGTCGTTTCCAAACTCCAACTACTTTGTACCGGGTATAAATATATAGGCCCCCATCTCTGACATTATATTGCCTTATATGACATTTTTCAACTGGTAATGCTTCAGCTGTACTCATTTTTCTTTTCATTTCTTCTCTTGAACAGGCTGGTAGCGATGCAGGAATGGATGGGCAATGGTCTCAAGGTCTTATTTCAGCTGTAAGTCTCATATATTTATATTATCAATTGTAAAGTCAAATTTTTGTTGAAATGATATTTAAACTTCAACCATTGTTGACTTGAATGGTATTGTTTCTTGTGTTACTTTAATTGGATAAATTTTCGCGGTTGAGCTCATCCGCGAAATTTTAAGATTTCGTGGGGATTTAAATTCGCGGTTGACACAATTGCCAGACAATATTTTCCCGATGTTGTGCCTTATACTGCCAAATCTTGCATGTAGGTTGTTGAGATACGCATTGGTAACGTTTTTTTTATGCTAGAAAACTTTTAGAAAATAACTTACTTGACATATAGAAATGAGTTTTATTTAAAATATTTTGCGGATAAGGTCTTTCAAACTTTCTATTGGGACTTGATTTCGCGGATGACACATAAAAGCGCGAAATCTGCGAAATTTTATCCCATTAGTATCTTTCCAAACTAGATCCCACAAAAACTCTTGTTTTGAGATTTCCTCAGAAAGATAAAGAATGCCATATAGAAGCTAATAGTTTTACAGAAAATATGAACCCTCGATTTGTTTCAATTTTAGGCCCGTATGGTGGTCGCAACAATTGGTTCACTATGTGAAACAGCTAATAGCGCTTGCCAAGGGAATGCTACTGAAGAAAGAATCATTGCTTCAGCTAAGGGTGTGGCCAGTTCCACTGCACAGCTTTTGCTGGCCTCACGTGTTAAAGCAGATGCAAATAGTAAACCACAAAGGAATTTACAGGTATGTCGTTTTAATGTGGGAAATATCCCTCCTAGAGAAGGCGGATTCCAAGAAAGGGGGACATTTAGGAAGAGAAGTTGACATTAATGTATGATTTTCTACATTTTAGTACTTTTCCGGGGTATTTGCTAAATTTTCAAATATTTATATTGGTATGTGAATGTCGCCGTTGAAAAAGGTCCAATCTCAAAATTATTGTCTGAGAAAGGCTAGCTAGACAGAAAAATTCTTAGCTTTCTCAAACACTAATCTTGTGATTGGCCTGCTTTTGATTTGTCAACGGTGTAAGCAGTCAAAAACTTGGTGTTTTGAGGGGACAAGCTGGAGTTTTTACAAGCTCTTATTTGATTTGGTTGGTCGTTAAGATGTAATAAAAGAATCTTATTACTTTTTCTAAAGAACGCGTCATCTCTATCACTTTAAATGACAAATTAGTGAAGTATCTTTTAAAAACTCCAAGGCATCTCGTTTTGAGGAGGAAGATGTTTTTTTTAAGACGGGGAATAGGATGTCCCTGGATTAACCGAGTTGAACATTTAAGACTATCCATCTGGCATTGTAAATTTTCCAATAAATTGATAGGTTCGATGATCAAGTAAATTATTCACTGACTTCTATTTCACTTCTAGATTGCTGGTAACGACGTGAAGCGAGCGACAGATATGTTAGTGCGTGCGGCCACCAACCAAGGGGAATTTGTAGTAGAGGTTAAAGTTGAAACGACCAAAGAACGCAAAATGCACGGCATCCGACAAGAGCGTGAAGCTGAAAACGATGTCAATAGAATCGAACGTGAATTAGAAGAGGCTCGAATGAAATTATTACAAGCACGTAAAACGAAGAATAAATTCAAGGGAAAATAAACAAAAACACGGACGTCTATTTTTGTGGTGTCGTGCGTGTGTACGGGGATGAACAAACAAACAATACGTCATTTACATCCATTTTGGGGATGGCGTAGAGGGACTGCTATGACGTCATTTCGAGTTAAATTGTCATTGAACTTGTTCGAGCTACTACAACTCTACAAATTAATTAATAAAAGAATTGACTATATATTTATAAAATACAACCCGAAGAATCGTTCTGTTATTTTTTTCATTTTCTTAACAAAACCAAATCTTACAAAATTTTGGTTTTATTTTCATAGTGTAACACGGTGACCAGAAAATCACGTGACATTTTTTTTAAGAATATCCAAATTTTTTTTTTACAATGTTTTTTGTTATATGAATTTTTGTCTTTAGTTAGCTTATATGCTCTCCTCTTTTGTATGAAACATTTTTTCCACGTGAAAGTGCTGTGTAAATTTGCACCGAAATCATTTATCATTATCAATAGTATTATTAAATTAAAGCAGAATTATGTTAATTTTTTAGGAAAAGAAATTCTTCAAATCTTAAAAAAAAACTTTATGAAAAAAATAATCAATTTAAAACGTTTGACAAGTCAGAGGAAGATATCATAGGGTCCGCCCCCCCCCCAGAAATTTGGGGATACCTAAAAAGTGTTAAAAAAGCCAGGTACCTGGAAGTATTCTTAAATTTAGGGGGTACCTGATAAGTTTGGGGGTACCTGCGTTTTCATTAGTGGCAGTGGGGGCTGTTGTTTTTGTATGAAGTATTTTCCTTAAGTAACCCAACTTTCTAATTTTGAATTGAACCATTTCATTCAGAATACTTTATAAAAAGCGAGTAACTGAAAGTTGAAAGCTACTTTAGAATTCTAAAAGTTTTGGAGTACCTGAACCCTGGAGGACCCTATGGCATATACCACAATGTGAAAGTGTAGCTCAGATATCATACCGTAAGTTGGTCTAATGTCGACATCCCTCATCTAATTTCGAAACCCTTCTTTTCAGAGATTGAAATATGATGAGAAGGTTAATACTTTCTTTTTTTAAGAACCAGTGAGATTTAATTGAGACTTGACTGTTCTTATTTTTAAGCAGTTTGAGTTACGAATTGTTCTTACAAGTATCCTTATTGATTGCAGTACGAAAGTGAGGTAAGATCATTAACTTTTTTTTATTTGACCTAAAGCTATGTGGTTAAATTGCTATTTTTTAGCCTGGCGACCCACTTTTGATGGTCATAACTTTTGATCCAAAAAGTTCCTAGAGTTTAAAATCAGCGTAAATCAAGGTTTAAAAATAATAAAGGTCAAGTTTCAAAAAAAATTAAAACGGAGATCTTTGTACTTTACTTTTTCATTATTATTATTATTTTTAAGATTAACTTTCTTGCTTGCACTGTATTAAAATTGTGGATTGCCAATTTTTAGAATATAGGCTTCAGCAAGATTCAACGGATATCCCTGAGTTCAATTGGAGTAGAAAATTAATCATATTCTCTCCAATCCATTTATCAGATCAGATATTGCTTGACTGTATTCACCAAAGAAAATCGACGTGCTCCAAAACCCGTCCAAGTCTCCAAAGCGGTGCTAGTCTGAATCGCAAACTTCTTTAGATATACTCTCTATTCTATAAGATAAGAAACTTTTTTCGCTAGAGGATGAGCAGAAGCCTAAAGTGGTTCAAGTTTCAAACACGAAAATGCACATGGTTAGACATCTCAGCTCCATTGCACGACACTCTGAAGATATGATAGGAAAATCCAACATCAAATCTTAAGACTTGGAAACATCGCTCAAAGTTTGGTCGAAGATTATAACATCCTGTTTGACGGATTGCAGAACCTTAAAGCCCTTAACTGTGCCAATAGTAGGTTTGTGTGATGTGAATCACAAAAATGGGTCTATAATTTTTACATACCTGTCTCTCATCAGTGACTTGACGAGAATTTTTTGGTTTAAAAATCTCTTGTGTTTTTAGTTAGTTGAAAATTTAAATTATGTTTAACAATGAATGGGTGTTTGGTTCTACCTGGTCTGTGTTTTATCGTAATTCGAATCTTTCTCCAATTCTAAGAACATTCTAGGTCTCTTGAAATTTGTATTAAAGAGAGTCAGGTTTAACTTCAGTTTAGACGATGCTAGAAGCAAGTACACGCATCATCTACGCCCCCTCCTCACAAACCGGTGGGATTTTATCAGCTAGTGTTAGATAAATTAACGGACCAAAACTCGATGGTGATTGATATTCCAATGTTTTTTTATGGCTGAGAATTTGATTTCAATTGTTTTCTAGCGAGAAAATTCAGTACATAGGGGTGGGAACAAATAGTACAATGTTTTGTAGTGAGGATTTGCTTATCTGATTATTTTTAGTGGAGACAAAAACTAGAGTATAATCTTGGGGACGATATTTTGGCTAATTTTTCCAGTTGGAAGAATTCCCAGTGGGTCTGTGAGAAGGGGATGTATCTTCTGTGAGCACATACCTTTTCTTATAAATGGGAAGACGGCTTCTACCAATCTTGGAATCTCTTGGCTCGTCATTCATTAGTCAAATCACCACAGCTAGAAAAATTCAATCCTCAAAATCCAACCTTATTTTTGAAAAACAACATAAAAGTAACATTGCTAATAGTAATAGGCTCATCAAGAATGTAAGATTTTTAAATGTTGTTTTACAGTACATTTTTTTTAATAAAGAACTTGTAAAATTTTGCTGAGGCTCGGCTGTTCTTATTTTTTTGGCACCAGACCATATTTTCTTACATTTTGTTAAACACACGCAACAACCTGCTATTCAGAACGAACTCGATTATTTTTTTCGGGACACCCTGTACAAGTACTTAGCTAATTTTTGCCGATTTCTCATGCTCTAGCTATGTCCGCAATGATGATATCATTGTTCACTCTCCTTATCTCGTTAAATGATTTTTCGTAGCTTTTTAATTGCATTTTTCATTGAAAATTACTCATCAAATTCCCCAAAAAGATTTTCAAAAGAGAATTTTCCTGTGAGAATCAGAATCAGATTCTTCTATTTAATTGCCAATTGTATGTCGTTATGACGTTTCAAGTTGTGAGAAAGACGCAAAGAATGTTGACGGAAATTTTCAAACTTCAACCTCAAAAAACCACCTTTCCACCACCATGTACCTCCTGAAGATTTTAATACCACGGAGCCAAGTAGCCAAGACACTCAATTCATAGTCCGTGTAGAAAACCATGGTCTGGAAGCCTTTAGTTTTTTTTTCATTGTTTCTTACTTGAACTTGCGTTGAGAAATTAGTTTGTTTTGCTCACTTTTTGATCATGTGATTAAATCTTAAACCAACCCCAAGAGGAATACTTGGTAACGTGATCAAAAACTGAGCAAATCGATTTTAATCTTTTAATATTAACGAATGAAAAAGCTAACAAAAAGAGTTAAAACAATAAGCTTCCAGACCACACAGTTTTAAAAGTCGTACAATAATTTCTTGCATACAGTATAAGAATTTGTAAACCAGAAACACATTAATATGGAATTACAACCGTTCCCAATTTCCAACCAATTTTCGTCAAATGTAAGTAAGACACAGGAAATGTCCACGCCTCCTCTACAAGAAGTGGAAGGAAACTCTTTTCAAGATGTACCACAAAAATGTTAATGACATGTGACGTCATCTTTTCCGAATTTGATTTGCACAAAAATGGCAATTTTGTTTGTTGATATTTAGAGGTCTGTCCACACGGAACTATTAAGGAAGTCTCATCGTGTAAACAAGACTTTGTATAATCCTCTTCATCGATGTAAGAATGTAAACAAAAAAACGTTGACAGGTTTTGTTTACTTTTTTATTCAATGAAGAAATGTAAAACTGCAAACATGTCAATGTCTAAAAAATGTAGTATCGGGAAAAATCGGGGAAGTTTTTAGCGGTTTTTTCGACTTAACTTTAGTTCATAACTTGTTGATGTTTGTTGACGATAAAACTTAAAATTTTTATTTATGAAAACAAGATTTAAAAGAGGGATAATTGGTCTTCATGAAAACGCTTATCCCTCTTGGGTCTGTTTAAGTGAGACGATATTATCGCCCGTAAATATTTAGCACAAGATGGAAATATAACATTCTACATTCTACGTGCGCTGGTTAAAATACCATTTAACAATTAAAGACGCTACGGAAAGTAGTGACTATAATGCCTTGGATGGATGTTTTATTATTATTCTGGTATCATAGAACAAGCGTACTCAAATCGGTTCACACTTTCACTAGGCCGAATAGTGAAAATAAGAGGTGGAAATCTATAATTTTCGTCCGGTGATTGTAAAATCCCCTTCATTACGAGAAAAAAGCTATTATAGCAATATTGAATTTCTCTGGGTTTCAATTCGAATTATAGTAATATTGTACAATCATCATCAAAATCTATTGAGAATTTGGCTTATTTCCTCGTTTTTCCAATTTAGAGTTCGCGGGCAGAAAGTGGCTAATTGATAAATTTAGTCAAGTATTTCAATTTGGGAGGATTTTGTAGACTTCCAAGCTATATTCTGAGCCCAATTGGACCATTCTTGAACTTTTTTATCCTTTAGATTCCAAGGTCCTAAGTCTTAAGTCTAGCGTTGAACTCAAAATTTCAGCCCCTCTGGTAAGTAAGTATCTATTTATCATTTAACACTACAAAAAAGGATACAACTACAAGTGATGATATGCACAAAAAATATATGGAAGGAGACCGCCTTATAGTCTAGCTAATCAAAAAGATGCGGGCCACCTAAATCTACTGGGAAATTGACTTTGATTTCATCCCCACTCGAAAAGGGGGGGGGGCGTACGGGTTTGACGGTGTGACGGTATTAACCCTTTTTCTGTCGGTGTTTCGGTGTTTGAAGAAAAAAGTGACGGTATTTCGGTGTCAAACATGCCATGCGCGGTGACGAAAATAAGGATTTTACCAAATTTTGCTGTCGGTGTTGACGGTAATCCAAGAAATATGCGTCGGTATTTCGGTGTCTGCGACCCCCTACGCCCCCTTCCGAAAAGCAATGTCTAAAAATTGCACTCCAATGTCCAAAACCATCCCCACTGGATTTTTTAACTTTGGAACAATAGAATCTCTATCCCCATTTAGGTTTTCAATAGGAATTTTTATTCCCATCAAGGAAAAAAGTTCAGCCGGGGCTGTGTCCTGTGTGAGACAGGGTGTTATTTTCGTCGGATAATCATCTTCACCCTAAACGCCGTCGAAATTCCGTTCAGACCTTTTAGTAGATTATTAAAGATTCTTAATAGATTAAAAACTTTTTCCTTTGAATTTTGGAATTGTTATCACCCTATGATATATCTATTTCAAAAATTTCAACAACCTGATTCGAGACGGGCCAATTTTGTCGGACCTTTTTCCTCTCTATTATTAAACTCCGTACTATTTCATTCGAAACAATGGAACTAATAGGGAAATCGTATAAGGGACAAGAACTGTTATTAGCCCCCTTTTTCTTTTCAATAATTCATTGATGAATTTAATCATATTGAGAAAAAAATACGGATTGTTTTGAATTTTGTGGAATTTCTTTCTTTTTTCTCGTTCCTTATCAATAATTCATTGACTGAATATTTGCTTCTTTATAACTTTTTGATGAATTTTCAAACAAAATGGGGCAACACTTTGCAACAGGGAACTGATAAATTTACTTCAAAGGTTGACAAATACATGCAAAAAATACTTCATTTTGTCTCAATGAAATACTAGCTGTACTCATAAAATTTTAACGGCACGGCATTTTGCTCAAATAGGCGCCATGTTACCCCGATTTCCCGATTCTGGTGATGTGTAAGAGGTAAACAAATCCGTTGATTACCCGTTTCGAAGTTTTCACATATCGCACACCTTTTTCTGCTGGCTGTCGGTTGGAAATGCATTTGAATCTTTGTTGTGATGTTTTTCATAGATTTGAGAATGGTTTATTTAGTTCAGCCTGCATGAAAATTGGTTCTCCTTCTGTCTGAATGTTCGAAGGTAAAGTTTTGCTACAATATGTCACTTTTGGAGTGAGTTTATTTTGAATTAAAACAGATTTGTAACAATAACAAATCTCTCCTTTTTTCACCAACAATTTTACAGTTTCTATCTGTCCATTCTTTCTTTAGTTTATAGTTGTGACTTTTTAATTTATATGTAGTAGTAATTTTAAGAGTTGGTTTTGACTGAGAATTTTATGTTATGATACTTGCTGGGTGAGTCAATAAAAAAGAGAAACAAACAAAAAAGTTCATCAATCACTGTCTTGACTAGCTGGCAAATAAATATCAACTATGATTACTCTGTCTGCTTTACTATGATTCAAAGTTTTTCCATGAGTATCTTTAATGTAATTTTGTAATCTTTCACTCTGTCATACTTTGCTTTTTAGGGGCAGCGACATTCAACTTTTTAACGGCATTGGGCCGTTAAGGGGGGGGGAGGGGGTCGACCATGTGCCGTTAAGGGAAGGTCGAAAATCTCTTTACAGTAGGGGTCAACTCACCACATATCAATTCTTTTCACTAGAAAATATCGATTTTTGAGACGTTTATTCCATACAAATGTTACTTTCCATATTTCTTTTCCTCCTTTTATCAACTAAGATCTGCTAAAGTCGCATACCTAAAGTATTCACTTCGCTATTTTTTAGAATAATTTTAACCAAGACAAACGACTAGATGTTTATGTCTCGTGTTCCATTTGTTTAGACAGTCCGCGCGGCCCTTGAATTCCGCAGACGGTCGGTCTTTTTTCTTTGAAATGCCGCTCTTTTCTTTTGATTATGATTACGGAGATAATTAATTCGCGCAACTTTCGGAAAAAAGTTTAAAAATTATCTCCGTTATTTTTAAAATGTAAACTGAGCAAAGCCGTAGCGATATTAAAGATGGCTGACGAAACAACGATGAAAGTGGAGGAGAAAATTTAGAGCTTCATCGATTTTTGACAATTTTTTAACTTTAGAGAATTTGATGGCCGTTAACGTAGAGGGGGGGAGGGTGTCAGAACCATAACGGCCAAATGCCGTTAAAAAATTCGAAAGTCGAATGTCAACGGCCCCTTATCAGTTATAGGGGCCACTCTTATTTTTCCAGAGATCGACTGGCGCTAAGGATGTTCAAATTTCCAGAAAACTATAACTTTCATACTTATTTTTTTAGCAGCCTGCTCTCCATATTCAACATTTAACAAAACATTCTTACTTCAAATTTGTCTCTTTTTCACGGCATCGATAATAAACCGGTATATAGTGATATATGCCAGAGACGCTCATTATGTTAAAAAAGTTTGGGGCTTTTCTTTTCCCGGGTCATAACAACTAATGCAGGTCTGGGAACCAATCTGTGTAAAAGTCATTACTGAAACAACCATTTGAAAAAACAAGCAAAATGTACCAAGCTGAAGGGGGAAGCAACTTCTCTGGCAGTGGAACATCATGCATACTTGAAGTGAGAAAGGAAAAAATGTTTTCATTTTTGGTATATGACGCGAAGGGTAGGTGGTAGGGGGTAGGTGTTTTTTTTATTAGCGTTAGAATGACTCAAAGCGTGGGAACAATGGATATGTGAGTGGCCCCTTAGGAGGGCAGCAGTTAGGAACATTTGGCGAGTTTCTGTACTTGGCCGCAATAAAAAAAATCATAACATTTCTCATTCAGTGAGGCTAGACAGTTAGTCACACTAGGAAATTAAGCTTGCAGAAAAAACAACATCAGTCATCTACAGGATACATTTCAACAACAAGGATGAGAGTTACCTGAATCAAGTTTGCAAGACAATATTAATTAAAACTTGAAAGTTGGAAACAAAATAAAACGTGCAGCAGCCAAAATCAACCAACCAAAATTTGTCATTCAGTCTGATTCAATTCCTGAGACAGCGCTTCGATTTTTAAGGCCTTGTTTATACGCTAAAGTAAAAACAATTCCGCGCATGTAAATGGTTCATTGTTTGAGGTCCGGCAAAATTTCCGGGAGATAGCCTATCCGGCGGTGCGCGGATCTAGGTGGGTTCCGTCTCCCCCGTAGATCTTTTTCTTGGGAAGTTGATCTTCAAATCAGTTTTCCAGGTTGGCTTGGCTCAAATTTTTTCATCTATGGCTCAAATTTTAGGCAATTTCTCAAAGTTTTTGAAAATGTTCATTTCATTAAAAAAGCGCCGGGTTATTTTTTCATCAATCCCTTTAGAAGTTTTGCGGCGCATTTTTTTGCTTGAGAGTCAAGTAAGCGATATAGCGCTTTTGCTAGTGTGACTAACTGCTAGAACTTCGATTTTTGAGGATTACGATTTTACCAGCTTTTTAGCGATTTTTGCCTTGCTAACCCAAATCTCGCAACCTCTTTACCTTAAGGAAAGATCTGGAAAGATCGAAATTAGAGTTTTTTAGCGTTCCGAAAAAAAAGCATAGCAGAAATTTTTTCATCTTCACAGGATTGATTGTCAACAACAAAATACAACTTTTGGTCTTTGGGTTTGTTTCTGACGTTTTTCCTTCAAAGAATATTGATCACTTTCCTTTTCCCCTGGAGCGCTTGAGAAAAAAATGATTAGCTCGTATTCTTGCACGGGTGAATAAAAACGAGGTGGCGGTAATTTTGCACTGAGGGTGCTACTTAGTTTCCACCCTTTTTTGCACCCACAATAGAATGGTCCAAATACGGGGGTATTCCAAATGATAAACTATGTCGTTCTGTAAGTGTTTATTTTCTGAGAGATACAAATAGTGTATTGAATCTGATTGAATATTGTTAACTTATTTATTTAAGTATTTTTGAGCGCAAATTTAAATATATGGTTAAATAAAAAACAAATGATAGCAGTTCTGTTTTTTCCTCAAACCCCCAGGAAAAGTTTTTTTGCCGACTTAGCTATTTTAAAAATCTCTGAAAAGAATTCCCATAGGAATTCCGATACATAACCCGATTGGTTAATTTCGGAACGGCTTTCAAGAAAGTCATAATGGCAGATAATTTTAAAAGTTTCTGAGGAAATGTGTGTAATTTATTGATGTTGATTGCTTGTTGATTCTTTAAAGTAAAAAGATAACAGGTATAGCTTTTTCTAATCCTGGAATATGAGGTTCCAGCTACACTGTCATTAAAAAATGGGGTTTGTGTCTTTTCGCACTTTTTTTAGCCCAGACAGTTACATCAATATGCCAAAAACATTTTGTTCAACCACTTTCACTTCAAAATAGGCCACCATAGAATAAACTTCCCTTTATAGGATGAACCATATTCATGTGTACACTTCATAACAGAGCCTATTTGAGATATTTTACTAACTAGCCCAGAGAAAAATTTCTTGTACACATGAATATGGTTCATCCTATATAAGGAAGTTCATTCTGTGATGGCCTCTCTTAGAGAGTGAGGATGGCTGAACAAAATGTTTTGGTCATATTGATGGAACTGCCAGACGATGTAGCAAACATAGTAAGTATAAGCACACTGTACTTTTAATTGGCTGAAATTTTTTTTGCGTCAGAAAAACTTTTTCAAACTTTTGGCGATGATTGACCAAACTGTTACAATGAAAATTATCCAGCGCATTTTTTATCTTCTTGCCTTCTTCATCTTCAATGACAGTTAGGGAAACCATGGAGAATCAAGCAAATTTTCTTCCCTGATTGTTAACTCGTTTAAAATGGTGGACAGAGTTGTGGAATTATAAAGACACCCACTGCTGAATTTCTCCCTTTAGAAGTTTTGCGGCGCATTTGTTTGCTTGCGAGTCAAGTAAACAATATAGCGCTTTTGCAGTATTAATCTTTGATATGCATTTCAGCGGGATGCTAGTGTGACTAACTGTCACACTTCGTTGTGCGCTACGGTGGAATGTATGACGTAACTCGCGCAGCAACTAACTCGCCTTCATATTGGGCGTTTTGGCATTAACACCCTCGAAGCAGCTGGCGCCTCTGTCTTTCCGCAACTCTTTCCACCATTTTAGTAGATGGCCTTAACAATAGATCCAAAAGGGCGCCATAATTTTGGAAGACAATTTGTTTTGGTCTCCGGCTTTGGGAAGTAGTAATGTTTTTGGTTGTTTACGATGGGAAATGGTAAGAAACTTAAGTTTACAAGTGTCATTTACTTTTTGCTGGCTTATAGAATGGCAGGATCCTGGATGGCTTCCCTTCACCCAGAAGTCTTTGACTTCGACATCAGTTCTCAATCAAATGGTTGATGATTTCTTTTGCCATCTCGGCAGGGAGATTGTAGAGCTGATTGTGATTGGGAGATGATAAAACCCCTGAGAGGACAGTTCATAGGGTGAACAACTAAATATTGCGTCCCAGAAAGCTTGCTTCTCAAGATTGAAGCAATTCGATTTCATTGGCAGACTTTCCGTAGAATTTTCACTATTGATTTTAGCTTCAATTGACCCTGAATCTCTCCTTTGACCTCATCAAGTCGTTTTTGTTGTTGTCCCTTTGTTTGTCTCCCGGATCACCATTTTGATCTTCTTAATTGCTCTTTGGCATCTTCCTTGAACATATTTCAATTGGCGTTATCACAACAATAACAGGTTTTATTTAATTCAGTATGATGTTGTGTCCTAAAATTGGGGTTACTTTCTAAGTGTTGGGTAATTTTCATACAGTACTGTAATTTTCATTTCAACATCCCTCGTCTAATTCTGATCGACCAATACTATTAGGTAATCCTGGCGCTAATATTATGTGACATTTTGGATTCATTATGTAATGTTTTTGCTACTTGTTTGGATCCATAGATACCCTAAAACAACCTTGTATGATATTTCATGTAACACAAGAGTTTTTAATTACTTTATCTTTCAAGTCAATCAAAGTATCGGAAGACCTCCAAGAAGGTCTGATAAGAAAAGCCGAGATTCCAACTAAAAGCTTTTTGATAGACCAGATGGCATAATACATTTTCTGTAAGTATATGCATTGATTTTGCTCAGGGAAATTTATAATTTGGGAGACAGATTATAGTTGTTTTTAGAAGGTAAAAAAAGGAGGTTTGGCAAGGTTATTATTTTGCAATATGATATCCAAGTCAGGCCACAAGCTGTTTCCACAATAATCTTTTATAATTAAAGAAGTGGGGGCATGAAAATTGGTCTGCAAGTATTTTTTTTATTTTTTATTTTGGTCTTTTTACACATTTTACATAAAAAATTGCGACTTGATCAGACTCACAAGAGTGTCATGAGAAATTATGAGATTTAACCAAAGTTCAATCAGGAGAAGAGTAGTCTTGATAAATTTCTTGAAGAAACTTGATAGTAGAATTTGATTAGAATAACATTTTAAACTTGCAGTTAGTTAAAATCTGTATACAGACCAAATGAATTGGCATCGTCTAAATTGATTTCAAATTTACTAATGATATGATCTTATAGACGATATGCTCTTTCCGAATTCTCCCCGAATGATTACTCCTGATGCATTGCGCAAAAAAATTCACGGACAATATTAACTTACTGAATTTTTTTGCGCAATGCATCATGGGTAATCATTCGGGAAGAATTCGGAAAGCCTATATCCTCTATTGGTTAAACCCAAACAAAGGTTCTTTCAATCCTTTTTGATTTGGTCTAACTTCAGCACCCATTTTTGAAAAAATAATGTCCCATTTGCATAACCATGCATGTTTAGAAATCTGTTTACCTTATAGAAGACAAAAAAAAGTTTATATAGAGGTTTATAAATCTTCACTAAACCACTAAACCATACCTCAGAATTTTTTCAAAATTAGTTAGAAAAAAAGATTTAACTTTAGACATTATCTCAGATTATCCAACTTTAAATGGTACTGATTTGAAGTACAATTAACTTTTTTTAATCACTATAAGAAAAGCCTGGTAGAGAATTTATTTTTTGGCATAAGATATGCTGCTGGCCGAGTTTCTGGTCATTATTGTCATTAGAGAAGAATTGTTTTAGCATTTAGTTCTCCTTAGGGCAGTGTTCAATGAAAAGTGTTGAAAAATGTTCTGCTAATAGCTGTAATGATTTTTGTTTATAAATGATAAACTATGAGAAAATGATACCCCTAGTACAAAAGATAAATCAGCTTTTAAAAACCTTTTTTGTTATAGCAGGAAATAATGACTTCCATTGATTATGTCAGAATAATCACTGCAAATTGCTTTTCTGTTGTATTCTATAATAACTAACTGATGAATACAATAATCTGTCATGATATAGTATTTTATGTAAGAGTATCTGTACACTTTTATGATGTATGCTCTTTTAGACAGTATATAAACAGATGTAAGACAGTTTGAACTGTTGAAGGTTTTGCAATTAAACTTGAACCCATTGTCTGTGCTATTATTAATAGAAAACAGTTGTTAATCTATGACAATTCCTTGTAATAATACATGTCAGATAAATATCAAGAAAATAAGAAATAGGAGAAGCTTTCTCGTGTGAAAGAAATCTTTTTTGATCCACTATGTTATATCCAAATAGTTGTCTGCATTTTATTACAGTTGAGAAAGTGGTGAACCATCTCAAATTTCTAAAAATAAAGAAGTTTATTTACTTTTCGTGTATATTTGTTTTTGCTAAAGAGAATGAAAATAGTTTTCTCCTGTTTGAAGTTATGATTTTTAGTATAATGAACCATCCTTGGCTTTCTTGCATTAGAAAAAAAATTATGATATAAAAACACAAGATGTCGAAACTGGTTCTAAAAGTTAACTTAGAAAAGCTTGAAATCACAAAAACCTTTCAGGTAATGTTTATTGTCTTTTTTCTACTCTTTACTCTTTACATTTTAAGAGCTTTTTTCTTCTAATTTCTTATAAAACAAACCAATTGCACGTGCATGGCTGTGTTTTTTTTAAACGAAGACAACCACACATTTAAAACTGTTTCACATAATGTATGATGTATCATGGTGTTTGCAAGCATTTCATATTTGTTAGTTAATACTCATTAATGTGAACTGAAATAATTTTGAAATATTTCAGCAAGAACCTTGATTTGTTTTTTTTTGTAGTTTGAACCATCAGCAACAGTAAAAGATGTGATTGATAAAGTTCATAAAAAAGTTCCTGAGTCGGTGGTCAAAGGAGGTATGTATTGATGGTCTCTAAACTTCCCAAAATTTCAAAGTTGGTAATAATACCAAGATCAAGAGTGATGCAATCTTTGGGATCATTCCTTATATTTTGATTTAATTGTAGAAATAAGAGGTCTGTAGTTGGTAATTGTTAAATTGCTTTCCTAGTATGCTGTTAAAAGTATTATGTTATTTTATGTCTCAAATATAAGCTTTTCTTTGTCCTTTTTGATTTCCCAGAGGACAATTTTGGAATCTTCTACTCTCCGAACAATGACCCAGCTAAAAGCACCTGGTTGGAGACAGACCGAACCTTGGGGTTCTATAACTTTACAAATGGAGAAGAAATGATCTACCGCAACAAGAATAGACTTCTAAAAGTCAAAATGTTGGATGGTTCTGTCAAAACAGTCATGGTCGATGACAGTAAAACTGTTGCTGTTGCTCTCCAAACAATTTGTGACAAAGTTGGTATGTATCAAAAAAAAATTTATAATGTGTCAAGATTGAAGGTTTTGTTTTAAAAAGCTAGATTTTGAAATTACATTTTTTGTGTTGTTTGGTATTATCTTCAATTTTGAAATATGAATCTAGCTATTTCAACAAATTTTGGATCAAAAATATATATTTTGAAACAAGAGTAACTTTTAATTTCCCAAAAGGTCCTGAAAACTCACTCTTGTTGAAATAACGAGATCTTTAATATAAAAACTTTCAAATATTACAAGTTTTTATTGCAATAGTGAGCAATATTCTTGAAAGTGAAAATTTTTATAATTGTGTATTGAACCTTCATTTATATCTGAATCATATTATTGACAGTGATCAGTAGCTCTAATAAAACTTTTCTGGCTTGTTGTTTAGCTATATCCAATGTTGACGAGTTTTCACTGCTTATTGAAGAGGAGGAAGCAAAGGATGGTGCCACTGGAACTCTTTCAAGAAGGGTAATCATTTTTTGCATATAAATTTCAGTTAATTATAAACCTTGATATTTTTTATAAAGAAGGATGAGCTTTTATGAAAAGGGTGAGGATCAAATTACAAGTTTATCCTTGTTATAAGTAATACTTACTGTACTCTTCAAGAGTTAACTGTACTCTTTGAAATCCTTCTCAACCAATCAGATTCTTGTAATTTCGTTGTGTTGATAATTACTTTCAAAATTTCAAAATTTATTATAATTTTTGAGATGTTCAATTAGATTTCAAAAATTGCATGCTAAATTTTAGCTTAAAATCTATTTTTTACAAGACATATCATCACAACTAAATTTCCACAGAGAATACAAACATATTTTGATAATTTCTTTGTCTCAAATTTTTATTATTTTATTCTAGGATAAATCGATGTCAATCAAACACTCTACTCTAATGAGAGTTGAAGAACGCGAGAAGAAGAAAATGGACACTCTGAAAAGAAAATTACATACAGAAGATAATAGTAGGAAATCTCTCTGATCGTTAAATCTAAGCATGTTTCTAAAGAGAAATTCATATTTGATCGTTAGAGTGCAATTTCTATAGCTGTCTTTGCTAAAAATTCAGGCTCTTCTTTTTAACAGTTGATAAGAGTGGAACAGTAACCAAAGGCTCTACCAACAGATTTTGGTGGTAATTTTGAATTATTTTTCAACTAATTATTACTTTATTCATAGCAAAATGGCTGGACCATGAGAGAACTTTGCGGGAATGTGGAGTCATTGACAATACCATTGTTATTTTGAGGTATAGACTTTACCACATTAAATCTTTTGTATCCTACACAGCTGTGGATGTCTATGCTAGCCTCATTTCTATGCTTTTCTACATCAATCAATCAGTGTTGAAACTTTTCCGCCTGTAGACGAAAGTCCGTCCAATTGAATTTTCTAACATTCCAAATAACAAGCCTTTAAAGCAGAAATTTTAGACTTTCCGTCCAGATTAACCAAAGCTGGTTGCAACACTGATCAATGTTTATGATTGTTAAGAAAGATGGAAGAATGGCACAAAAAAGATTCACAATGTATACTTATGTGAAACATAAAGAATCATAAGAATGTAACCAAATCAAAATAAAACATAGCATGTTTTTATTTGAATAATATCTTGACGCTTATGTGTCTTTCTGAGTGTATACTTTGATAATCAGCCTCTTTTTTATCAACCATTTCTTTATACAGGCGAAAGTTGATTTACGAAAAAAATGCCAACATTAAGAATCCAGTTGAAATCAATCTTTTGTATTCACAATCACGAGATGCTATTTTGGAAGGAGTTTATCCATGTCCAATGGAAGATGCTGCCAAGGTTAATAGATTTATTTAAATCTTTAATTGTGGAATTAAGAAAATCAAAATTAAAGAAAACCCCATTCAACAATGCACTTCTTCAATAAAAAGACATGATAAGTGGAATTATTTCTTTTAAATGACTGAAAATTTCATATTTTAGTTTGCTGCATTGACAATACAAATTCAATATGGTGATTATGATGAAGGAAGATACAGATCTGGTCAAATTGAGTACGTACAATTTTCACTGAAGCATTTTATCAAAAATTGAAAAATATATCAAAACTTTTTGAAATTTGTCTTATCAGGGAATCCCTCAAATAGATTCATTGGTCTCTATTGGAAGCAAAGCTTTGTTATTTGAAACAATTAAAAGTGTGGCCAACCTAAGTGATCTAGGCTTGTGATAAAGATTGATAGCTTTGTAGGTACTGATGCCAAAGGCTTCTAAGAACCTCTTGTTTTACTAATGAATGTGTCTTTTTTTTGTAGTTTCAAAGATGCCCTTGGAAAAGAATATCTCAAACGAAAAGATGTTGAAAAGAAAGTCAAGGAGGTAACAAAAAAGTTCATTTGACATTTGACTGCAAGTTTTAAGAATCGCTCTTCATTTTCTTTATAACAAATTTATTCTTCTTATCCTTAGGAACACAAGCTTATCATGGGATTAGATGCATTGACAGCAAAATATAAATACATTCAAATTTGTCAAGGTCTTCCCACCTATGGTGTAACCTTCTTCCTTGTCAAGGTGAGAATTCATGAATGAAAATTGTCACCGTTATAACTTTGGTCTGTTAGTAGTAAGCAATAGTAATCCATCTTAGTTGAGATGTAGAATTTTGATATTCATCTTCATAATAAAAGAAATTTTAGCTCATCAACAAATACATTTAACTCCTTTTGTGTGCTATTGAGAGTACTATTTAAAGGTCTTTTTCCAACAGAAACTTTTTGGTATCTTCACTTTTTGGTATTTTCAAATTCACCTGTCCACTACTAAAGATAAGCGATCACATATTTTTTGTCATCATAGGAGAAAATGAAAGGGAAGAACAAATTGGTGCCTCGTTTACTTGGAATCAATAAAGATGATGTACTACGTGTTGATGAAAAAACAAAACAAGTACGAATAGCTTTCTACATCATCACATCGGAGGCTAATCCGTATCATAGTGGAGTCTCTTTAGCTTGAACCTGCTCTATAACTCGAATGTCTCCTTAACTCGAAAAAGATTTGCGGTCCCTTCAGTTAACAATGTCTTAAAAACCTTACTCCGTAAACTTGAAATTTAACTTTTTTTAACAAATTTTTGCGTTACTCCACTGTATAAGAATCTGTTTGAGGAGAAAAACTTGTGTATATATCAGTGTTGAAATTCATCTGTCTTTAGACAGAAATCAATTCATAAAACATGGATCTTTGTCCCAATAGTTAGCCCTGAAAGCAGAAACTTTAGACATTACACCAAAGCTGACTGCCACACTGATAATTTATTTCGCAATGTAATGTACTTTGTATATATAACAAATGAGAGATATAATTATGTATCTTTGTTTTGTGTTTTTTTTTTTATTTAGGTTTTGAAAACCTGGCCTTTAACACAAGTCAAGAGATGGGCTGCTTCTCCAAAAAGTTTCACACTTGTAAGTTATTGTAGCATTTTCTGTTAAATCGATTTATATAATGGAGTAACTTTCTAGGGGGGTGCTCAATGGAATGCCATAGTACTACTAACTTAAGGGAAGATATTTTTTCTGGAAGAATTTTTCGTGGAATTTAATTTTGCAAATCACAGCTCAAAATTTGGAAGTTTCAGGGAATTTAATTTTGGGGATTTGTTAAAAAATAGCAAAAGTAAATTTCTCGGTAATTTTGTTCTGCAGAAATTTTTTTCCTTAATAAGTAAGACGATGAGAATTTATCAGTTTTTTTAACTAAATGTTTTCTTACATTTTAACAAAACAAAATTTGCGTTTAATTTTTAGGATTTTGGTGACTACACAGAGGGTTATTATTCTGTACAAACTCAAGAAGCTGATCAAATTGCGAATCTGATTTCTGGCTACGTTGATATCATCTTGAAAAAGGTGTGTAGTTTGATCATTCACATTTACATTTTGCTTAGTTCAAGTCTCTCATATTGTAACTCAATGATGTAAGTTTCTTGGTACCAATTTTGTTTCAGTTTAAATCAAACACTCAATTTTTTACAAGCAAATTTGCTTAACAAGATATTGACCATGCATTTTAAGAGATGTAGAGAAATTGAATACCAACTCTTACTATCTATTATCTTAATAGAGGAAAGCCTTGGAATTTGTTGACGATGACCAGGACGAGCAAGGAATCATCAAAGAAGATAATATCACACCTCACCGATCCACAACAGTTGTGCGTAACAAAGCTCCCAAGAAACCCAAATCACACCAACAAAACGAACAACCAAGCATGGGTATGAACTCTGGTCAAAAAGCTCTCATGGATGGTATCAACGATAACCGAAAAATACAAATAGAAGACTTTTTGACTGCTTCTCCTGAACTACCTGTCTATGGTAGTGACCCTGTAAGTTTACTATTATACCTGCACATGCATTACGCCATATTTCAAAACCTTGCTTTTAGTTTCATAATATTATTTCTTTCATGAAAAATTCACAACACGAAAACAGCCACTTGATCAAAAACCTCATCATTCATTGAGAAGCTGAATTTCTCATAATATTGTGGAAAGGTTATTTTATGCCCTTTTGATTAAAAGTGCTCTTATTGATGTTTTAATCTCAAGCCAGGGAGAACTTTACAAGTAAGGTCATTTGATAGTATGAAATGAAAAAAGTTTTTTGTTTTAGTTTTGTTCTTTTGTATTGTATAATAAGTGCTCTTTGTCTTAGCAATCACAAAGCCCATTTTTGTATTGCATTTAATAACCTTCCTCTGTCTTCAGCAATCACAAAGATGGTTGGAAAACCAACAAGAGTTTACAAAGAACGACATAGCAAACCGTCTGGCTGCAACATCAGCTGCAGTAGCTGGTATCGTTTCTGCCACATCTGGTGACCCAGATGACGTCAATTATACTGAAGTTGGTGCTGGTGTCTCTGTCATGTAAGTCTTGCAAAACTTTTGTGTCTATTGTGGTTCTTGTTCTCATGGAAGACAGTCATATATTTTAATGTCATTGTAGAATGAGTGAAATCTTTTCCTAATCACTTCTGTCAGGCTTTTGAAATATCCATTTTCCATCTTCAGTATTTTTGGACTTAAAATAACCTTAAAATTGTTGAAAAAGATCTGTTTTTAAGACTAAGAACCACCCAGAACCAAATAATGTTTTTCTTCATTTTAGTAACTCCAATTTGGAAGATTTGATGCGAGGTCTTCGAATGTTCAACACCTTGATAGGAGACGAGGACGACAGCAATGGTTTGTTGAAAGCTGCTAGAAACCTCTCTGATGCTTTTGGAAACTTTCTTGGTGCTCTTGACCCAACCACCGGAAAGGTATATCTTTGAGCCAGCCGTAAAACATTTTATTTTTTGCAGTCATCGAGGCAAAAGGACTAAATCTCAAATAAGTGACTGAGAAAAAAGTTTGACCCTTATTTCACTGCAAGAAAAGGGCCAATCGTAAAATCTCTGTTTTCTCAGACACTTATTTTTTAGATTAGTCTTATTTACCACGATGGAAGCCATACGTTAAAATTATTCGTGCAAAATCACATAGACCTGCACAGACATGGCCATTCGATCTACCTCTAATTAATATCCATAATGTTATTAAATGGATTAATAAATCAACCCCCTAAAACTCTTGTGTTCTAAACATCCTCTCGTTTAACTTTCTTTTTTCCATAGCCACGTCAAGATTTACTGAATTACGCCGGGGAAATTGGTTTATTGTCTGCTGAAATCATGAATGCTCTTGGTGATCCTAACACTGACGCTGATTTTGAAGATCTCTTGTTGAGACTTGCCAAAGCGGTTGCCACAGCCGCCGCACAATTAGTGTTACAAGCCAAAAACGTCGCTGAAAATTCAGATGAAGGAACCAGGGATGAGATTATCGATGCTGCAAAACAGACTGCACTGACAACTTCACAACTTGTGGCTTGCACAAAGGTCTTGGCACCGCACATGAACAGCCCTATTTGCCAGCAACAAATGGTAGAAGCTGCAAAATTGGTGGATTCCAGTGTTGATAATGTCCAAGGAATATGTCTGGTAAGTTCTGGTTAACTGCAGATTACACGAAACAACAATTCAAACCTTTTTCTATACGTAAAAAGTGTAATGAAAAATATATACCTTTTCCATTCAAAATGTGTTTTTCTTCTGAGACAACTTTTTCTAGGGATTTATGTTAGGAACAGATCATGCTGATTACCCTCTTAAATTGTGCCATAGGTTATAAAAACTTGAAAAAACATCAATTTTTAGGGTAGGAACCATTTTTGGTTTCCCTACCTGGGCTTTTAGGGTCCACCGACGGCTCAAAGGGGCCGTCCTAGGAGTGATTTTTTTCTTTGTCAAAAAATAGTCATGTGACCCCTCATTGGAAAGAGAATTTCATGCAGATTCCAAAAAAGGTCAAAAGTAGTGGTTAAAAATGAGGTTATAAATAGTTATGCCTGCTAAAAAATGATGATTTTGTGATTTTCCCTCTAAAAACACATGTTGAGTATATTAAGCTCTTACAATCATTTACCTATCAAAATCATTAATCTTTGATCAATACTTTCAAAACAATCATACAGAGTTGAGTAAATCAGACTTTTTGTCCTTGGATAGCAGTATTTTTTCAAGAGCTCAGTAAGTATATGTATGAAGAAAATGGTACTCAATAAAAAGACGACATTCTTGAGCAAGCAAATCCAAATAACTTTAAAAAAAATTTAAAACCCTCCAAAGAAGTCAAGGTAATTAAACTTGAATAGGCTGATAAAGTCAAACAACAGAAAACTGAAGCCTTTACTGAAAAAGGAAAGGTAAGTTTGAGTGAAAGGTCAAAAAGTACTCATTATTGGAGACTTTAAAAAAGGAAAGTATCCCAGGCCCATTTACCTCAGAAGAAGAAATTTTAAGAAGTATGTAAAAACAAACTTGGATGATAAACTTAAGATGAAAAAAGGATGTATAATATGCTAAAATTACATGCATGTCTTGTCTCTCAAGCGAACAGCTGCATTCTTTAGTTTGAAAAAAGATTATCGCAACCTCTCCACGAAAGAGCATGTTGAAAACTTGAGCTCTATTAACTGCACGTTGTTGCCCTTAGATAACTATTGGAGATCTTAGCAATGTTATGCATGGAACTGTGGGTAAGAGGGATGATAGTAAATCACTAAAACTGGAACTCAATTCTCCTTTACAAGGTCAAGGGAATGAAACAGTACAAAAAGATAAAACTTGTGATATCACCTTTTAGCACGAGGGTAATGAGACAAAATGGCATTTAGGAGTAGTAGAATTTAAAGTTCAACCATTAACAGTTTCATACATGACACAAACTGATAAAAGCAGACACAACTGGACATTCCCTGAAAAGGCTGAAATAAATAAAACATCTGTCGACCAAGTAATTGCGACTAAAATCAAAGTCCAATATCTTGGAACTGCGAGGATAAAATGTTGTCAAAAATATTTCACTAAAAAAACCTTTTTCAAGAGCAATATAATGTACTCTACAACCTTATCACTTCATTTTTGCTGCATAGTCATGATGTTTTTCTTAATCTACATTAAATTACCTTTCAAATGAGGGGTAACTTGATAGGTTTTTGAGAATTCTTTTTTTAGGCCACCTAGCAGTGAGATTCCGAGGTGGGCGTGGCCATAAAGGCCCGGTAGGGAAGTCAAAAAAAGTTTCTACCGAATTTGTTCTACTTTTTATGAAATTATACATGTTTTGGCACATTTTGAAGGGGTAATCAGTTTATGATTCCAAAAATCCATTTTTAACATAGATCCCTTCTTCTTCAATCAAAAAGGAAAAGCAAAAATGATTTTATTTGTGCAGTCTACAGACTAAACACTTAAACGTATTTACTCATTGTATTTTGTTGTTTATAAAAAGTATTATTAAGATATAAGGCGAGGCCAATCTGATTTGTTGTTTTAAGGGCCAAGCTACCCAAAAAAGAGCGTCTATTGGTCGGTCGGCGAAAAAATAAAAGTAGAACATCACCTATAAAATCTCCTAAAAAGGCAGCAAAAACTACAACATCTTGACAAAAATGCGGAATAGAAAATAAAAAGACAAAAAGCTCGAATTCATGGATGAATTGAATAAATTTGGCAGTCTGTAAAGCAATGAAAATAAATTAGTACTACCAAAATCAATTTTATTTTTATTTCGCTTTCGCTTTCTGGAATTTCAGGGTCGGTTGGGCCCGTAAAACAACCAATCAAATTGGTCTCGCCTAAGGGATCTGATATGTCAATGAAGAAGTGCTAAATCAATTCAGGAATGAAACGAGAAAAATTACATCCACGACTGAGAGATTGCTACAGTATTTATACAATCATCATTTTTTTCGAAAAAGTTTCCGTAGACGGCCTATGGACTGAACACGTAATATTCACTCACTCGTAGAAAGAGTTATAGTAGTTTTTTTCAAGGATTATTTATAAGAAATAAAATAACACCTACCTTTTTAATTTCCACAGGATTCCACGGATGACGAGAATTCTCAAAACCTGATCAAAGATGCCGCCGCCAAAGTGTCAGACGCTTTGAACAACCTTCTCAATCAAATTGGGAACGGTGGCAAACAGCCTGAAGACCAGTACGATGACATTTTGAACGCCAGCGATAAATTGTTCAATAGTATGGGAAATGCTGATGAAATGGTTAGACAAGCCAAAATCCTCGCACAGGTAAATATTTTCTCTTTTATCTTTGACTTTAAATTGGGTCAGACAGTTTTGGTAAAGATATTCTCTTTGAGTGAAAGTAAAAAATTTGAAACAATAGATTTGCCTTAAATCCGTCAAGAATCATTTTTCAAAAGCCAAAACCTTTTGTTAACGATAATTATCCGATGGACTATTATGGAGTTGATTATTATATAGCTAGACGTAGTAACGGAAGGCTTTATATGCGTGATAACCAAAAGAACTGTTAAGTAAAATTTTATGTTCAATTGTAAATTTTTCGTTTCAGGCCAACTCTTTGCTGGTCAACGGTATCCAAGGAGCAGCAGAAGGAGAGGATGATGATGACTCCAGTAAGAGGCTACTTGCTGCAGCCAAGGTGCTCGCCGATGCCACCGCTCAGTTAGTGGATGCAGCCAAGGTAGGTCTTTATCTAGGCATGTTTAATTTTATTGTTAATACCGTATTTCATTGATTGAATGTGGAGCTTCAAGACTGCATATCTGTTTGCCTTCTACCAATATCCTTAACCATATCGTTTTGAATTACTTTTTAGTCCCTGTCCGTCTTCCTGGCTACACTTACTCTAATGAAATCTTTGTAAAATCCAATTTTTTGTTTTCTTCTTGCAGGGTACAGCCAAAAATCCCAACGACCAAGCCGAACAGGAGAGGTTACGCCGTGCGGCTGAAGACCTTGCAGTGGCCACCAATGCTGCTACCCAGAATGCATTGAAAAAGAAACTGATCAAGAGGCTTGAAAATGCGGCTCGTCAAGCTGTTGCTTCGTCAACTCAATTAATCACTGCATCCAAAGCTGCTGGCCCAACCAATAAGAATCCAGCATCTCAACAGCAACTCTCAGATTCATGCAAGGTTTGTTGATACTTTTGTGACTTAGTTTAACGTTCAGATAATTCTAAGGTCGTAAAAGTTAGTTAGAATTATGCTATGCCTAAACACTACTGTACCATCACCCTTATTACCGAGTTTATGTATGTGTGTTTTTCTGCGACGGGCACGGTAAGGTTCTAATTTGGCTAATTCCTGATCAACTGAGGACGGCGATAAATTAGCACTTTTACCGTCCTCGATTTTTGGGGGTCACAACTGCGGGTTTTTCCAAGTCGCTTCAGTCACTCTCCCGTCCTCAAAAGTGCAAATGCATAAACTCGTTATTTAAGAGTCATCGCTATTAGTAAAACGTTTGACTGTTAACAAACAAGTCTTCCGACTAAGGGAGTACAATGAAATTGTGATTGTTGTTCTTTTCTTCTAGCCCGTCAATGACCAATGTCATGATCTTATCGCAAGCATCAAAGACAGTCAAAAATATCCGGACCACCAGAAAGCACAATTGGGATTGATCACTGCTTCAAAGAACTTTATCCCAGTAAGACTGAGTTTGAGTTATCGAATATTCTGACGATATGTTGGTGAAGTTCCCATCGGAAAGGAATAATGGTCAGCTTTTGATATGCTGCATTCCCGGTCAGGTTCCACTGTCTTTGCGCGTAAATCATGATGTTTTTTTGATTGAGCCGCGAATCCATGAAAACGAAGGTTCAGTTCCGCTCCCTCTGCCAATTCCTTGACGCGTTCTGTCGAAATTTTGAAATCGAAACCTTCCAGATGTTGAAATTTTTCCCGATCCTCAGAACTTTCTCGTGTCGGAAGAACATTTCTACGGGTAGCGGGTCAGCCTTGGTTTTTTTTAACATTAGGGTATAATTATCTAATATTTTGGTTACTTTAATCGGATTAATTTTCGCGAGATTAAATTTCGCGATTTCGCGATTTTTTGCCACTTGCGAACACGCGTGAGATTCCTGATTCTCGAAATTAAATCCACCACAAAACTTTTAAAATTGTATTTTTGGCGGAGAAACTAGTTCCAAGTCTCCATTTATGGCAAAAAATGGCTATTTTCAGGTTTCTGGCTTATTCGCGAAATTAAATCCACGCGAAATATTTCAAAACTCTGACTCGCAAAATTAAATCCAGAAAATTTCGCGATTTTTTTAGCTCGCGAAATTTAATCTCGCGAAATTTAATCCGGTTAAAGTAGATCGTTCCTTTCTACTAAGTAAAGATTATTTCTTCCTTCATATCCTTGATTCTTTCTCCTAATGTTCGAATTTTCTTCTTTTTTTTCAGCCGGGTAATAAGTTGGTGGCCAACTCAAAGGCTGCAGTACCAACAGTCGCAGACAATGCAGCTGCTTTACAACTCACAAAGTCAGGAAAGAACACACAAGTTGCACTTGATGAATTAAGATCTGCCGCTGATAAGGTTTGGATTTCTAAGATTTTAAAAATTATTATTAATTGTATTGTTATATTTTTTCAATACGTATATCAAGTATTGTGCCAAAGCTACATGAAAAGGGATTACAGTAGACTGAATTTAACCATAGTTTAATGACTTAAAATGAAGCTAAAGTAATGACACGCACACAGAATAGACTCATTATGCACCCATAAACTTAAACCCAATCCACTTGTGACTCGACTATCCTAAGTTTTTTATGTCTCAAGGTTGTGCTTTCAATGTACATTGACAATTTGATTATAAAATCAAATTTTGCCGGTGAAAATTTTAAATTCAACAAAAAAAAAAAAACTTCTTTATTGCACAGGCGGCCGAAGCGTGTGGTTCATTGGAAATCGATGAAGCTTTGAACGCAGTCAAAATCTTGGAAGAAGAAATTCGAGAAATGAGAGAAGCGGCAAACCATGGCCAATTGAGACCATTACCAAATGATGACGTAAGCCGTGATTTTGAACAATGATCTTTATCCTGCTCTTGGATTTTCTTCTCTACTATTTTTGAGATAATCAGTGTTTTCGCCTACGTCAATAGTTCAGGTCTTTCCTATTTAGACACATCATTAATAATGCATTTATTGTCTTGTATTGTTAACCGGGTTATTTTTTGACGCGGCCTTTACGAGATTTTACGCGATGCAATTGTTCTTTTCGCATGACGGCGGGGTTACATTGCAAGCTAGGTCTTTACTTGATATCGAGCAATATTCTTTATAACATTCATCTCTTTATTCCAAAATTTCATCCCTTTTGTTTACAGGCCGACGAGAAAGCCTTAGAAGTTGCCGGTTCCGCAAAGACTGTTGGTGCCAACATGGCTCAACTCTTGACGGCCGCCGCTCAAGGCAACGACAGCTACACCGGCATTGCCGCTCGGGACACGGCCAATGCGTTGAAAGCTCTAACAAATGCCGTTCGTGGTGTTGCTGCCACGTCTGGCGAACCTTCGGACCAACAGGCCATTTTGAAAGCAGCGCAAGTGGTCATGAACAAATCGGCACAGTTGATCGCAGAAGCTAAACATGCCCTTGAGGATCCGAATGACCCGGAAAACCAACAGAACCTTGCTCATGTAAGATTTCCTTCCCTTTTTTCTCATACCAAAACGTCATTCGGAAATTGGAAGCTTTAAAATTATAATAGCATATCAATGAAATGTCATGTTTCCCAAACAAGTACATATATGATATTCTTTCTTTAAAAGGAGCCTCTCTTCGCTCTTTTAGCCTTCTTATGGTCTACTAAATCTTAGGGATTTAATTAAGTGGAAGATAACCAAAACGCGAATTTTTATGTTTACGCGGAGCTAATTAACCATTTTGAATTTTTAGGTTGCGAGAGAAGTGTCACGTGCTTTGAGTCACGTGGTCGGTTGTTTACCAGGGCAACGAGTTGTTGAGCGTGCAATCGATGATATCAATGCCATCTCCAAAGCTCTCGGAGATCCTAATGTCCAAGTAAGATCATGTTTTGCTTTTGTACTTTTAGATTAATTATACCAATGCTCGGTGAATCTAGAAATTTTCATAAATTCTTTTGTTTGTGCGACGTAAACGTATTCCATCCATGCGGCCGGGTAGCTCAGTCAATAGAGCATTCGCCTTACAATCAAAGGGTAGTGGGTTCGGTCCCCGTCACCCCTGTAAAATGTAAATGGTCATTGTGGTCAATAATTCCATTGCTTACGCACCATGGTCTACATCGGTACCTTTCCAAGCTGATTTACACTGTTAACTGTCATTAATTCATTTGTGTTAGTTCCCATACACTGAAGAGCCTTTCAGCGCAGTTCAAGAACGTCTTAATGAGACGAGTCTTGCTCTTAATACTGCTGCCAACGATGTCGTCCATGCAGCTAAAGGAACGTCTGGCCAGCTTGCAAAAGCATCAGAGAACCTTTCCCACACGTATGGTGATGTACAATACAGTGGTCTGGCTTTGGCTGGCAAGTATAACGACAGAGCTGCACAAGATCAGTTGGTCGATAACTTGAGGAACACTTCTAATGCAAGCAGCAAATTGTTGTTGGCTTCTAAAGCACTTGCCGCCGACCCTGGAGCACCAAACGCAAAGAATCTGCTCGCTGCAGCTGCTAAGTAAGTCAGCCTAGTTTTTCAAAGATAAATTACCCTGAACCTCCAATTCTTGTCGCACTGCAGCTTAATCACTTTTGTTATCCTGTGTAAAATGAAGTATTCTTATCGAACCAAAGTATGTACCGGGTGCGCCACAAAAAAGTTTCTCTCTTTAAAAGTAATTTTCTTGAAATCTAAAAATTTTAAAAGAACCATTCCTATTTTATTGGAAAGGAGAAAAATAAACTTAAATTTTGATGGGTCATTTATTGAATTCGATTCATTAAATCAAAAGTTATGCTCAATTGAATAAAAAAGTTACTTTTGGAAAGTGCTCAAAAACGTTAAAAATCGACCTATCAAATTATTCAGAAGCATAATTACATGATATATCAGTATTTTTGTTTCAGTCATTAAAAATAATAATTAGCTGTCTAAATGACCTCTTTTTATTTAAAGGAAGGTTGAATTTCAATGAAAGGAAGAAAATTCGTCGAAAAAGGCCTAAAAATCTGGTATAATTCATAAAAATACATCAAATATGGGTTTCGAGGTAGATTCAGCCTTACATAGACTTAATCCAGTCTAGAACCAAAAATTTGAGGAAAATTTCGGTAAAACTAAATCAATTTAATTTTGATGAAGATTTTGAACCCTTTCGACCCTTCAGTTTCAAAATTTATGTGTTTAGTTAATGAAAAATGCTCTTAATCATGTAAAGGCTATTGCGATTGCCAAATTTAAAGTAAACATTTGATAGGTCGATTTTTAACGTTTTCGAGCACTTTCTGAAATTAACATTTTTATTCAATTGGACATAACTTTTGACCTAATGGATCGAATTTAATAAATGACCCATCAAAATTTAAGTCTATCTTTCTTCTTTCCAATGAAATAGGAATGGTTCTTTTAAAATTTTTAGATTTCGAGAAAATTAGTTTCAAAGAGAGAAACTTTTTTGTGGCGCACCCGGTACAAAATCTAATTGTATCATTGTATTATAATTATGATATCCTAGGATCTTATGACTGAAAATCGAATGTTTGTTTTTGCTTTTTCTAAACTTTTCATCTCACTTTCCTAGGGGTGTAACTGATGCAATCAACCAACTTTTGGATCAGGTGTTGACGAGCGCACCAGGACAAAAAGAATGCGACCAAGCTATCCGAAACATTGAAGGCTTATCACACGTTCTCGATAACCCAGTCGAACCTGTCAATGAGGTTTGAGTTTTTTTTAAATATTTTGCCTTGTCAACTCTTGCTTTTATTACCAAAACCTTTAATCGGGATTGCTTAGCCATCAGCTGATCATAACTCATAACCTTCGCTACTTTGTTGTTTTAGATATAAATTTCTATTCCTAGAGCTACAATTTGACTTTTTGACAGTTTGACTTTGATCGTGAAAAATCGGAGAATATCGCCTCAAAAGCAATGTAAATGTGAGGTCTTCTTTCAACTGTTCATAAGGACAAAAGTTCTCGATGCATTAAAATCGTATCCAATTTATAACTTCAGGTTAATCATACTTGTCTTGTCAATGTTATAGGCATCGTTCTTCGAATGTTTGGACTCTGCTGCAGAGAAATCACAAGATATGACGAAAGCGGTACAAGATCTCAGTGATTCATTGAAGAAAGAGGACACTGGTGAACTAGTCAACTCTGTTGGTGTGGCAGCTGATGCTGTTTGTAATCTCACCGAATCAACCGCTCAGGTATGGATTATAATGAATTATATGGTCACTCAAACAAATCTAACTGACAACAGTACTATGATAAAGGGCCTTTCCAGAGAATTAACAATCACGATTGGAGATTCTGTCTATGCCCGATTGTACCGCCTCCATCAGATCGGTGCTATTATAAAATGGTACATGAGTTGCGGTGCTCCTGGGTCTCTACAAGCGGTATCCAGTCAAAAATGATCGTGGTGTAATGCACCTCTTCCTTAGTAATGGCCGTACAGGCTGATTCCGTGAAATCCAGTTAGGAGCCATCTTCAATCAAAACTCAGCGATAGATCCGAACACTACCAGCTTTTCATCTTTATAACCTCCAAATATTCTCTCTTTTCTAGGCTGCATACTTAGTCGCCATTGCTGACCCGTCGAGTACCATGGGACAAGCTGGTCTGGTCGACCAATCACAATTTGCAAAAGCACGTGATGCAATCCGCGCGGCCTGTGACGGATTGTTAAGTGACAATGCTAAACAACAGCAGGTAAGAATCGTCGTTGTTATTTGATGCCGATACAGTTGGCGCTCTCTAGTTCGATTTTCAAGGGGAATTGGATTTTCATCAAATAAGTCAGCGGTGGCTTTCAATTTTATCGAATAATAGAGTGGTGTCGAATACTAGAACGCCGAATTTGAGAGCGCCACCGCATTTGTTTTCTATTGTATTGCTCAAATTTATGATTTAGAATATTCTAATTTGCTTTCATTTTGCTTACACCTCTATTCCGTCGTGATAGGCACCACTGCAATGGCTTTTTCTACCCAGTCTCTGTCATATGCAACCAATCAGCTGTCATAAAAATAACGTAATGTCAGAAGATGATTACAGAAGTGCCTAATTCCGAGTCTTTAATATTTAGCCTGTATTTTCACATGCTTCCACTTTAAAAAGTAAGCAACTTAACATTTCAATTTAACCAAATTTTTCATACATAGATTTTATCAGCAGCTAGTGTGATCGCCAAACACACAGCCATTCTTTGCAATGCTTGCAAACAAGCATCGACCAAAACAAACAACCCTGTTGCCAAGCGACACTTTGTCCAATCAGCGAAAGACGTTGCAACTAATACCGCCAATATCGCTAAATTCATCAAGGTATGATATCTGTTGGATGAATCGCGGTTTAATGAAGTTCAATATTCCCCTACTGGAAAATCTAAAATATACAACTTCAAGTAGCTTTACATAATACTTAATCTTGGTGAGTGCCAAAGCTTTTATGAAATCGCTCACAGGGAGTTAAAAATTGTTTGTTTTATACAACCCCTCCTTTGTTCTCTAGGCATACGCAGTGAAAATGACACCAGACAATCGTCGAAATTGCGCTGACGCTGCAGAACCACTCTTAGAAGCAGTCGATAACCTTGTGGCATTCGCTTCCTCACCTGAGTTCGCGTCTGTTCCAGCTAAGATCAGTCCTCAGGTAATACTTTCACTTGCCTCGTATTCAAACAATTACCATGGTGATTATGTCCATCGAGACATTAAATGATTTTTTTATGAATAGAAAGTAGTTTTAATAAAATCCGCTGTGAGTAAATCAACATGGCAATGATTTCTAAACGTGACAAGTGACGTTCGTAACGTCTTTTCACAACTCGAACCCGAACCATTGTCTTTGACTTCTGAGAATACATTAGCCTCTCTCTACTTTAGCCCTTGATTTTGTTTGGTTAGATATTCGTTTTTTATTGGTTTTTGACAGTTTGAATTGAATAACAATTACCAATAAGACAGTAAAATAAGGCGTAGTTACAAAAATTTATCCATACGCGAAATTTGATCCACCTAAGATAATAATTTGAAAGGCTATTAATCTTTTTTTTTCCGAATAAAATGTCTTTTAATATTTCGAACGCTTTTCTTTTGCACCTTGTAGGCTAAAGCAGCTCAACAGCCTCTCATCAGCTCTGGCAAAAATATGGTCAACTCCAGCACCAAACTCTTCCTTGCTGCTAAGCAACTGGCAAACAACAATAAAGATCCACAAGTGTGGAATTCGTTCACTCAATACGCACGTGCGGTTTCTGATGCTATGAAAAAGATCGTCTTCAGTCTCAGGTAAGGAAGGTTCCTTTGTAATTTCCAGCCTTTATACTTGCGTTGTGCAATCGTGCCTAAGATATTTTACATATGTGCGCTTTAACCTCTTTGCGCTATTCAGCCCTCTTCCTCGAAACAGATTTTTAAAAATTAACTATCTGCTTTAGAAGCTTAGAATGAAAAAACACAGACTTCAATTTTTGCCAGTCTTAGTATGTAAAAGTAAAAACTAAAATTCATTTTCAATTTTTTTTTCTCTTCCCGCAGAGAGAACGCTCCAGGACAACAAGAATGTGACCAAGCTGGCGATATGATCAACAGAGCCATCAACAAAATCGATCAAGCTTCACTGTCAGCTGTCAGTAACAATCTGAGACCTGACACGCAAGGTTCATTAAAGGTATGACCAAACGGTCAAAGAAGGGTTTATTTTTCAACGCTTGCTATCAACTTATCTAAAAGAGCAGATAAAAAAGGTTTCCTAAAATGGCGACATGGTTGAATTCTCTCCACAGTAATCTTTGTGAAAATGGAATACTTGAAACTTACCAATCCTTGACTTCCATTTAATGAAACAAGCATATATCAATCGGCGGGAAAGTCTGTGCTGCACTGCCTTACCGGGTCTAACTTATAAGTGCTTTTCCTTCGTTTTCGCACTCCTTCTGAAACTAGACAGCTAAATAGCTGAATATGGGCACGAGACCACCGCCGTGTCTAACTTATAAGTGCTTATAGGCGCGTCATGATTTATTGAATTTTTATATTTCCAGGAATTCGAAGAGAAATTAATGCTGATCTGTGCACAATTACAAGAATCTGTACCGGACACTGTAGACCACGCCAAAGGAGCACCAGAAAAGATCGGGCACTCTGTCATCAAGCTGGCTAACCTTGCCGATCCTCTTGCAGATTGTGCGATTGGATTCGCCTCAAAACTTCCCGGTGGTTCGCAGAAACAGACCGAATTATTGGACAAAGCGAAGACGGTTTGTGAATCGGCCGCCTCGTTGGTTTATGCCACCAAAGACGCGGGCGGTAATCCAAAGGTAACCCATTGTTTTCTTTAAACTGACAAACCTATAGCCAGGATGCTTGTAAGATAAGGGTACCAATTTTAATTCTAGCTTGGAAAGTTGAAAAACCTAAACTTCAAATACATGATTTGGGGAAATTTAAACACGCTTCTTTTAATTTGTAATCATGGCCAAAGCTTTTCAGTTTCATGCCAAGTTAAGGCATTTTGAAAACACTCCATAAGTTGATCGAGTACTGTATATCATACATTTCATTTTATATTTACTTTTCTTGATGCATCGAAAACTATTTTGATATCGAAATAAATTTTATAACTTGATCCATCGTAAATATGGAGTAAAGGGAAAATTATAAGGAAACCATATCGCTAATCTAAACACGCCTTTCTTGTTCAATAATTCATGGCATATTTCATTTCACAAATTCAAATTTATTAGAGAAAGATAAGGCCGTCTGTTAGATGGAATTAGACGCCATTTCTTTAAGAAAAACGTATTTCACTAAGGGTCAAAAGAGTTGCTAAAGCTTCAAACCTTGAGATTTAATATAAATTGATTGGTCCGGCTGTGCATTTCCTTCAAATCGATTCTCAGGGGTTTTGCTTTGTTTTTGGTAGGTTGGTGAATGAAAAATTGACTCTGGCGATTTCTAGATTCTAAGTCGACAAACTCTTAGCAAGTGTATTGATTGGCGTAAATATTTACCTGAGGCGGCGAACCAAACTTTTCGAATGGCGAATTGTATTTTTTTCGTGTCTTGGACCGACGGAATTCTCCGTTCACCGGGCCTGAATAATATCCCTGGATTCTAAGTTGCTTGGTCCTAGGGATGATTTGTTCCTTTTCCCTGCCAACTCGTACCAAAAGTTTTCCAAATTTTCATATATTTCCATTACCACATTCTCCAGGCACGAGAAACTCATCCCGCTGTTGACGAGGCTGCTGTAGATTTGGACGAAGCTATCAATGATCTCACTCAACAATTGGAAGAAACTGCAAGTGATACTGGTGCTGTCACTGCTCTTGTTGATTCCATAAAGAAAGCAAGAACTGGAGTAAGTGGGCATCCATCTTTGTTTGAATAACATCTCTATTTCAGGTCCTATAGTACTGTATATTTTGACACCTTATTTCGTTTTTGTAGTAAGTGATCTACGCGTAATAGCTCGCCGCGAGCGTAGGACGGGATGAATGCCACCACGCACCACATTGTCTTAATGACCTTCCAGATGGGAGTTAAGAGCGATGACCACCCCACCACTAACGCATTTGTGGACAACAGTTATAAAAAAAACTAAGCGAAGTTGTGACTGTAGAGTCATCCATCTCGAGCCTTGACAAGTAAGCCCCAATTATTCAATACTTTTTCTCCCCTTTTTCTTTAGATTAGCATGTTTGTAGCAGATTACCGTGACCGAAGCCATGGTCTTCCACCTGGTATGACTTTTGTTGAATATCAAGACAAGATGGTCAAAGGGTTGAAGAATATCACAAGAAACTCCCAAGATATGGTAAGAAAGCTTACAAATGCATATTTTATTTCCACTGTTGATGATCAGTTTGTCGCAAATTTCGATGTTATCAGTCCAATGTTGCAACTGGAAGTCCGTCCAATTGAATTTTCTAACATGGATTTTCATCCAAATAACAAGCTTTTAAAGCAGAAATTTTAGACTTTCCGTCCAGATTAACCAAAGCTGGTTGCAACACTGGTAATCCATTCAGATTTTGCAAAGTTAACTAAAAGTTCCGTTGACTTGTTTGAACATGGATTTTTACTTAACTGTTTATCCCTCTTTTCTCCCAACAGGTCAGTAAATCTAATAGTAAGCCGAAAGAACTTGGTGGAATCGCACAGGACATGTGTAAGAACTACAATCTCCTTGCTGAAGATACCAAATATGCTGTTCTTCTTACCAACCAACCTGATGTAAGTCAACTATTATTTAAAGGTCATGTTTTAAAATTAGAGTGATATCGTTTGATTACTCATCAATTTTAAATTACATGCTTTTCCACATTGAATTAACACGGACGTGGAGCAACATGAAAGAGGGAAAAACATTTTTTTGTTTATTCAGCACGAAATTGAGCACAATATAACAATAAGAGAAACCGGCCTGATATGAAACATGTGTCTGTTATGAAACGGGAAACACTTGTGTCAAACTAATATCTTTAAGTTTTTCATCATATACCTTTTTTAGTTCCTTCTTCTTTGAACATGCTCTCAGCCCGTGAAAAACTTCAACGATTTCAAAGCTTAGGGTTATAATCATTTATGTGGTTTGATTCAGTAAAAGCCTGCATTGGTAATCGTTTACAGGGAATCCATTAAAATGAGAAATGTATAGAATTCTTTTCAATCCTGCTTCCCCGTTTTCATGGCCGCACTTTATAAATCGTATATATTTTCTGTTCTTTCTTCTAGATCGCTGATCGATTAAAGACAAGCGTGGACACTTTGGGTGACTCCTGTTCTCATCTGGTGGTCGCTGCTGGCAACGTTCAATCGTCTCCAAACGATTCGTACGCCAAGAGAGACCTCTCAGATAAGGCCAAGCAAGTCAACGAAAATGTCTCATACGTACTCGCCACGCTACAGGCCGGATCTATTGGTACACAGGCTTGCATAGATGCTGTAAACACACTTAACGGTATTATTGGTGATTTGGATACAACTATCATGTTTGCCCAAGCTGGCACATTAAACCCAGAAACTGGTTCAGAGACATTTGGCGAACTTAAAGAGAATATGTTGAAGACTGCGAGAGATTTAGTTGAAGACACGAAATCGTTGGTTGTTGGTGCGCAGGGTAGCCAAGAACAGCTAGCGACGTCAGCACAAAAAGTACTTGCTAGTATGACTAGCCTGGCTGATAAGATCAAATTGGGGGCAACTAGCCTGGGATCGGATGATGTCGAAGCACAGGTAAGATGATAACATTTGATGAACTGATTATAATCTGATCTGGTTAATTTTGGCTCAAATACTCTTCATAGATAATCTAGTTTTAAAGCAAAAGTTTGCCACCGTTTAGAAATTGTTCTTCAATAAACAAAAAGTGAGAAATAAACTACTACGAGTATAAGAATCTTCATTTCTTTTAACCACTCTTCGATTCATTAGGTGATGCTCTTACAAGCAGCAAAAGATGTAGCTTATGCGCTAACTGATTTGGTCAACGCCACTAAGAACTCTTCGGGTAAATCTGCTACTGATCCTGCAATGGAAGTTCTCAAAGTCTCTGCCAAGGTAAATGATATGATAGTCATTACAGTGGAGTCTCCATAACTCGAACGCGTACGCGTACCAATATTTATTCGAGTTATGCAGTATGGTTTTATAAGGCATAGCTTACTGAAAGGACCTAAAACTTGTTCGAGTTAATGAGACAATTCGAGTTATAGAGGTTCGAGTTAATGGGGCTCTTACTGTATTTATAATTTTTTTTAATCTTCCTGTTTTGGAAAGAAAGTTTCGTGTGTCCCCTTGTATTATTAACAAGTGTGAAGTTTTTTTATTACATCTTGGTGATAGAAAACAGAGATAATGTGTAACATTTTACCATAGTGATCTGTCTGCGTTTTGTGTAAGAAGGAACATGCTGTTCCATTCAATGTTTGCAAGTTCATAGGTATATGGCTGGTCACTTGTTAGTCACAATATCCTCCCTTTTATTTACCTTCTCCATCTGTAAGCAGAAATTCGTCCAGCTGAGATTTCAGTTTGCCTATAACGTTTCCACCTTTTCCGTCTATAGGCTGAAATCCCTTAAATTTCCATCCTAATACACTTTTCTCGAGATGCATAAATTTATTGTTGTCCTCGTTTTCAAACAGATTTCATTGCTATAAAATTACATATTCACAATGATAATTGTGTTGCTTACACCTCATGAGACATTTTGAATTTCAAGTACTTTTGTTTTAGAGTTAACGTTTGCCTTTTGGGAATTTAAATTGGTTTAAATGTATAATTTAATAGCAATGAAACTGTTTGAAAACGAGGACAACAATAGATTTATGCATCTCGAGAAGAGTGTATTGCAAGCTTTTGAAGACTGAAATTTCTTTAACTTTGTGTCTACTTTTAAACTATCCGTCCTGATTCACCAAAGGTGGTTGCAACACAGTATAATATTTTCACCATTTTTCTCTCTTTCTTTCTCTCCACCAGACGATGGTGACCAACGTGTCATCTTTATTGAAGACCATTCATTCTGTCGAAGACGAAGCATCGAGAGGAGTGCGCGCCATCGAAGCAACCGTTGATGCCGTCAAACAAGCCGTTGTGGTAAGTTGCTATGACAACTCACGCCTATGCAAATCATTTAAAATGAAAAACTCATACAAAATCTTAAAAGCTGTCCATAAATGGATACCCTCACTATCCACCATACGATTTTTTTTCTTCTAAAAAACCAAATTGTATGTAGTAACTTTAGAACCCTATTTTTGAGTGCAAATTTAAGTCTAGAAAGCTTTCACTCGAGCTTCTTTATAATGTATTGAACGCAGGTTCTTCGCTTTCTTCGCTGCGAAAATTCAATTTTAAGGATCCGCATATTTCATCTCAATAGTGAAATGCAGAATGACTTTAATTTGTACAGATACTAAAAAAGCTTGCAGTCAGCTGAAAACTACATTAGGAGGGAATTAATTGAGCTTTGTAGTTTTAATTGAGTTTTTTTTATTCATAAAATATTTCAATCTGGTTTTCCATTATTTACCCAGGAATTACAAAACGGTTCTCCCCCATACAAAGACGCTTCGCCAGAAGAGCTGATCCGAGCAACCAAAGGTGTCACCTTGGCAACCGCCAAAGCCGTTTCTGCTGGCAACAGTGGCAAACAAGACGATGTTCTGCAAGCCGCCAACATTGGACGTCGTTTTACCACCGAACTTCTTGTAACGCTAAAGGTAAAGTTTTAGTAATGGGCTATTCCAGAAATAGTCTGTACCCCCTATGCTGAGGAGGTGTGACGTCCAGGGTGGCCTGGAAAATGCAAAATTAAAGGTGGTCTGGTTTTTTGAATGATAAAATCCAGGTCAGTAAAATTGGGTTGAGAATCCAGGGTTTTAATTTTTTTTTTTAAATCACCTCAACATAGGGGGTACAAATTTTTTCTGGATAATTTAAGTATCGGTCACGCATACCTAAATAAAACATTCCATCTGGTTCTGGCGAAGTAGCTATAAGTTCATGAATTTTTAGGGCTCAACCCTTTTTTGGTGATTTTCAGTATGGTAGTTGGCAGACTTGATATTCCCAAAAGATCACCCCCCCCCCTAACTAACAGTATATGGTTTACATCTTGAATGCTGAACAAATTTTGTTGAAACGATTTCATTTTAGTATTGGCAACCAGGAATACATATTACTTAAATAAAATGGCTTACATCGAATAATTATTTTCCATTTCTTCAGAAAAATACAGTTGACGCTCTCTAATTCGACTTTCAAGGGGAATAGGATTTTCATCGAATAGGGGAGTGTATCAAATAGTAGAGCTTTAGAGGGTTTCTTGTTGACGGTGACTTTAACGAATAAGGGAGCGTATCGAATAGTAGAACGTTGATTTAGAGAGCGTTATCTGTACATCAAAAAGCTCTTTCAATTGAATAATCGTTCTCTCAAAAATTCTACAGGGTGCTGTATTCAACGCGGACAACGAGTCGGTAAAGATATCCATCATGATGAAAGGTCGTGAAACAGCGGAGGCTTATTGTGACGTTTTGAACCATGTCGCGTCGATTGTCATGCACCCTTCACAACCGAAGAAACAACAACTTGTCGTGTTGTCAAAGCAAGTGGCCGTCAGTGTTTCTGATCTTGTCAAACAAGCAGAACAACTCAAAGGTAATTCTTTGAAACATACCATCTGCTCTTTCTGTAAAATTGAATATAGAACCCAACCCATTATTTACCTTATTTTGGTATAGTTACCTATTACCCCTGACATACCGGGTGCGCCAAAAAAAATACATGTTTAAAATCGGCTCAGTCGATCAAAAGTTTTGTTAAGAAAAGTTTTTTTTCTTTTACCATTCTGAGTAGGTCAAAATTTTCATTTTCTACTTTTGATCTTTTGATTGCCTGAACTGATTTTAAAATTATACACGCCAAAATTTAAGTTAAGTTTTCCTCTATAGAGTAATAAAAGGCATAAACAAAAAATCATCCACTGTACGCTCACAATATCTCCACAAAACTCTGCACTTCTTTTTTGAGCACCCGGTAGAAGTCTAATCTGTGGCAGGGAACTCTGATCTGGGAATTTTGATTCTATCCTCGCTACTCCAAAGCTTATCAAAATAGTTTGAAATTTAATCATAACCTTTCTTCCTGCTTTCAGGAGATTATGTCAACCCAAACGATCCAAACGTGATTGCAGAGAACGAGTTATTGGGTGCCGCTGCATCCATCGAAGCCGCCGCAAGGAAATTGGCTGAACTTAAACCACGTGCTAGACCTAAGGTAAATGCGATTTTCATGATATTACTATCATTGCTGTCCCTCTGAAATACCACGTTTAACCTGGAGGTACGCGTTTTTGTAAAACTTCAAATTACTTAAGAAGTTGGAGTACGAGCATTCTGTTTCATCAGATTTCATTCGTTGCCGTACAGTTTTACTCTCGCTAGTTCGAACCCGAAATACTGGTTTAATTTGTTCGAATTACAGAGAGACTCTAATCATGGAGAGTATTTTGAGAGGGTTCCCCCTCGACGGGAAACGAGAATTAGTTCCAATTATAGAATAATAGAAGTAATAATAGAAGTTGGAGCTAGTGACTGGTTGCCATACCAACCTTATCCCGTTGTCTATTGTTAAATGATAGACTCTTATTTCCATTTTCCCCACAGGCTGCTAATGAAGACCTGAACTTCGAAGAACAAATCGTCGAAGCCGCTAAATCAATCACGGCGGCCGCCGGTGCACTCGTCAAAGCCGCAACCGCTGCTCAAAGGGAACTTGTCGCCACCGGAAGGGTGAGTTTCGTGTTGGCATTCGATTTGTGTTGTTTTTAAAGTTGAACTTTCCTCCATTCTGTGTGTCTTCTCATCTTCCCGCGCGCCACGCAAATGGGGCCTATAATAGGTTAGTTCTGAGGCCCTGAAATACTACCATTGCCTAGTCTTTATTTTTAGTAGATTTTTATTTGATTTACATAGTTTTTAATTTTTTAATTTATGAAGTATTTTGTTTAACTGTAACTAAAATATACTTTTTTTGTAAATAATAATGATAATAATAATGGTATATTTCAATCTCCAAAATTTACATTTGGCTCTTCGGCTGAAAATATTATACAGTATATATGTCCAAAGTCTAGAAAAATATTTTTATTTATAAAATTATAGATAGTATAATGATATACTTGTAGTTTGATTCCTACCAACAGCTCAGTAAGTCCAACCTCTTTTTTTCTAATACATTTTCCCCTCCTTATATCCCCTATTATAGGCCCCGATAGGCCCACATCCTTAATATTGCTGACAGAGTTGGCAAATTTTCATTTTCTGCACCTCTGTTGATAGGTCGATCCGAAATCAAGTTGGGGAATCGAGAAATGGTCACAAGGTTTAATCGATGCTGTAAGTTTATGCTTTCTTTTATTCGCTTTAAAGCATTCAAATGGTAATACTAAATTTTACTTTGTATTTTCCTACAATCACATCCTGATATTGGATGGTATAGCTAAGATGCCAGAATGCTAAATCTCAGATTCTATATAAAAACACGGTAGATAGAACGTACAGTTGACGCTCTCTTATTCGACGTTCTACAATTCGATACATCAAGAAACTCATGATCGATGCTCTACTAATTCGATATGATCTCTTATTTGATGGAAATCTTAAATTCCCTTTGAAAATCGAACTAGAGAGCGTCAACTGTATATCATGTTATTGTTACCTACCTAATGTTATTCATTTCAGGCACGTCTGGTAGCCGCAGCAACAGGTAGTCTGTGCGAAGCTGCTCACGCTACTGTCCAAGGAGATTACAGTGAACACAAATTGATCAATTCTGCGAAGAGTGTAGCCGATTCTACTGAAAAGCTCTTGATCGCTTGCCAGTCGAAAGCCGATAAAAACAGTAACACGCAGCGAGGCTTACAGGTAAAAAAAAGATGGTAGCAGACAGTAACCCCTAAAATGTCTTTCCTTGCGTTTTGTTTATAAAATTGTTCCGTGAACTTTAAGGTGATTCTTTGATGAATCGAATTCTATCTTATCCAAATTTGTCATCCACTTTGCTGATAGCTTTGGATTAAATACCCAAACGATACTAAGGATGGATAAAGAACCATTGAGATTTGGTTTTCACTTTATAAGGATATAAAATTTACTGAATGTTTTCTTTGAAATAGTCTCTTCTCTAAAATGTATTAAATAGATATAAAATTACCTGTTATGTTTTATGTGTTATTTTTCAGAATGCTGGACATGCCGTCAAATCAGCTACAGAGATTCTGATCAAGGCGGCGACCGGATCTGATGATTGGTTCCGTGAACAGGACGATGTCAACTTGAATCAAAGCATGGACGACGACTACAATTATGAATTAGAACTTCAAGAGATGATCCTAAAGAAACAGAGAGAATTAGAAGCTTCCCGCCGTAAATTGACCATCATTAAAAATGCACGGTACCGAGGTGAAGAAGAAGATGAAGACGAAATGCTGTAAAATAGGTTTCGGTGACCGTAGGATTAGTAATGTTTGAATGATGTTGTGGGAGAGACTCAGCGTGAGAGAGACCTTTAGACAAAATGATGATGGAGAAGACCCTCAAAATAAGGAACTAATACTATGCTTCTCACACTTATATAATATCTTGGATCATGAACGACAGACACGCCATTAACCTAAAATTTTATGAATTATTGGCTCTAAACTTCAAAGGACTTCTTTTTTCTTGGGATCTGTTATTTTCGCCAAAGTTACATTGAAATTGCTGTCGGGAGTCTGATATTTTTCTTATACGTTTTTTTTTTTTTTTTTAACAGTAGTAAAATTTTAGTTTTTGTCTTTTTGTCATGCCATAAAGTATATTTAATAGGAAAATTATAAACGATAGAAACTTCTATATTTTTGCTAGAAAATTGCCATTACACTTAACAGTCCTAACTTTCGTTTTGAATTCGCTGACATCACTTTATTTTTTTTGACAGTATGAATTTTCTCATCACCCTATACTTGCGATACCAACTGAGATAAATCTTTTTTTAGTCTTAACCCGTTTCTTGTTTGTTAGTTTATGTTTAGCTTGCATATGACACATAATTGTACAAAGGAAGTTTTTTATATAAAATAAAATGGCGAATACTTCGTCGACCGTACATTCTATTCCCATATTTTTACTTATCGATATCGATCGATAAAGGCCCCATTTGCAATGCGCTTTGTTTTCAGCCACTTAATTGGGGAGAAAATAAACAAAGAAGCTTTTTTAAATATATAAAACTTAAATATCTCGAATTCTAAAAACAGTTAGGCAAAAATATTTTGAGATTTTGCTCAGGACAACAGAAGGATTCCTACAAACCATCTGGTTATCCCTTTGATAATGGTTCAAGTCACACTTGCGGCCCTGTTCTTAAGCTTTCCAAATGTGGTTAAAAATGTTATCATTTTCTAATGTTCTCATTCGGATTTTCTTTCTTTAAATTTCAGGTTGGCTCAGGAGCAGATTCAGATGCTGATGGACAATGGTCCCAAGGTCTTATCTCTGCGGTAAGTTTTCATGCCATTTTACTGTTACATTGTTATCAGGCTTCTGCTATAATAGTCAGCGAGTCAGACTACATGTTTATCCTTTCATTTGATTTACTGTAGTTGAGTAGTTGATATATTAAAAAAATCAGGTCCTAGAAAGAAAGAAAGGCTCAAGATATTTCCAATTACAATTAAAATTACATGGTTTTCACTTAGAAGTGCTTATAATACAATGTAGATTTTTAGGAAAACTGATTCTTAACATTGACTGTAATACATTTTTCTTTTGATTCCAGGCACACATGGTAGTCGCTGCAATCGGTACCTTGGTCGAAACAGCAAACAGTGCTTGTAATGGAAATGCCACTGAAGAAAGAATCATTGCTTCAGCTAAGGGTGTGGCCAGTTCCACTGCACAACTCTTGCTGGCCTCACGTGTTAAAGCAGATTTGAACAGTCTCCCGCAGAGGAATTTACAGGTACTTGACATTAATTGATTTTCTTTTTATATTCATTACGTTTATAAGCATACTGACACCTGGACTTGGTGAAAAATAAGCCTATCACCCAAAGCATGATTTGAACTTGATTCCAAAATATACATAAACATAAACATAAAAGAAACAAAGACCTTTTCATAAATTACTTTACGAACATCCCTTGCCTCGTTTTAAGATTATTGCCATGGTGATTAACTCCCAGCCCCGGGGGGGGGGGCACTCGATTTCGAAACGACGGTATGTGCCGCGTAAAATCTGCTTTTCAAAATCGTACCCTTACAGTGCAGTTCAATATGGCTGAAAAGGTACCCTTTCAGTGCATTTTCTCTTGATTTACCCAACCCTTATAGTGCACTATATTTCTCAGCTGTAAATCTGCGTGAAAGAAGAAGCTTGGGAAATTTTCTGTTTCAAAGAAAAACTGAGAAAATTATTCAGTCAGCCGTAATTATCAAACAATAGAAAGTTTTTCAAACAAACGAGAAGTAAAAACCTTTCTTTTTAACAATTATTTTGAATTTGTTTTAAAATTCGACCCTTGCAGTGCAATCTGACAGAAACACACCCTTACAGTGCATTTTGGGATGCTGAAAAACCCCACCCTTAAGCGCGGCACATGACGTAGGCCAGATCATATGAGAGCCCCCCCCCCCCCGGGCTCCCAGCGGATTTTATTAAAACTACTTTCTATTTATAAAACAATCATTTAATGTCTCAAAGGACATAATCACCATGGTAATTGTTTGAATACGAGGCAAGTGATGTTCGTGACGTAATTTATGAATATGTCTATTGAGACACTAGGAACAAGGATACACTTTTTTCTTTTATTAGAAAAATTGTATAAGAACATTGGCTCAAAAATGCCAAAAAATAAGAACAATTTAAGAACAACCTTTATCCTCGATGAGCTGAATTTGGTGCATTAAAACAATAATATTAAACTACCAAACTTCCAAATAAAGGTGTCCAGTTTTGAGAGAATCTTTGTATTTGTAGTACTATTATAAGAGTTCATATATTTAACTTCCAAAGAAGGTCAATTATAATGCGGTCATACTATCGTAACACCAAGCACTAGTACACGTTTTTTTATAAGAACAAAAGGCTTCGATGACCAAAATCTTAAGAACAAGTCAAGAACATTTTAAGGCTTTGCTGACTCTAAAACACCAATTTCTTACGAAAATGGACCAAAATAATCATAAAAATGGTGAAATTAAGAACATGCTAAGAACATTTCTAGGTTTAAAACTCAAAAGTTAAGAACATCCGAAGGCTTCAAAAAATTTGGATGTTCTTATAAAAAAACGTGTAGTCTAAAGGTAAGAGGCGACGGAGCGGTGGCCTTTAAAATGAATACGTGTCGTGCATGGAGTAATTTTGATCTGCTCGGAGACTAAACCCAGTAATACTTTATTTTTTAGATTGCTGGTAACAATGTCCGCAAGGCCACAGAATCCTTGGTCGACTCTGCTACGAATAAACGTGAAGAAGTCATCCAGGTTAAAGTCTCACAAAAGAAAATGGGTGGTATTTTCCAGGAGAGAGAAGCAGAAAATCAAGTCAACACAGCAGAGGCAGAGCTAGACGAATTACGCCGCAAATTAGCCGAACATCGTAAACAAAAGAATAAATTCAAAGGTGGCGCTACACCTCGATAGGAATACACAACCCAAAGTTTTTCGATGGAAATTATTGGGCTGTGGTCATTTTTACTGTAAGATGAGACGGAAGTGTGTGGTCTCGATAACTCAGTCAGGACAAATACTTTGACTGGCAGAGACAAGATAAGGAAAACTCAACCGAGCCACTTTAATAATAAAATAGAAAAACTGTAACGGATGATTGTATACAAGGACATCTTTATTTTTCTACATTTTATGGTTTTAATTAATTCTTCGTTGTTTGTTTGTTTGTTTGTTTTTTTATAAGTCATTAATTTTTCTTTTTTTTCTTTTTCGAAATTAATGAAATTAGCGAGCTGGGCCCTAAATATCTATTAGAAATATTTTTGATAAGAATTTTACATTGAAATACGCTTTCCCCTCAATGACGTATAAACGATTCTAGATTCAAACGTATTCACTTGCAACAAGGAACTTGCTTGCAAAGAGGTCATCCATATAGTACGTACGCAAAACTTTTCCAAATATTGCCCCCTTGTACGCAGAACAATAGAAATGAAATCATTCAAACAATAGACGTACGCTTTTGTTAAGTCCCCCTCCCCCCATCACTGCGCACGTACTATGTGGATGGCCCCAAATTTAATCCATAGTTCTAATGTCTCTAACCTGTGTATATAACCACGCATCCCTCATTTTCCTATATAATAATACTTATACAGAAATCAAAGGTTTTGTTCTGGCACTTTGAAAGCCATGCCATCTGAATATCTTCAAAAGTATATTCTATTTTTAATAAGTAGAATATCATAGGAAATCTTTAAAATTTTCAATTTCTTTTTTACGAATACAATGTATATGTAATATTATAAGAGCTGTTTGCTGATAATTTTTTTAGCTACAAGAATATTCCACTATGTGCGCACATAAGGTATATAAAAGAGCTTTCTTCATTTGCTTTTTTAGAATTCGGGATATACACCCCTGAAATGTCTTAACTATAGCTGATTGCTGGCAACTCTCTCTAATTCGAACCTCCATGATTTGAATCTTTCTGTAATTCGAACTGAAACATCGGTCCCCTTAGCTGACTTTATTTTCAAGTGACCTACACGTTTTTTATAAGAACAAACTATATAAGAACATAAAGCTTCCATGGCCAAAATATTAAGAACAAGTTAAGAACATTTTAACGCTTTGCGGACTCTAAAACACCCAATTAATGAACATATTTAGGCTTAAAACTAAAAAAGTTAAGAACATCCGAAGTTTTAAAAAGATTTGGATGTTCTTATAAAAAACGTGTATTTGGCAGGAATATGCAGTGGTTCATTTCATGAAAATGTTTAGAATAGTTGCACCCCCCCCCCCCGTAGATTTCCTACATTTTAAAGTTAGAGATCTTTGAAAATACAAGAACTATTTTTGTTGCCAAGGCAGCAATGCTGAAAGTGAGTTCGAACTCTGAGATGGAGTGTTTTTAATTGTTTCTTTACGACGATGAAGATTTTTCGATTGTTTTCATTCAATAGTTGATTATATTCGAATGTTATTATAGCGTCTTCAATCCTTTTTTATGGATTCTTTACTTTCTTTCATGTTTTAGTGGAATTATTTGAAAACAGAAAACAGAAATCTAATGATTCGAAAACATTACCAACCAACAAATGAAATTATGAAAATTTGAAAAGGAGATACATGTTGCTGGATAAACTTATTATTCATGGGAATTAACGAACTTTTTGAAGAATGGTCAATGAAGATTTAACAAATGTTTTTAAATACTAATGAACAAGAGAAGCAATATTTTACATGGGAGCAGTATTGCAAACTGCAGGGGTAGCTGAACTAGCCGCAGAACTTACTTGTTGTGCTTGCTCATCTATCTGTGGACTAGCGGCTAGAGATTCAGCAACTCGGGCTAAATTCAGATATTGCTCTTTCCTTCTCTTAGCTACAGTAACCTGCGTTATCGCTATGATCCCTGGATTACGCGCCAAAATGGACAAAATACCGAACTTATGTAACAAAGTAGTTTCATCTGACACTTGTGATAAATTTGTCGGATTTGGTGCCGTCTATCGGATTATTTTTGCGATGACAGCATTTCATTTTATATTGGCTTTGCTGATGATTCGTGTTAAAAAAGTGACAAGTTTTCGCGCTCGATTGAACAATGGATTATGGATGTTTAAAATGGGATTGATTTTCGGGTTGACATTTGCGACATTTTATATACCGAAACGGATTGGGATATTCCGAATTTGGATGTATTTGAGTTTAACTGGCGGATTCATGTTTATTATGTTTCAAATTATTTTGGTGATTGATTTCGGAAATTCGTGGTCCCTCACATGGGCCGAAAAGTTAGAAACAGGGCAAACAAAATTATGGTATGTTGCCATGGCAATCGTAACATTGCTGATCTTTGCAGTTTGTTTTGTTGCCTTGATCGCGTTTTACATATACTTCACGCACCCAGCAAACGTTATGAAATGCAATGCTAATTTTTTCTATATTTCTTTTATGGGGATGCAATGTGTTTTAGCGGTGGCTGTCTCCGTTACACCGTCTGTCCAAAATCATCTACCCGGTGCTGGGTTATTGCAGAGTTCCGTAGTTATTTTGTATGCACTTTATTTGACTTGGAACACACTTTCCTCAGAACCAGACTCATCGTGTAATCCACTTGGTAACATCATACTAGAATACGACTCCTATACTGGAGTTAGTGGTGGTGCAATTTTCGGTTGCTTGCTAACTTTGGTTTTACTGATTTTCGCTTGTACCGTTCGAACTACTACGTCACATTTAGGGAAATACGGCCTCGCATTGGCGGAGAGTGAAACGTATGCCATGGCAACTTTATATGAAGATACTAAGAAAACTGACGATGAGACTCGGACGAGAGATTATGAATTTTCATTGGTTGATTATGTCGGTTATAATTATTCTTTCTTTCACATAATTATGTCACTAGCATCAATGCATATATTAATGGTTTTAACAAATTGGCATTCGCCTGAAGAAAACTCTAGTATGAAAACACTGGTCAAAAATTGGCCGTCAGTTTGGGTTCAAATGGCTTCAAGTTTTGCGTGCATTTTATTGTATATTTGGTTCTTAGTGACTCCCCTTGTTAAAAGTGTATGGGGTCCAACTTTTGGAGTTAGTTTTAATGAAACAATCATGTATGAGAAAAGTATCAAAGGAAATCTCCTCGCTTTCAGTAATAAAAAGAAACGAAAATCGAAAGATTCGACTATCATTGAACAGCCTCTCCCACGTGACTCTTTTCAACCAATGACATCAAAGATAGATAAAAAAGAACCAATCATAAGCAAGTATTCTACATCACGTGATTTTAATCTACCAATCACTAACAAGAACAGACAGTTTGAACCGAATGGACCAACCATGTTTCAACATTCGACACCACGTGACTACGAGCAGCCAATCAAATCAGCTACAAGAAACAGTTTTGTCACACAAAAAACTGGTCAAAAACACATTGCAGAAAACTTGAAAATAAAACAAGATTTATCGAGATCTTTTGCTCCCACACAAACTTTACCAATCAGAAATAAAGCAATAACTGAAACTCAAAGATATTTGCCTAAGCAAAGTCTAAGGACAATCTACGGCCAAGATAGTGGCACAGAACCGAAATTAAAAGATGTTTTGGATGACAAAATGTCAACAGTTAGTACGAGCACTCGTCGCGAAAATGTTTACGATTATAAAAGTCGATATAAAAGGCGTAGTAAACGATTGTCGCAGTTACGAGAACACTCTCAAAATACATCAATGGAAAGCGTAAATTCCTGGATAAACCCAAAATATCGAGACAAATATAAACCGTTGAGATATCGAATCGATTCAGATTATATTCCTGAAGAAAGTGAACAGACTTCTCCCATTGAAAGTTCGTCGTATAATTTTCTTCGCGCGACCGCCACAACATCCAAAGACTCAAGAAGGAGACCATCGCAACCTACAAGTACTGCAACCAAAAGATCATCTCAGCCATCAAGTCTTACGATACGAATAAAAAAGTCGAGTCACAAATCGAGTTACTCGACAATTTATGATAATAATATTGACAATGATGTAAGTGAAGAGATGTTTAAATTTCGTAAGAAAAAGAAAATTATAAGACGAGCGAACGCCAGATACCGCGCGAAGCAAGATTCGCAAAGATCGACTGTTATGTACCCTCCCTTAAAAACAATAAACAATATATCTCAAAGTCAGAGTAATATTATACCAAAGAATGATACGAGACACCACAAGAGCTCTGACAAAAAACCTTTGAAACGTGAGTCTAGCGTTTACCGAACAAAGCTAGAAGAAAGCTTTGTAAATAATGAACCTCTATTCGATAAAAACCTCTTAAATACACACAATGATGCAATTAATAAACAATCAATGCAGAAAATTACACTACTAACACGTGAAGAATTAGAGGAGTCCAAAATCGAAGACAGTCTTCAAAAATCAACCAATCAACGTCCAACAATCGAACAAACGTCCAATCAGGTTGCACTAATTCAAAAACTAACTAATAAATACGAATCACGTGACATTTCACTTGTACCCAGTGTCTTTCATCGCAAACCACAATCAACAGAAACAGCCTCAGAAATATTGTCTTTGCAATGGAAAATATTAAAAACACAAGCCAAAATTGTTAAAGTTCAAGAACGAATCTATAATCTTCAGCAGTTAGATAACGATCATTGTAGTTAAATTATGTTTGAGACGATTTTAAATTTTACCAAAATTTTTATTATTAATATAGATTAACCCTTCAAACACGAGTGACGTGTATATACGCTCAAAATTAGAAACCACTGCCTTGCACTCCCAAGTTATAAGCTTTCATGCCAGTTTGAAGTTTTTGGATTTCAAAAAAAGAAGCTGAAAATTTTTCAAAAAATTCTGTGCACTGGAAAGGTTAATATCTATAAAATACCTTTTTAATACACGTTTTTTATAAGAACATCCAACATTTTTGAAGCCTTGAGATGTTCTTAACTTTTTGAGTTTTAAGCCTAAAAATGTTCTTAATATGTTTTATTTTCACCATTTATGAGCCGATTTTCTTTAGAAATAGGGTGTTTTAGAGTCCACAAAGCTTTAAAATGTTCTTATTATGCTCTTAACATTTTGGCCAATGAAGCCTTATGTTCTTATATAGTTTGTTCTTATAATAAAACGTGTACTGGAAAGTAACTTTTGGTTGAACTTGATGTTTAGATTTTCAAAGCGCAGTTGTTTAGTGGTCTCATGGTCTTTCGTCTCAAATTAAAGAGAATACAATTTATTGTCAGAAAATCAAAAAGGCAATCAAAAAGCGCTCTATCTCGCCTGGGATGATTTGGGAACCCCTGAGATTGAATTTCTTCTTGAACTTGACCTTTTCTCAAGCTTCAATTTCAAAATTATGTCAATATGTCAATTATTTTTATTTGAAAAATTGTTACAATATATTCTTTCCTAGGTTTGTCTTCTTAGTGAGTCAGACCATGTTTACATTAAGAGAGCCCCAGCTGTTTTTGTGATGGCATGATTTATCATAGAAATTATAAATAACTTATGCACGGCATAATTACATAATTATTTCAAGCTGAATTAGGTGTTAAGCATAGGCGTAGCGAGATACCCTGCAAAATTTATGGATGAGAGCGGTTTTTACGACACTGTAATTATTGTCTTTATTTTATCAAAAGGTAATGAATATGTCATAAACGTCTGCACTCCCTCATAAATTTTGCAGGGTATCTCGCTCCGCCTATTGTTAAGGAACTTGAAACCAACCATAAGGTATTTTCATTGTAATTTGAAAAACACCTACTTAACTTATGGACAACTCTAAGGATACACGCCTTTTTCTTTTATAATAATATACTAAAATCACTCGTAATGAAATTGGCCAAAAATTAAGAATATGCTAAGATATATATTAAGATCATGGAATTTGGCAACGAAACCTAAGAATGCCATTTATAAAGCATTCATTCTTAGCTGTAAATTGGGCTCAATAATTTTACCATTTTATGTTTCAGGTGCATTCTTGTTAAATTTAGGTTAAATTTTGATCCTTAATCTAAGAACATATCATAGGAATATTTTAGGATGGTTTTCCCCAAAAAGTTTAGAATATCCATGATGAAATGAAAAATCTGATTTACGTCAATGTTTTGCTATTATGATTTTTTTTTTTTTGTCTTTGTTGTACACACATTCTCTGCCGGGGGGCACTCGATTTCTAAACGGTGAAATATGCCGCCGAAAAAATGGCTTTTAAAATCGGACCCTTATAGTGCAGCCCTTGAGCAGTGAAAAAGTACCCTTACAATGCATTTTATCGAACGTTTCTGACCCTCACAGTTTAGTTTGATTCCATATCTTGTTTGGCTCAAATGAGCCTGAGATGTCGACACAATGTTCACAAGAAATCAAAATGGGTGCAAAACAAAACTACTAAAGGCTCATCAGATTTTTACTGTCGTACTTGCAATTAAGCAGTCTCCAAAACACAACCTTGTGTATCCAGCTAAAAGAAGATCCTTGTAGTGCATTCTATCAAAAGTACACCCTTTACATTTTGAAGGTCTCGAAAAACGTACACTTAAGGGCGGTGAGTCGGACCATATGAGTGTCCCCCCGGATTCTTTGCTACCCACGACTTTTCTTTGATATTTAAATTATACAATCTAAAACCTGAGACGCAGGAACTAATCACTTTCATGTTAGCACAGAAGGGGTTTGCTTGTGTATGTATATATTTTTTTCGTTCTGAATTTATCATATTTTCAAGTATGCTTCTAACGACTAGATTTGTCAACCTTCTAAAGTTCAATTCTAAACGGAGTTGCATGCGTTATGCATGCGCTTACTACCATGTTAAAAGTGGAGATGAATTAATTGACCTTAAATCAGATACAGTGACCAAACCTTGTGATCAGATGCTTACAAAGATGTTTCAAGCAACGGTTGGCGATGACGTCTTCAGAGAAGATCCAACAACGCACGAACTGGAACTTAAAGCTGCTGAGATGTTCGGTAAAGAAAAAGCTTTATTTGCGCCGAGTGGTACTATGGGAAACCTTCTATGTATTTTAGCACATTGCCAAGGGAGAAGTCAAGAATTAATTATTGGGACGGACCAACACGTCTACTTTGGTGAGCAGGGTCATTTTATGCAGTATGGTGGCATCGTTGCTCGCCCGTTACCTAATCAAGATGACGGAAGCCTTCGTTTGGAAGGCGTCGAGAAGATCATACTCCGACAAGGTCCATATCACTGTAAAACTTCAATGCTTGTGTTGGAGAACACACACATGGTGAAAGGCGGAATACCGTTGCGTGATCAATATCTCCAAGATGCTTATTCCTTATGTAAAAAGTACGACGTCAAACTCCACATAGATGGTGCTCGGCTGTTGGGAGCTGCCATAGCAACAGGCAATACAATGAAGGAAATACTTCGAAATGCTGACTCAGTATCAATGTGTTTATCCAAAGGAATGGGATGTCCTGTTGGTTGTGTTATTGGTGGATCTGAAGAATTAATCGATAAGGCGCTTCATATCCGGAAAAGTTTAGGAGGAGGTATGAGACAAATTGGTTATCTGACAGCTGCTGGAATATATGCTTTAGAAAATGCACATCAATGGATCGAAATAGATCACCAACATGCTAGAGCGGTTGCTGACAACGTCAATTCTCTTGGTTTTGGAGATTCTGCTTTTGTTAATACGGAGCACGGGCTAACGAGTATTGTATTTATCGAGCTTAAAGACAGTAAATCGTCAGAAATTGTTCACATGCTCAGAGAAAGGTATAATATTGAAGCTATGGCCTTCACTGACAAACGTGTGCGACTTTGCATGCATCGTAACATTTCAAGTGATGACATTGATTATGTGAATAAGGCTTTATCTCGTGTTCTAGAATTGCATATTTCACGTGCAATTTAAACGAGGATATGTGTGCATCTTTTAGATGCATCACTTTTTTTTTATAAGAGCCAGTAAAGTTTTTGCTGAGGCTCGGCTGTTTGTTTGTTTTTTGGCACTCTGAGCCTAAAATTGTTCTTATTTATAGGGTGTAATTGAGGTAGTTTAGGCGTTATACCTAACTTTTACTACTTCAACCCCTTTAAATTGCTTAAAATTTAGTAATTTCAGGATCAGCATTGTTTTTAAATTGTTCTTATTTCTGGTGATTTTGAGCCTCATTGTCCTTATAAAATTGTTCTTATATTCAAAAAAAGTGTATTTTCTATCCAATTTACAGGAGAAACATTCACAAATCTGTGCAGATCTCCCTTCAAGAAACAAGTTTAAAAAATTAGTTATAAATATCATAAATTTCATACGAATTATATTTTAGGGATAGTGTATCTTATTATTGGAAATTTTTTTGTGACGCTTGCATGTTAATGAATAGTTTTTTTTTTCGCTCAACTTTTGATTAAAGTTAATATTAAAATAATATGAACCAAATTCCTAAAAGGAATATTTTGTAACGCCATAAAAAAACCGTGCCCTGGGGAGATGACGGATGTGTCCGAGCTAAAAATCGAAAATTGACCCTAAAATTTTTGAAATTTTTAAACTCTATATGAGAGAAGTTTAAGGTATGAAAAAATGGTATGTTCGGGTATTCTTACGGCTTGCACATACCAGTTTTGCCTAATTACCCCTCCCCTTGGAACTAAGCAAACCACTGTTCGAAGTTTTTTCCACAGCGGGGATAAAAATCTGTATTGAAATCCCAATTGGGATAGAAATTCCATTATTCAAAACAAAAATCCAGTGAGGGATAGTATTGGACAAAAATTGGAGAATCTTTTTCACTGGAGGACGATTCTTTAGCCAATCTTTCCGTGGGAGAGGTACGCACCCACCAGGTTAGTGCGAAGGGGGTGTGAGTTTATACGGATTTACTTCTCTAAATTGGCCAATATATGACATTAAAAATAAAAAATAGTTGGTTATCCCTTCAAAAGCATAATTTTCGTTTTTTATTTAGAAAAAAATATATAAAGCCGTTGCTATGGATACAAGAAGAATAATACCACTGGTCAAAAGAGTCAAATGTTTTGTGAAAGATCCCCGAATACTTGGAAGTTCTTCAACGATACGTTTTTTGAATCAGCACTCGAAGGATTCCAACTGCAACGCAAATGAAAATAATGATTTCAAGTGTAAGTTTTTATATAGATATCTAAAAAAGAAAGTGAGCTTTAAAGCGGTAACTCTGATCACGATATCGCGCAATTTTTTATCTTCAATCACGATCACGAAAATCAGCAAAAAAATAGCTAGCTTGGTCCACATGCCTTACTTTAATAGAGATGAATATTTCCAAGGTATTTTTTGCTAATTTTTGTCCATTTTCGAGTCTTTCGAACATCCTCTTTATTAAATGGAACAGTCATATTCAGGCTTTGAAAATCTTTCCTCTTTTGTCTTTTTTTACGCATATAGGTCTTCTACCCTACAGTACTGACGGAAAAAGCACACAGACGTTTATGCACAGAATTATCAATAAAATATGTGGCTACTTAGAAGATTCAAATGACAGAACATCGACAGTTGTTGATTTCAAAAATCCTGAACAACTAGCTGAACTTGTCGATTTAGAAATCAAACGTTCGGGCGACACCCTTGAACAAATGGAATTACACGCTGATCAAATTTTGAAATATTCCGTGAAAGGAGGTTAGCTATATGCTTCTTTGATGCCATTAAACTAATCTTCCTAGTAAAGGATACATACTCTCCATCTTTGATTTTTTTGGATAACAGTTTGGTTGAGACATGCACAATAAAATTTTCATTGTATTCTGATCTCACAGTTTAAATTTCTGTCGGCATATGCTTACAGCGGCACGGAAAGACTTAATGACTTCCTGAATAAAATTCTTAAAAAACTGTCACCAACTCCATAACTAATGTTCTGTATTTTACATCTAGCCCATCCACGCTTCTTCAATCAATTATGGTCAGGGATAGATCCAATCGTTCTGTGTGGTGATTGGCTCTCGTCCACTACAAACACACCCATGTAAGAGTTTTGACTGTGATAAGTAATGCCCTTTACAATTGATTTAAACGGTAGTACCGTAAGTTGGTCTAATGTCGACATCTCTCTTCTAATTTCGACCCCCATCTTCTAATTTCGACACCCTCTTTTAGAGATAGGAATATTAGGAAGGTCAGGATCACTATTATAGATAAAAGTTTTTTCCACTAAGATCGCCAAGGAAAGAAAAATAGTTTCCATCAGTGATTCCGACCATTCCTACCCCCAAAGAAAGGTGTCGAAATTATAAAAGGGGTGTCGACATTAGACTAATTTACGGTAGTAATTGAATTAAAAATGGCGTCTAGGTTGGAGAGCTAATTTTAACAAATAGCACTACCAACTTTTCACGGTATATCGTTTGTGTTGGCGTATTATATCATTTTAATCGCAAAAAGATATAAGTGATATCGCCAAGGGTACTAAGCTAATAAAATCCCAGCTGGCACACAACGTTTTTTCGACGTTTATCTGGCGTTCACAACGTCCATATAACGTTATATGAACGTTGAAACAACTTTGTGTGCCAGCTGGGATAGAGGTAAAATCTAAAGGAAGAACTACTATCACTAAAAGGAGAAACAAATAGTAAAAAATACTAGAGCTATCTAAAATTTATGTTCATTGAGGTGACTAAATTTTATATAAAGACGATGTTGAGAAGAACCACACCCTGCTGGTTGTCACGAGCTCCAAAAACAGGAGAAGGTTAGGGCCTTAGAAACTTGAGGCTTATGCTTTACCTGTGCATTGCACCTATTGTGCCTAGCAGATTGAATGAAGTTGAATTGAAATAAAGAAATAATAACATTTTATTACTGTTATAGGTTGACATACGAAATTGCACCAATACAATTACTTATCGAACAGCAAGTTTTATCAACAATGAAATCACTGACTGGCTTTACTGATGGTGATGGTCTATTCTTACCAGGTAATCGAGTAACATGCTCACCATTTTCATGCTTTTTCGCTATGGGTCTCTCTAACTCAAACACCTCCTCTTTAAAGGATAAATTTGGACAAGTTTTCTAGTAAAAGACTACGAAAGAAATTCCGAATAATGAATTTCATCATCATAATCATGATCAGAAAAATAACGAACGATAATAAACGAATGAACGAATAAAATCTCGAAGCATAAAGTTTTCTAGACCATTGAGTTAATTATTTTGTGTAATTTATGAGTAGGAAAATACTTTTAGTTCGTCGCCACAGGTCGATTTTCAGAAATAAAAACTAACATGTGGTGCTCACAGTTCGGCATCTTTGTTTAGTGTTAACAAAACAAGCAAAACGCAGTGTCAGATATTTTTATTGAAAAAAAATCCTTCTTATTTCAGTCGCTTGTGAAGTGTTCACCCTTTACTATCTAAACACCCCTTTCTCAAAGACCCACATGAGAACCCTTCCCACTAGAAAAATTGGCCAAAATATCGTCCCCAGTGGAAAGTTTTACTCTAATTTTTGTGTCCACTGAAAATAATCACATAAGCTAATCCTCATTGAAAATTATTGTGCAATTTTTTCCATTTCCACTGAATTTTCTTGCTAAAAAACAATGGAATTCAAATCCCCAGTCATGAGCAAACATGAGAATAATTCAGTCCCCATTGAGTTTTGATCCGCTATTTTTACCCCCAATGGCTGAAAAATCTCACCAGGTCTGTGAGAAGGGGGTGTATCTAAGGCATATAGGCTTAATCGTAAATAGTAAAGGTTTGACGGTAAAACTTTCTTAATTATTCATTACGTAAGGTGGTTCAATGTGCAATGGAATGACTATTCATTTAGCAAGATACAAGTAAGAGATTATTGATTCCTTACTTTTTTCTTTATTATCAGCATGTTGAGAACTTTAGGTATGCAAACTGACACTAGTGACTTTTGAGAGGTCCAATAATCGAGAAATTTATAACATTTTCTTTTGCAAATTTCGCAAGTTTTTTGACTAAGTCTGGGATGTTCTAAATATTCTCGCCAACAAAAATTATACCGATTTTTTTTTTGTGAACAGAAGCATGATTACATGATACATCAGTATTTTCGATTCAGTCATTAAAAATGATAATTAGCTGTCTAAATGACCTTTTGTTATATAAAGGAAGGTTGAATTTTATTGAAATGAAGAAAATTTGTCGAAAAAGGCCAAAAAACTGAAATTCATAAAAATACATCGAATATGGGTTTCGAGGTGGATCCAGTCTTACATAGACTTTATCCAGTCTAGAAGGAGAACCAAAAATCTGAGGAAAATTTTGGTAAAAGTAAATTAAAATTATTTTGATGAAGATTTCAAACCCTTTCGACCCTTCAGTTTCAAAATTTATGTGTTTAGTTACTCGTGAAAAATGCTCTTAATCATGTAAAGGTTTTTGTGATTGCCAAATTTAAAATAGAAATTTGATAGGTCGATTTTTAACGTTTTCAAGCACTTTCTGAAAGTAACTTTTTTATTCAATTGAGCATAACTTTTGATCTAATGAATCGAATTTAACAAATGACCCATCGAAATTTAAGTTTATCCTTTTTCTTTTGAATGAAATAGGAATGATTCTTTTAAAATTTGTAGATTTCGAGAAAATTAGTTTCAAAGAGAGAAACTTTTTTGTGGCGCACCCGGTAGGAAAAGAAATAAGTTTATATCTAAACTAGACCTTGCTTACAAAGATGTTCACACAAGAATCTAACTAACTTTGTTTTTATAAGATGATGTCATGTTTTCTAACGGGAGCACCTGCAAAAAGCTGAATTTTGACCTTCTTGTATGTTTTTATTTTTTCGTTAGAAAATGACTTATGCATGTCAAGAATTTTGAAAGAAATACACCTTTTCGACCGTAGTCGCGTGATCAGGTGCGTGCCTAAACTCGATCCAATCCATTTTTACACCTTTTTCTATAGGTGTATACAGTGGAACCTCTAATTAGCGGACACCGTCGGGGAAAGGGGTTAGTGTCCGCTAATTAGAAGTGTCCGCCTTTTAGAAACTTTTGATCTTGGAGCTCCAATTTTGAAATTAGGCCATCCCAGGGTGTCAAAAATACAAAATGGGGTGTAAAGTACTTATATGCAGACATTAGGCCATAGAAGAACAAGAGAAAGCTTATTAAAACGGTTATTATTGAGGTTAAATCGAGGTGGTGGGTACGGTCTTGAAGTACAAGTAATTTATGATTTCTTTGGCCCACCTAAATTCGTTGAATTAGTCAAGGGAAAACTGGAAATTTGTAGAAATAATTTGAAAAAATAAGACTAATAAGTGCTTGAAATAAAATATTTAAAATATTTTTTTCGATTTTGGACGTCTGTGACCCGTTTGATATTCAATGTCCGCTAATTGAAGAGCTAAAATAGGGGTTTTGGCCATTTCGTGCGAAAAAATTTGTCTGCTAATCAGAGGGTCTGCTAATTGAGTGTCCGCCTTTTAGAAACTTTTTTATGAGGATTTGACTAGGAAACGCCCGGGGAAAATGAAATTGTCCGCTAATCAGAGGTGTCCGCCTTTTAGAGTGTCCGTTAATTAGAGGTTTTACTGTATTGTCTATAGGTGCGAGAAAAAAGACTGGGGCGGTTTTAGGGAGGTAAAACGGACAAAGAAATGCCCACACAGCAATCGGCGGCTACGTTCGAAAAGGTGTATTTCAATGAGTAAATAATTTCAAAACTTAATATTTAGTTGTGTGAAAAGTTTGATCATTTTTATAATTTTAGACATTGCCCAGATATTAAGAAAACTGGACTGAGCGGCTTCAAGAGTTTGATCATATACGTATCAGAAGAGGTAATGGTCAACCCGTGGTCAACGCGATATTTTCAACAAACTATCATGAAACGGTTTTTAAGAATCGTCAATTAATTCTTTACTCTGTTCAGTTTCGCGTGTCAAAACAATCTTTGACTAAAAAACAGTTGGACCACCCCTTGTGAGGCTGGTTTTAAAATTCTCCAATTTGTTCTCTATAGTGCTCTTAAGTTATAGCCAAAGGCTGAAGTGGAATTTTTTCTGTACAGGTTTAGCGAGTAAGTTTTTTCTTACATAAGTTACACCCACGTCCCACGTAATTTTCAAACAAACACTGGATTGCAAGTAAACATTTGAAAAAAGTAAAACGCGAAAACAAAGAAAGTCATCTGAAATGCGGCGAAAAATATTAAGGCCTCACTTTTGCCTCTTGCCTGGAAAAAGTTGCATGCAGATTTTTCTCTCGTTTTTGGCTATATCTTATTAATTACAATATTCTATAGATTTTTTACTTTTTTGAATCTTTTTATCTTATTAGTGCCATTATTCGTTTATCAAATGGGCATCGCTTCTTGGTATTGGATCTGACAATGTCGTTAAAATTAAAACTGATGATTTGACGTAAAAATTTCATTGAATATATTGCTTCCTTGTTTCCAAGTCTTGAGTACTCTCGGGTACCTAATAGCCGGGGGGCTGAAATAAGCAGGGGGTTGGATAATAAAAATGTCCTAGGTGAAAAAAAATTCAAAAAATTTATTAGCAGGGGATGCTTATTAGGTACACGAGAGTAGTTAACTTCACACGACCGTATTTTTGACCCAGTCGAACTCCAAACGCCCCCCCCCTCCATCCCATCTATTCCAGTAATATTTTCAAAATTTTATCACCCAATTGGATAAATTTATCACCCAATTGGATAAATCACTCACCCTTCAACAACCTTGTTTCTGAGAAATTGAATATCAATTGAAAACACGAAAATTTCATCACCGGACTGACTTTGTTCTAGAATCTCAACCTGGTAATATTTAAAACAATTTGGTCGCCCAACTCGACTTTTGGAAAGTGTCTTTCAGATTCTCCAGATCACACGCTGCGTATTTAATATTACTCTGGCACAGAAAGAAGTGTAACGGTTCTAACAGTCGAGTTTCTTTAGTTTTTAAGAAGTTTTTAAATTTTTAGTAGAGCTTTTGAATTGAGCTTTTGAAACAATTTATTCTTCTTAGGGGCAAAATGAGGATGGATGATTTGACCAATCAAATTGAAGCATCTCTGAAAAAGGTGAATTTTGAATGGAATCTTCAATATATATGTTTTTTCATAAGAACATCCAACATTTTTTAAGCCTGTGGATGTTCTTAATCTTTTTAAGCCTAAATGCTCTTAACATGTTCTTCATTATTTTGCGAGTTGTTTCCATTTTCCTCATAAATAGGTGTTTTAGAGTTCACAACGCCTTATGTTCTTATATAGTTTGTTCTTATAAAAAAGAACGTTAAATACAAAAATGCGAAAAATACACGAAGGGTGTAATCGGTGGAGGGTACAGTCAACGACTTATTATAAAGCCGTCGATACAGTTGAGTCTCCAGAACCGTCGAACCTTTATTACTCGAATATCTACTTGACAAGATTTTTTGTCCCTTCACTTACACTGCGTTCTCACAGACCCGGTGGGACCCCTTCCCACTGGAAAAATTGGAAAAAATATCGTACCCGTTGGAAAATTATCCTCCAATTTTTGTCCCCACTGAAAATAATCAAATAAAACAATCCTCACTGCAGAATATTATACTATTTTTCCCATCCCCACTGAATTATCTGACTTAAAAACAAAAGAATTGACATCCCCAGCCATAAAACATATTGGAATATCAGTCCCCGTTGAGTTTTAGTCCGTTATTTCTATTCCCACTGGCTGAAAAATCCTACTGGGTCTGTGAGAAGGGTGTTTTTCACCAAATAATGCCTTATAACTAGTTCCCATAACTCGAAAATTCCATAACTCAAACAAATTTATGTTCTACGTATGCGTGTTCGAGTTATAGAGACTCTATTGTACCACGTTTTTAAGAGTCGAACTGGGACAAAGATTTTCTACCCCTTATCAATTTTTTACCCTTTTGTCCTCGTTCTATTCAGGCTATAGCCTGAAACAAGAAACAAGAACTCAACTCTCTATCTCTATGTGTTTCTTTTAAGGGACATCAACCATTGATGGTGGTTGCAACCGCCGGAACGACTGTTGGTGGCGCTTACGACCCGATGATTGAAATCGCCGATATTTGTGCACATCACAAATTATGGTTTCATGTTGATGTAACTTTTCTAAACTAAAACCAAAATCATTGATTTATTGATTCTCAGATAGATTAGAGTCTATATTCTAAGCGAATAGCCCAGTAATCTAGGAACTTTTAGACAGTCTTTTCTAGTCCACGGCTAGCTGGATCAACTATCAAAGAGTGGAACAGAATAAAAAGTAGGGGGATTTCAAACCTTTAACTCTGGTTTGAGCCACTGACTCATTGACCACTAGGTCTTCGCTCCGTTCTTTCAGTATTTCGTCCTACTTTTAAACTGAACTGTTTTTAAGCCAGAAAGAGGAAAGCCAAAGTCTACTGAAATTATAATAGATGGTTCAGCACTACTGAAAATTATTCTTTTTTTTAACGAATCACATTTAACGATGGTATCTGAGAATTACAGTTAGGGTTGTAATTTTTTTACTCTTATTTAGGGAGCTTGGGGAGGATCAGCTTTAATGTCTGAGAAATATAAACATCTCATGGCAGGGTGTGACAGGTACGTTGCCCTATGTTTCCCTTAAAATTTTAATTGAGGTATGTCACTAGAAATCCCTTCAAATCTCAAACATCACATTGAAATACAACTTGAAATTTTGCACAAAGACAGTCTGATGGTTTTTTGTTTCCCTAGGCGAAAATTAAAAAAATGTAGTGTTTCCGGAATCCGGGTGAAGGAAAAAAGCTCTCATGCGGCCGGTCGGAAAAAATCTTTTTTTGCTATTTTTGATAACTTAAGATCATTGAAATATATAGAACTTTAAAGAGAACTTTTATGTACAAACAGTATGAAATAAGCCCTGAATACTAATGTATCAACTACTAACGAACAAAACTTGATTTACAAGCGGAAATATCTAACCAAACGACGTTTGATAGCTTGAACAGTCAACTTAAATTTCTTTAAGATGAACCCATAGTCTGCGGCCGGGTGAGAAAAAATTTTCTTTTCACCCGGCCGGTTTCCGGAAACACTACATTTTTTTATTTTCGCCCTAGTATAAAATTTTTTATAAATCAATGTCGATTATTTTGGGAAATTTGTTCTAGGGTTGCGAGCTGACGGGTATGTGCCGCCTGACTTTCGACCCTCGGTTGAAATATTAGAAAATATTGTAAGCTGTATGTAGATTGTCTACAAAGGTAATATCATAATTTTTGTTACGATTGTAGAGCAGATTCGATGACATGGGATCCTCACAAAATGATGGGATTACTGCAACAATGTTCTTTTGTTCTTGTCAAAGATAAGGTGTGTATTTTTTTGTCATTTTTAATACGAGGTCACTCTAAAATCTGAATCGCAGACCTCTACATAACGGCGGTAGCATAGAAGCACAAATTCGATTGTATTTGTAAGAGCATGCAATCACTGTAGTCACTCTCGTATCAATCTGCTGGTGCAAGGTTTATAACTGAATTCGAAATTCACCCTCTTCTCACAGACCCACTGGGGCACCGTTCCCACTGGAAAAAAATGGCCAAAATAGCATCCCCAGTGGAAAATTATTCTCTAACTTTTGTCTCCGCTAAAAATAATCAGATGAGCAAATCCTCACTGCAAAATATTGTGCTATCATTTGAATTTTCCTGCTCGGCAAACAATGGAGCTCAAATCCCAAGCCATAGAAAACATGAGAAGATCAATCCCCATCGAGTTTTGGTCCTTTACTTTTACCCCCACTGGCTGCTAAAATCCCACCGGGTCTATGATGAGAAGGGGATGTCGAAATACTCCTTTCTTCCTGACAAAATTTACTTAATAAAATGTTGTATTTATCTAAGAAGTATTTTTCAGTTCATGGAATACTTTTAAACTTTTGAAATTCAATAACCTGTTTAATTGACTTCAGGACAACAAAATGCGATCAAACTATACAACCTAGAAGTGAATACAAGATTGCACTATTTTAAATTGACTCTCGTGTCTTCAACCTTTTAGGGTCTTTTGGAGAAATGCAATTCGGAAGACGCGTCGTACGTTTTCCTGAAGGATAAAGAGACGTACGACGGCCAGAAATGGGACACCGGTGATAAAACTGTTCAAGGTGCTCGAAGAAATGATGCACTGAAGTTATGGTTCATGTTAAAAGCTAAGGTTTTGTTTGCTTTTTTTTCGTTTCAATTTTCACATCCCTGCTGTCTCACAGCCCCGGTGAAGCTTTTTCCCACAGTGGGGATAAAATCTTCTATTAAAAACCCAATGGGGATGCAATTTTTACATTGAATTTGAATGAGGATGAAATCATAGTCAATTTCCCAGTGAGGATGAAATTGTAGGGTATTCTTCCCACCAGGTAAGAGATTTTCCCGACTTTTCCAGTAAGGGTCTGTGACACAGGGGTGTAATTTTGACCATTACAGTGGCAGCTCGAACCAATGGAACAGCATCGGCGTTTTGATTGAAAAGGAGCAATCGCTGCACTAGCTTATGTAGACTATGCTATAGTCTAAGAAAAATCACTATCTATAAGAAATAAGCTCAAAGCCGAAGAAAATTCGCGTACGAGTTTTTTGCTGAAAATAGTTTACATTTGGAAGAGTTTTTGACAGTCTGCGAAACTCTCCCGCCGTTTTTTTTCTGTATAACCGCCATAACGCCGTACCGCCATATTTTCCTGCCTTTAGTCTTATCAACTGTAACGGAAAATAACATCGTTTATAGCTTATGAAGATGAGCCTTAATAACAAGTACTTTAAAGCTAAGTATCCAGGGGTTTTTCTAAACACATTGAGTTGGGGCCGTTTTTGTAAACTTTAGGTTGGATTTTTAATCCCTGAAAGGGTAATTGCTCAGAGAAAAGCTGTACGTTGATGAAGCTGGGGGTCTTGTGGGTGTTCAGAGGGCGGAGCTCCCAAAAACTATTGAATTTGTCGATAATAATTAGGGTAATTGTTGCTGATAAACAACAAAAAAAGGTTAATTTTGCTAGAAGAAATCTCTTTTATTTTGGATTGAGTTTTAAAAACTCAATCTTAGAAAATAAATTCCTGGTATCGGATCAAAAAAATATTGACTAAAGAAGGATAAATTTTCTATTTCTAAGGGATTGGAAGGAATGGATGAAGAGATAACACGATATTTCGATAATGCAAGGTATTGGAAATTTTTTTTCAACTCTGACTATATTGTAGGCTTTGACAATATGACAGTAACGAGAAGAGTCTGTTCTGAACAAGCTGATAGAATCAGAATCCATAGCAACCATTTGGGAATATCTGAATATCATTTTATTTTTTTCAGATATTTAGGAGAGATTATAAAAGAAAGGAAGAACTTCAAATTAATTCGCGAGGTATGGACATTGAATTTAAAACTCCGAGATGGCTAGCGTTGAAATTATTGAATGGAAAATTAAGCTTCTACCTTAAGGGAAAAAATTTTGGCGGGAAAAATTTTTTGGCAGATTTTTTGTTGTATCCAATTTTATCCAATTTTTCATAATTTACCCCCAATATCAATGTTTTCACCCTGATTTCGGATTAAAAAACCCGTCATCCACCAAAGTAAATTCCCGCCAAAATTTCTACCCTTAAGGTAATTGCCAATACAAAACGTGTGATCCGCGTATGACATTCATACAAACGCTGGCTGATTGAACGTAAAATCGCTATCGCCAGATTTCGAAAAATGTGCCGAGTGAAAACAAAAAAAGCGCTAGATTCAATCTATCATTCTTAATACAGCACAAGTCTTAAAGGGACATAAAAGTAGTAAAATGTAAACATTACGCAAACCACATGTCATTAAAGAGAACAATTGAAATCACGTGTCCAAAACAAACTTGCAAAACAATTGAAACAGTCAAAAAAATCAGCCATGTTTGTTTTGATTTTTCATTTTGACATGTGACATTTGTTTTGATTTTGTGTCCCGCTGCACACGGTTTGTTTACAATGTTTGTTTGTTCACTATTTTAAGGGAAAGGTTGCCTCCACCCCAAGAAGCCAAGAACAAAATATGTCACGTTTCACGTTTTTCTCTTTTTCAGGTTGAATGCGCAAATATTTGTTTCCAATATGTTCCGCCAAGTCTTCGACAAATGGCAGATGGTATCGAAAAAGATGAAGCTGTATCCAAAATAGTCCCACAAATTAAGAAGAGAATGACTGACAAGGGCAGTATGTTGATATCATATCAACCTTTGAAAAACACGACCAACTTTTTTCGTGCCATTTCATGTAATCCTGCACAGACACAACAAGACATGCATTTTCTAGTTGAAGAGATTGATAGACTGGGAGAGAATTTGTAAAATTTTTATAATTGGCATTGAAATGTTTTAAATCACCTGTAAATTTACACCTTCTAAAAGGGAAAAATTCCTATTGTTCGATGGGATCACAAATCGCGGGGTCAGAAATCCTATTACCGCAAGTCAACGATATTCTCCATTCCCGTTTTTTTGGAAGAGCCAAATAAGCGACTTCACGGTTTGGTAATCCCTTTATTCAAGTTAACTTTCAAAAATAATGAAATTGAATTTTGCTTGATATTTATATAAATCTGATATCCAGAAGTGCAATTTGCTCTCATTAGGCAATTGAGAGTTTTTTTATGATTAAAAGTCATATTGCTCACTCTTAAACTGCACAAATCACAAATATTGCAATATTATTGGAACTTTGAAAATTTAAATTACTTGAAATTTTAAATATAGAACGTATTAAAGAAAATTCTTTGTATGATTTCTTCTGTTTCTCCACTTGATCACATTGTTCTTTAACTCTTTGGAAGTATTATACACAGGGGGACGGATAGGCTTCTATCAAATCATCAAGCCAACAACGGCAACACTTTTAGTGCCTGAATTAATACTGACTCCAGATACTAGTGATTTCAAAATAAACGTTTTCATAATGATTATAACTCTGGAGGCTTTCCCGGCACACCATTAACGAATCTGATTTTCAAAATAAATATATATGACTAGTCTCTAATCCTGTTTTGAAAATTTGAAATATATGTCTTCCTAATTTTTTTATAAAGATTTCAACAGCAGTGTCAATTTCATTTTTCTGTATTATTGTTTTCTTTCTGCACCCCTTTCTCGCAAACCTGGTAGGACTTTTTCAGTCGGTGGGGTCAAAATATTGGACTGAAACTCGATGGGGATCGATATATTCCCATATTTTTTTATGGCTGGGGATTTCAATTTAATTCTTTTTTTTTTTTCAAATCAGAAAATTCAGTGGGATGGAAAAAAGAGCATTGTATTTTGCAGTGTGGATAGGTTTATTTGATCATTTTCAGTGGACACAAAAATTGTGGTATTATTTTTCACTGGGAACGATATTTTGGTCAATTTTTCTAGTGGGAAGGGTTCTCATGTGGGTCTTTGAGAAAGGGGTGTTTAGATAGTAAAGGGTGAGACTGTGAGAAGGGGTGTCTTTCTGTTTCTGGATCCCCCCCATCCCCTGTTCATCGAAATATAACTTTGCGTTTAACTACAATCATGGTCGTCGAGAAGTAACAAGAAGTAACAAGAAGTAACGAGAAGTAACAAGAAGTAACGAGTAGGTGACGAGAAGTAACGAGTAGGTAACGAGAAGTAACGATTAGGTGGCGAGAAGTAACGAGTAGGTAACGAGAAGTAACGAGTACTTTAGTCAAGAAATTTTCTTGCTTTTTTTTATCACCAGTTAATTGTTTTAAGATTGATGACGCCATTTCTAGATTTTTTCCAGGCATCTATATCTCGTGATTGGTTTGTCCGTTTCCTTTCAAATTTGGCATGTGAGTGACACCTTGACAATAATGCCTTGAAATTAACCTAATTAGATTATTGTCAATTTTGGTGATGACGTCATCATTTGGGCCCTTTTTGGTACTGGAATCCGGACACCTATATCTCGTGATTTGCTTGTCCGTTTTCTTTCAAATTTGGCATGTGACACCTTGACAATAATGCCTTGAAATTAGCCTTATTAGATTTTGTCAATTTTGGTGATGACGTCATCATTAAAAATAGATCAGTAAAAAACCTTAAGTACATTGGCTCTTCTTCATGATGAGAATGACGCTTTATGAAGCTAAGAAGGGGACAAGAGTCCAACGTAGTGGTATGCAAAAGGGTTAAAATGAGAAAAAATAGGAAATATTTTGTGAATTTTAAAAAACTCGACAGGAACTGATATGACCAAATTTCGACCTTCTCAGGAGCTAAAATTTGAAATTTTTCTACTTTTACAACCATTAGACTAGAGGACTAAAAGTTCACAACGTGACCAGTATGTCCGAGCCAAAAATTAAAAATGGATACTTAGAGAGTGAAAAAATTTTACATTTTATGCGTACGCTTAGAGAAATTGTTTTCAAAAGTTTTGTCGATTTTCCCCATACTTTGGTCGAAGCTGAGATGAGAAAGATTTTTGATTTTCGTGATTTTGGCCTTATGGCCCGCAGGAAACCGTCACACGTTTTGTATCCCCCCCCACGAAATTTTAAGACGGATTTGACAAAGAATTAAAAAACAAAATAAACGTGTCCAGATTCCAGTAACAAAAAGGGCCCAAATGATGACGCCATCACCAAAATTGACAAAATCCGAAAGCATCCACTGAAGAGGGACTTCAAAATATCTGTTCTGAAGGCATGTTCCAGCTGGATATGGCAGTCTGTTCTATCTATCTCTAGATTGGGACCAGCTGGAAAATTATGATCTGTTCTACTGAAGATTGGGACCAGCTGGAAAAATATGATCTGTTTTTATGAAAAAATAGTTTGATATCCAAAAAATAAGGTGTCTAAGAATTATTCCTATCTGTTCTGAGGGAATTTCAAAAAAAGCAAAAAGTCTTTGAGATTTGTTCTTTAAGGAGAAAACAAAGGAAAATTTTGAGAATTTTGCGACCCTTAGCGGGACAAATTTGACCAATTTTGACCAAATTTCGATCTTTCAGGGGGTAAAACGTTGAAATTTTCCTATTTTTCCGACCCTTAGTGGGACTAAAATTTGATTTTCTGATTTTTCCGACCCTTAGCGGGACTTTGGAAGTCCATTCCAAAAAAGGTACCCTTAAGGGCGGCACATACCGTACCCTCCATTTGCCTAAGTACCCCCCCCCCCTCGGGCCTGGAGTGGCAGCTGAAAATTCTCCATCTGTGTAGAACGTCTGGAAATAGTCGATCTGTTGGTACAGATATTTAAACTGTAGCTGGAAATTAAGTTTCTGTTCTTAAAAGTCCTTCAGTCGAGCTGAAATTTAGCGATCTGTTCTTATAACATTTTGTCAGCCCACAGCGATCTGCTATCGGATTCAAAATATCGATAAATTTTAATTTTTATAAAAACATTTATCAATCAACAAAAACTTTTTGTTTTATCTTTATTGTATTTATGATCTGGTCCTACCATAGTATAAGAAAGCCGCGGCTGGAATGACGACGCTATTGTTTTTGTCGTAAATGGATGTTCTATCTGTGTCTCCATGGTTTATAAGAACTAAGTCGAAGGTAACAAAATCCTTAAACTTAAAAGTGTTTATAATATTCAATTGAAGAACAACTACTTTTCAAGTCTCAAATTTTTCCCACTATCCTCTCTTATTACCTTATTTGAAGTATATTTTTATAAATTCCAAATAAATTTTTATAAATTTAGGACCAAATAACACACATTTTATTAAAAGAACTATTTTCCAAATGTTAAACTTTGAATGCTTACTGTCACCTTAATACTGTTGTTTTTCGAATGGAATTTTCACAGAATGCAGCTAGAATATTTATTTACTAATACCAGTGATAATTTTTCAGAATAATCAGGAAGGCATTTCAAGGCACTCAATTTTCTTCAAGTTCTTAAAGCACTGACATTCTGACGTTCTAGTACTTTTAAACCAAGAGTCTTTTCTTTTGCTTTGATGTTATGAATGCTTGAATTATCAAGAGATTTGCGTTTATGAGCAAAATTACGTCTAACGAGGTAGTTTGTTAAAAGTCAAATTAAATTGACAATAGAAATTGTCACCGAACCATAAAAAAATTCGTTCTTACGACATAGATAGAACAACAGAAATTCAGCTGTACTCATTCCAGCCGCGGCTTTCTTATACTATGGTCCTACAGTCAAAATTTTAGATCTGTAGCACCACTACAGTCGGAATTATGTGAATTCCGATTTGCGGGATCTGAGAGGGGATATTTCTAGGGATTTTGAGGGATCTGAGAAAACGAAAGTGCTTTGTTTCAAGAAATCATATTATAGCTTTCGGAGATTTTAGATTTTAGTCTATTTCGTACATCAATTGCACTATATAAACAAATTTCCATCTTTCTTCGGCTATTGAAACTCGAGTTATTAAATCATACTTCCACCACCAGATCACCGTGGCCCTGGTAGATAAGAACAGTTAACTCGCATAAAACCGATCGCCTGGTAATTTCGTACCTGTTCCGAAAGTTTTTTTTACCTCCCAGCTGGAAAAATATAACGGCAATCTCCATTAACCCGACCTTGACCTCGTCCCTGACCCTTGAAAAAGGCCGACCCTCGACCCTTCTTGGAAAAAAGCCGACCCTCGACCAAAATACAATAAAAAGCCGACCCTGGGTAAAAAAATGCTTTAGCGACTTTTATAAGATTTTTTTGGATGTATATTCCAAAAACTGATCATTAAAGTCTGTCTCGAAATAATTTGCAGCTGGAGAAAAAAATGGCTGTAAGTTTTGATAGAATTCGAATCAAGTTGCGATTTTGTGCTCGTAAGAAGATATTCGTGAGTGGAATATTATCAAGTAAAAAAATTGAAAAAAAAAAAGGAAAATGAAAATGAAAAATGAAGAAGAAAAAAATCAACTTTTTGTAGAAATGTGGTATAATTACCATTTTCACAGGAGTGACTTGTCGTTTTTTACCAGTTTTTACTATTTTATAGAGTCAACCAGAAATAAACTTTCTTTGATATCTTTTGATTGAATGAATATTTTTGAACTTTTTTTTGACAGTGATGATGATCTAAGATTGAAGAATCACTCCTGTGAACATGGTAATTATACCACATTTCTACAAAAAGTTGATTTTTTTCTTCTTCATTTTTCATTTTCATTTTCCTCTTTTTTTTCTCAATTTTTTTACTTGATAAAATTTCTCCCCTGGAAAACGAGGAACTGTTCTTAATTTCGGGGAAATTCTTCCAGCTGGGAAATCAGAACAGATATTTGCAAATTTAGGTCGGTGGCTGCTTCTGAAATTTTACGACCCTTAGCGGGACAAATTTGACCAATTTTGAATTTGATCAAATTTCGATCATTCAGGAGGTAAAAAGTTGAAATTTTCCTATTTTTCCGACCCTTACGGCCTTAGTGGGACTGAAATTTGATTTTCTGATTTTTCCGACCCTTAGCTGGACTTTGTCCAAAAAAGGTATCCTTAAGGGCGGCACATACCGTACCCTCCATTTGCCTAAGTCGGGGCCTAAGTACACCCCCCGCCCCCGGGATTTATTTTTACTTCTCGTTTACTTCTCGTTACTTCTCGTTCCTTCTCGTTGCTTCTTGTTCCTCGTTATAGTAACAAGCATTAAAATGCTAGATCCTATCCCCATCCTATCCATTGGCACGAAATTTAAAAGTCCAATTTTTGCTTCACTTTTTTTGCTTGAGAAAGCTTAAAGTTGCCTAGACTATGCCATAGTCTAAGACGAGTTTCATCTAAGAGGAACAAACGTGAAGACGGGAATTTTTTTCGGGGGTAGCTGTTGTCTTAGACTATATCAACTCGGCAAAAACCGAAAATTTTGGATTTTGGTTAGCGGTGTGATCGGCCGACCCGGTTCGAACAAATGTAAACAAACAGTCGGGTCTGACTGGTAAATCCCGCGGCAGTTCTTGCTGCTAATACAGATTGACCCAGCTGGAATAATGATTCCAAAACAGGGCGACAAAAAGTTGATCTGTATGTGTGGAAATGTTTTATGCAATTCTTTAGTATTTGAGTCTCTTAGCCTCCTATATTAGTTAGTACTTTAGTTTGTAACTTCTTTGCAACAAGGTCTTTCATGTAAATGGTTTGTTTTGAATTTATTTTTAACAAGCAGAACTGACTACCAAGCTCGGCAATAAATCTACGGGATTTTTTCGCAAAAATCACCGACCTTTCTCCATGGTCGGTCAGGGCAAAGTAAAATCAAGAAAAACGCCGAGTTGATATCGTCCGTAAACACAGACTCTATCCGCCGCGAAACATATTACGTTTTAGACTAGTCATAGCTTTCACTAAATGCCCCCACAGAAAGGTCATGTCATGCACTTATAAAGCTTTTAATGCTTCAAAAATTAAAGCATAGAAAATAATCAAGAATAATTGATTGATTTAATTATTTATTGATTGGTTGAAAAAAAAATCATATTCCGTTAACAAAATACTTGAAAAGAATTCATGCAGCTTGACAATTTAATAAAATTCAAGGAAAAGCTGGAAAAAATTCTCAAAAACATATTTCAAAAATCATGGTGTCATTATCTTACTGACTTACTTCACATCTCCTTGTTTGTTTGTTTTGTCTTACAACAATATATGTCATGATCATTCACTAAATAGACCTTTTCCGATAATGCTGCAGACATCTTAGATTGTAGGCAAAATATATAGCGGTGAATAAATCAACAAGGTAACCAATCAGAAATAGCTTGTTTATTTTTCATTTGCTGCTATATATTTCAACAATTCTCTTTGCTACTTTGCCTAATAAACAATAGTAAGATGATAAGATGATAAAATTTATCAAAAAGTTCTGCGCCATCTGAAATAGACCAATCCTAGTTAAGGCCCGGGCTCCACTTGCGTACGCTGTGATTGCAGTCAAAAGAAAAACAAAGGAAGTCATTGTGGTCCATTCAGACTTACAGTCGAAAAGTTGAAATGTGCCTAATTCTTTTTCAAGTGCATAGTACTTTTTCATGATGCAATCTTTTCTCCAAGCTGAAAGGATTGAAGCCATTAAGATATGATTGCAGCGCAGACAATGAAGAGACGGGCCTTCAGGAAAATAGACTTTTTGAGTTTTTAGCTATATACTCTCACTTTATGATGTTCCTGTATGACTGTCTGTGTTTCTAGTCTAACCACCGTTAAATGCCTTAACTTGGAAAGCTAGAATTGGAGCTATTTCACCAAACCCCTGGAGCGTAAGTTGTTTAGGCTATCACAACTGCATGAAAAAGTTGAATGTGCGCATGCAAAGTTAAACGAATGTAAAAAAACTTTTTTCAGGTTTTTAAAATAGATTTACCACACTGAACAAACAGTGAAAACACTCTAAGTGAGGTAAATCTATTTTGAAGATCAAAAAAAAAAACATTGACATTCAACACATTCAACCACTTTTGGATTCAACTTTACTTATGTGTAGATTCAACTTTTTTGTACTTTGCCGGTATCTTGTTTTACCAAGTTAAGAAGGACTTTCTCGAGTTACGACCATGTGATGATCTTTAAAGCTAAAGAAGCTCTATAAACAATAAAGCTAGTTATTAATATTATAATAACAGACAAAGATAAATTACAGTTTGAACAAAAATATCAAATGTACATTTGAAAACTTGAGCAAACTTCTTTAAAGACTCCAGAAAAAGAATTGAAATCATTGCTGAAATGAACTTCTGACTAAATTACAGTATTTAGTATTCAGTTTCAAGACAAGAAACAAAATTTGACATACAAAACACTTTTTCCAGTCAATGAATCAGCTCATCATCATAGAAGCGGTTAAATCCTGACAATGCGGAAACTTTAAATTTTTATTTTTTGGCGTCTTCGATGTAGGGCCAGGGTTTCTAGTAACGGCTTGTCACTGTGCCGGGTGCATACTCGGCGCCTTGGGCCCCGCAGGGTTGCTAGTAACGGCTCGAATTTCAGTCAGGTTAAAAAAGGGGTACTTTTACCCATATTATAATAACATTACCCCCGTATTTTGCCAGTTTGGTATAAAATGTTATGAATTGCGTGATTTTGCTGTGCGGCGATGGCTCAAGGGATAGAGCGCTGGCTTCCGGATCCGAAGGTCTTTCTTTGGTGGTGGTTCGAATCCCACTCGGTGCGAAAATTAGACTGGTCGAAATTGATGAACAAATGATTGACAGGTATGAAAACTCAGTCAGAAATGAGAAACTAAGTCTCAGAAACTAGAAAATAGAAAAGGAGATCGAGAGATAGGAGGTGGAAAATAGATCCGCATTGTCAGGATTTAACCGCACCTCATCATCATAACCAGTCTGCCATTTTGTTTGTTTTGATTTGCACAAGTAATATTGTAATTCGTGTTATGGTGTAATCACTATACTTTTTCTATAATTTGCATTTATAACACTCGCTTCAGCTTTTCAATTCTTAATCAAAACTAATAAAATGTAATACGCAATAATGGTAATAGCATATAACGTAATATAAAAATATGTATAACATTTACCGCTGTATAATTTACCGCCATATTTTTGCGGAACACTTAATTGGCCGGAAAGCCGATTACGACGCAAAAACAAAAACAATTCGCAAAAAATCGAGATTCCAGTCCAATATATTGCGTGAAGCTATGAATGCCTCCTCAGTCGCTACGCTCCTTGCGGGGGCAATAATACACAAACTATGTTATATCATAATAATACATTATACGGACGATAGCATCGTCTAAAAGTTGCCTATCTAGCCTTTCGGGCTAGATATCTGTGGTATTTGGCGACGGAGCTAAATCCCAATGCATAGCATATCTTTATTGTCTCGAATAACGTGATCTCTTAAATCACAGCTGAATCAGAGACGTCCTCTTCGGAAACGGATTGGATTTCTACGAAGAACGTTGTATTCAGGTAAATGGGTCAGCACAGCAAAAAATCCAACATGGAGCAAGTGTTTGGATAAAAATAAAAAAACAAACTGACATCCATTGACTGAGATTGAAGAAAACGATGTACACTGGTAGGTGGATAGATGGTCATTCATGTTTTTCCATTAATAGTTTTAGCTACGTGGTGGGTGTGCGTGAGATCGATCCGTGTTAAACTTGCATGAGTCTTGCATGAGAGACGTGAAGGCTAAAATGCATAGCCCTCAAATGAATGACACGGCTGGTCACTAAAATACAAAGTTAAATCAAAACAAAAATGGTAGAGTATAAGCTGTGAGCAGAGCTGTGTGAGATGAGGCATCAATCTTGCACTGAGCGACAGTTAGTCACACTAGGAAATTAAGCTTGCAGAAAAAACAACATCAGTCATCTACAGGATGTATTTCAACAACAAGGATGAGAGTTACCTGAATCAAGTTCAAGATCCCAAGACAATCAATTAAAACTTGCAAACTTAAAATGAGACAAAATTACCGATTGCGAACGTGCAGCAGCCAAATATCAACCAACCAAATTTTGTCATTCAATTCCCGAGACAGCGCTTCGATTTTTAAGGCCTTGTTTATACGCTAAAGTAAAAATAATTCCGCACATGTAAATGGGTCATTGTTTGAGGTCCGGCAAAATTTCCGGGAAAAAGCCTATCCGGCGGTGCGCGGATCTAGGTAGGTTCCGCCTCCCCCGTAGATCTTTTTCTTGGGAAGTTGCTCTTCAAATTAGTTTTCAAGGTTGGCTTGGCTTAAATTTTTTCATCTATGGCTTAAATTTTAGGCGATTTCTCAAAGTTTTTGAAAATGTTATTTTCATTAAAAAGCGCCGGGTTATTTTTTCATGAATCCCTTTAGAAGTTTTGCGGCGCATTTTTTTGCTTGAGAGTCAAGTAAACGATATAGCGCTTTCGCAGCATTAATCTTTGATATGCATTTTGGCGGGAAGCTAGTGTGACTAACTGAGCGAGGGTGCTTCTTAGTTTCCGCCCTATTTTGCTCGCCCATGATAGAATGGTCCAAAAACGGGGGTATTCCAAATGATACCGTGAGAGTGGGTAACTTGCATCAGTGGAGGCTAACATGCATAGCCCTCAAATGAATGACCCGTCTGGTCATTAAAATACAAAGTTAAATCAAAACAAAAATGGTAGACTAGAGCTGCGAGCGGAGCTGAATATAGTTTATTTTAATGACCAGCCAGGTCACTCATTTTAGGGCTATGCATGTTAGCCTCCACTGATGCAAGTTACCCACTCTCACGGTAAACTGTCGAGTACCGTGAGAGGTCCTAAAGCCGACAGCCCAGCCTAATTCCGACCCCCAAATAACTGTTATGAAAAAAAATTCTATGTTTACAAACATTCCCTCTCCAAGTTGAAAGATAAACTATTGCTAGAACTCTCGAAACAAAACATCTAACAAGATAGCTGTAATGTCAAGATGTCAATTAATGTAATTAAAAAGTTGATGTTATCACCAAAAGCAACATTCCTTTACGAAAACCGATAAAGAAAACAATTATTCCACGCGATCGTCGAATTCTTATGCGAAAAAGAAAGAAACTGAAGAAAAGACAGCTCAACAAGAACACAAAGTCAAGATTGATTGATATCGAACTAAAATTACAAAGCAGCTATGCCAACGAAAGGTACAACCAAGAGCTAGATGCAATCTCCAAAATCAAAGTGAACCCCAAATTCTTCTACTCTTACGCAAAAAGATTTTCTAAAACCAAACCTAAAGTGGGACCATTATTAGATCCCATCACAAATAAGCTAACAGACAATAACCTTCAGATGGCCAATATACTTCAAGATCAATATAAATCTGTATTCACACCACCAAAATCACAATATGAAAATCCTGATCTCAATCCTTCGCAAGTTACGGAGAAACTTGATTATTTTGACCTCACAGAGGACGACTTTATTAGAGAGACACAAACCCTCTCTTCAAACTCAGCTGCTGGCCCAGATGGCTTTCCAGCTATATTTCTACTCAAAAACAAATCACAGCTTGCAAAACCACTCAGATTGATATGGCAGAACATTCTTGACAAAGGATTCACTCCGAAGATACTGAAAACAAGTTACATCACCCCTATTTTCAAAAAAGGAAATCAAGGATTGGCTGAAAACTATCGCCCTGTCGCTCTTACATCACACGTCACTAAAGTTTTGAAAAGATTGTAAGAAAAAATTTGCAAGATCATCTGGAAAGAAACAACCTCTACAACAGCAACCAACATGGATTTAGGTCAGGAAGATCCTGCTTAAGCCAACTGCTTGCTCACACTGAACGTCTAATCCACTATATTGAAAATGGCTACAATGTAGATGTCATCTATCTTGATTTCAGTAAAGCATTTGACCGTGTTGATCACTCGATACTGCTACAGAAACTTGAAAGAAATGGCATTTGTGGAAAACTTCTATCCTGGATAAAGTCATTTCTTACAGGGAGAACACAGAGAGTCTCTGTCAACACAACGCTATCCAAAAATGCAGATATCATATCCGGGGTGCCTCAGGGTTCTGTGCTAGGTCCCCTTCTGTTTCTTGTAATGATACAGGATATTGATGAAGATATATACAACGCTGTCCTGTCTTCATTTGCGGATGACACCAGGCTGATGAAAGCACTGGCCAGTCAAAATGATGTCCAACTTCTCCAAAACGATCTCAACTCAGTATACAAATGGTCAGAGATCAATAATATGCAACTGAATGGACTCAAATTCGAACATATGCAATATGGAAAAAATGAAGAGCTGAAACCCTATTCAGTTTATTATTCTGATACTCGAGATCAAATTGAAACAAAAAGCCAAGTCAAAGACCTTGGAGTTACTCTAGATGTAGATATGAGCTACAATCAACACATCAAAAACCAAATCAACAAAGTGAAATCTATCAGCTCTTGGATATTTCGTACTTTCAAGACAAGGGACAAAGATGTCATGTTAACCCTTTGGAAGTCACTTGCCATTCCACACCTTGACTACTGCTCTCAACTATGGTCTCCATCAAAGAGATGTCTCATTCAAGAACTAGAGCTGCTACAAAAATCATTCCTGAACGGTATCCCCTCGTTGAGCCACTTAAACTATTGGGAAAAATTGAACCAACTGAAAATCTACAGTCTTGAAAGAAGAAGAGACAGGTACAGAATCATTTACACGTGGTGCATACTAGAAGACATTGCCCCCAATTTCAACTACAATGACGAGGCAGGCGGCGTGCATTCTTACACAAATCAGAGACTGGGTAGAAAATGCAATTTGAAAGCTATAAATGTCAAACATAAAAATATCTGGAGAGGTTGTCTCTCACAAGAAGGACCAAGGCTCTTCAATGCTCTGCCAAAATCCCTTAGAAACCTCACAAACTGTACCAAACAAACTTTTAAACAGCATCTTGACCAATTCCTCAGTACACTGCCAGACGAACCGCTGCTTCCTAATTATTTCAACTTCAGGAGAGCTGACTCTAACAGTACAACAGTAATGGTCAATCATCGGATTCAACGAATTGGATGAGTACCATAAAGTACATAATCAATAACGAAGTATCACGAAGTAAGTAAAGTGCAAGTTAAAAACGATAACAGTTTTGTAATAAAAGTGACTTGTGCGGGAAAAATACGAAACAACTTGGACTGGTTTCCATCAAGAAACAAACAGACTAAATTGTAAAAATGGCGTGAAGTTGAAAAAAGGGCGGATGCGGTAGCACTAATTTGAATAACAAACATCGAATCAATGAGGCGGCAACTATCAACGTCCTCTTTACCACCTATAAGTCCGGATGTTTATTTACGAAAGGCCGGCAATCGGACAGCTCTTCATTTAAGTGTACTCTTTGACGACATATATTATCTTTACTAGCAAGGTGTCATGTAATACATAATAGTTGTAATATACTTCGTCTATTTGTATTCTTATCCTGTAATATATAATATAATGTAATATACGTCGTCTATATGTATCCTTACTTACACAAAGTCCTAGCCCCGCAATCAAGCCAAGTGCCAGTGTAAAGTAATAGAAACCAGGCTTGATTACGTAACGTTTCAAAATGAGCACGCTCGTACACAGACCTCTTTTATATTTTCGTGTGCTTTGGAAAATCAAAACATCCCGTTACTTTTTATGATGCTGTTACCACTGTTGTCATTTATGACGTTGTGCATATTGCAATAAAAAAATATGTTTTGTTATAAGAAGCAATTATTGTTATTTGGTTCAATTGGTTCAATGTATCAAATCTCTCAGTTAAGTTGACACTTTAGTATCTTCGTTGCGTCACAGCGAAAGGTTTGTTTTTATTTTAGTTTGTATCTTTGAAAGACCCCATCGGCTTTAGGCTGGGCTGTCGGCTTTAGGACCTCTCACGGTAAGTGTTTATTTTCTGAGAGATACAAATAGTATATTGAATATTCCAGACCCGATCAGTCCAACTAATCGAACCGATTTCTTAATCGAACTAATCGAACCTGATCGAACCTAATCGAACGATTAGAGTTCGATTAATCGAACTAATCGAACTTTCAGATTTTCCTTAAAATTGTGAGTGTTCGATTAAGTTCGATTAAGTTCGATTAGTTCGATTAAAAAATCGGTTCGATTAGTTCGACTGATCGGGTCTGGAATATTATTAACTTATTTTTATAAGTATTTTTGAGCGCAAATTTAAATATATGGTTATATATATAAAAAACAAATGATAACAGTTCTGTTTTTATTCCTCAAACCCCCGGGAAAAGTTTTTTTGCCAACTTAGCTATTTTACAAATCTCGGAAAAGAACTCCCATAGGAATTCCGATTGATACCTAACCCGATTGGTTAATTTCGGAACGGCTTCAAGAAAGTCATAATGGCAGATAATTTTAAAAGTTTCTGAGGAAAAATGTGTGTAATTTATTGATGTTGATGGCTTGTTGATTCATTAAAGAAAAAAGATAACAGGTATAGCTTTTTCTAATCCTGGAATATCGAGGTTCCAGCTACACTGTCTGGGGATCGAAAAAAAACTATATTTCCCCGTTGATTATTTTTCGGATAAGGGATCAATAACAATAGAAAATTGAGTTCTAAAAATCTTGAGTATTATATCAATCCTTCTATGATCCCTTTATCAATCTTCTTTTCAATCAATTGATCCTCTATTGGATAAGGGGACCCGTCCATATTCATTCGACAACGCATAGCGTCAAATTGACGTTATCCTCTGAACCCCCCCCCACAGATAACGTCAAGCGATGTACCGTAACTTGTTCTAATGTCGATATCCCTCCTCTAATAGACCTGTTTTTAAAGAGGCAGCCATGTTGAATAATTATGTACTCCAGCATAAAAACAATGATATAGCCATGCATTATTTTTTAAATATGCATGATACAGTAATTATGCATGGCTGTATCATAGTCATCTGGGGTAATTACTAATTACGGGACGATTTTGCTACTTTCCAGAAGTTTTTTCATGTATTAATTTTTGCAATTCAGTAAATATATATTTGCCCATAGCCGGGTGGTGGTGTCTATTTTGCATTTCAAAAAAATTAGTACGTCCGGTACTACTTTAGGGGTGGGGGTGTGTATTTTCACTCTTCTAGTAAGTACAGGGTACTATTTGGGTACTTTTTCCGGCAGGTACAAAATGCATAAAACATATTGCATATTGCATAATGCATAATAGTATTGTGTAATTTACAGAACGATTTTATATTTTCTAAAACTCTCCTTTGTAGAGGGTAAAACCGCCAAAGCTCTTTAGAACTATAATAGAAGAGTTTCAGGAGTTTCTTAAGAGGGATTTCCCCAGAAACATATGCTATTTACTTTTCGAATCCAAACGAAAATAAAACATTCGAATCATAACAAAACAGGGTTTCCCCTTCATCTTTCTCAAAAAAAGGTAATCGTATAAACATTCCAATGTAAAAAGATTCGAAGTCTATTTTCTTTGATTTAGCTTTCGCATAAAGCTCTTTATTTTATATTGGCCTGATATTGACTTTAACAAAAGGCATCCACATTGGTTAATGGTTTTATAAGAGGGAAAACCCGTTGAACTTTATAAGAAATTGTTCGAAAAGATCTCTGAAAAACCCAGAATAAAGATCTTGTTATAAAATTTACGTTTTCAGTAAGAAAAGTAATATACGGAGGAGATATTTTCGTGTTTTTTCTACACTATACTACGTTCTGTAAAATACAACTATGAAAATCAAAATGGCGACAAGGATTTTCAGTGGATCCTGGATTTTCTTCATCATCCAAAATTCAAATTTACAGCTTTCTACCCTTTATTTTCTGGTAGAAAGTGTAATATTTGTTTTGCTGAAAGTATTATCTTTCAAATTCTCCTTATTATAGCGTCTAAAATTGACATTTTTCAAATATTATGCATTATGCATTATGCAACATGCATTATGTTTTATGCATTTTGAACCTGCCGGTACTTTTTCACAGAGTTTTGCTCTTTTTTCAAATATCATTTTTTTGATTTGAAATTTTTTTTAATTGAGAAACTTTTTTTTACTCTTTTGTACGATGGCTCTGAAAGCGGTTTTATTCTCTTTTTCAAAATTTCTCCGTTCCTTTTAATGAAAAGGAGAAGTGAAATATAAAAGGTTAACTTTTTTCTCCTTTTAACACAAAAGGTGAATTTTTTTCTCCTTTTAACACAAAAGGTGATTTTTTTTCTTCTTTTAAATTTAACACAAAAGGTGAATTTTTTTCTCCTTTTAATCAAAAGGGGATTTTTTTTCTCCTTTTGAATTTAACACAAAAGGTGAATTTTTTTCACTTCACCTTTTGACAAAATGGAAACGGGAATTCTAAGGGAATGCACACGTGTGTGGACAATCATTCGTGTTGAATATAAACAGTACTAGCTAATAGCCAGGCCATGACATGACATGACATGACCTTTATTAGATTTCCCAGAAACAAAACGGACCGCATTTTTGAGTGAGGAGGGAAAAATGAAGTAAAGCCGAATGATAGAAGTGAATCTCCTATGTAGAATTTGAAGCAAATTGTTTTCTACATAAGTTGTCCGGCCTGCATGGTTTTCGTACAAACGCCAGATTAAAGATGGTCCGAAGACAACGGGAAATACTAAGCTTTTCCTCATCAACTCACGGTTAAAATGCATGACGACTAGTCCAAATCCAGGCAATAAAAAAATTCTCCTTTTGACAAAAGGTGAAAACAATTCTCCTTTTGTTTTGACAAAAGGTGAAAATAATTCTCCTTTTGACAAAAGGTGATAATAATTCTCCTTTTGACAAAAGGTGAAAAAAATTCTCCATTTGACAAAAGGTGAAAATAATTCTCCTTTTGACAAAAGGGGGAAAAAATTTTCCTTGTGAAAAAGGTGAAGTGAAAAAAATTCTCCTTTTGACAAAAGGTGAAAAAAATTCTCCTTGTGACAAAAGGTGAAGTGAAAAAAATTCTCCTTTTGACAAAAGGTGAAAATAATTCTCCTTTTGAAATTCACTTCTCCTTTTGTTAAACAATAGGACCTATTGTTTGTTTTAAAAGGAGAAGAGAATTTGAAATGGAGAGGAAATTCTCCCTCAGAGCCATCATACTTTTGAGAGATTTTTTTATTTTTGTGAAGGCAAAACTTCCGAAATGGTCAAGAAGTGTGTTATTAAAATCAAAGGACAAAAGCCTCTGACTTAATCAATGATAGTTTGTTTGAATTATCTGTCCATTCCAGTCAGAAAAACTAACATACTACCCTCTCTTTTGGTCTAATATGTAAAATATAAGATTTTAGGGGGTGGTGTCTCTATTTTTTACAGCAAAAATGAAGTAGTATCCGGTACTAAATATGGGTGGGTGGTACTAAAAAGAAATTGAGTGAAAAATCAAGTTAGTACCCTATGGGTTAGTACCCTGTGCCTCTGTACCCCCCCCCTGATTAGGGTGCAAATAGTTTTAAATTGTAACAAAATGACAGAAATTAAAAATTTTCGAATTAACTGAGGTTGGTTTTGAGCTGTTTTTTGGCTCACCAGTTTTTTCAGATTTTTTGTACAGTGATGCAAAATGGTCATTTTCAAAAAGTGACGGACGGAGCTTGATTTTTGAAAAAAAATATTTTCTTGGGCAAATTTGGGCCAAAAAGTGCCTAAAAATAGGGTTTTTTGGACTTTGTATCAAATTTTCAAAATTTTTTCAAAACCGCGAAAAACGCTAAAATTAATTCCTGCAAAAATTAGTTCCAATAAGGTATTTAATTTCTGATGGAGCTTGATTTTCGAAAAAATAATTTTTAGCGCAAATTTGGGCCAAAAAGTGCCTAGTTTTTGGACTTTGGGGAAAATCACCTTTTATTGTAAATAGGAAATCATGCTAAAATATTTATTCACCCCAGTATCTACGACTATAAGTCATACAACTTTAACTATACTATACAGTTCATCATCAGGTAGGTCCATTCAGCATGTTGCTTGTTGTTTTTCAAAAATTTAAACTGGACTAAATTTTTCCTAAGAAACACTCATGAAATTAAGTTCACACAAAAATTTAGTACCCGCAAAAATATTTACTAGTTATTGCATGACTTCGAGTGCAATACAAGAAATATTTTACGAGTTCTGAGATTTTTCCGTAATATTTTTCCAAGCCTTTAGGTGAGGAAAAATATCAGTAAAATCTCGGAACGAGTAAAATATTGAGTATTGCACCAGAAGTCATGTGTACTGTGTACTGACCCATAGCGGGTGGAGTGATGTATTTTTGGACCTACCCCGGTGGAGGTCCTATAAATTAACCCCTGTCCGTTCGTTCGTTAGTTACCAACTTTTCTCGAGATTGGCTCATTAGTTTTTCTGATTTTTTGCACAAAGATGCATAATTAGAAGCCCTTGAATGTGACGGAGCTCAATTTTCAGCTCAAAAAACGCATCTTTATCTACAAGAATCACTATTAATAAGCATACATCAATGTTCTTAGCCAAATTACTCAATTTTTTGATGAGATAGATATTTTATTGCTCACAAAGTCTTGAATGTGAAAGAATATTTCAAGAGCATGAAATTTTGGTTTCTAAACGTTTTTTATAAGAAACAAACGACTAATTTTTATAGATTGTCACTATTTGTGTTCTGAATGATTGTTTAATGGTCACACTCACGTAGATATCAATTATATATATGTGTTAAATGCATAACCAGGTAGGTCCATAAAAGTATCACTTGTTTAGGTTAAATTGAGGGTGGTCCTCTGTGAAAAATATAATGAAAAAGTTAGTACATTGTACTAAAAAGGGTGGTGTTCAGAATATAGAAACCCAATCCCAAAGAGAAAATACAATAAGAATTTCCTTGTACATATAACGTTCATCTTCTAGGCTTACAAAGTTGTTACAAAGACTCTAGGCATACCTATACAACTAATGATAAATTAATACAATATAATAACCGGTTATGAGAGCTGTACTGAGAAATATTGCCCGAGGTCAAGTAACGACCTAGGGCAATATTTCACAGTAAAGCCCGAAAAAACCGGTCATTATTGTATTTGTTAACCGTTTTCTTTTTTTTCCGTTTTTTTTTGTTCTTTATCCAGATAAAAATAGCGAAAATACAAGCGAAAAGAAATCCAAAATTGTTTTAATTACTGACGTCAAAAATGAAAAATGAGACAAATGATGTCCACGCAGTGTTCATTTTCCTTTGAAAAAAGTGACGTCACAATGAATTTTCCTACCGACGGGCAACTCTGTGCAGTGTAGGCCCGTCGTCATGCGAAAAGAACCAATTGCATTGCGCAAAAAGCTGTGTAGGCCGAAAAAGTTTGAGGGGGTCCATGTTTTTGCCAAAATTTACGAAGGGTCGGGGTTTTCATAAAGATCCGGGGTCCGGGTTTTCTTAGGGTCCAGGGTCTTCTTAGGGTCCGGTCCGGGTCCTGGCTGCACAGTACGCCAACAGCTAGTACAGCTGAGTACAGTGTACTAAAAGGGTGGTTTCAAAAATCCTGTTAAATTGAGAAAAGACAGTAAAGTGTACTGAAAGGGTGGTATCAAAAATCTGGTCGTAGAGATAAGTTAGTACAATGTAATGTACTAAAATATGGCTATCTAGGGAGAAATCATGATTTTGAGTGATTATGTGATTCGTAACTGCAGAGGGGTTTTTGGGAATGCAATGCTTTTTGTACCTAATGGTGGCATGTCTTTTGGTCTTATCCACGTAAAAAGAATTGCAATTTGTGCAGTGCATTTCATATACAATCCAAGAAAAAAAATGTTATTAATGGTATTTCATCTTTGAAATTAAACAATGCAATCCGAAAAATGGTGCAAAACTTGACCTTAAAAAGATCAATTTGTGGGTATGTAACCCTAAACAATACCAATATACGTTTCTTTAAAACTTCAGACAAGTTACCAAGAAATGGTAAAGTCAGAGAAACTTCCTTCTTTGGAACAGTCATGACAACAGTCTCATCCTGTACCAATTCCTTTTCCTTACAAAACCATCTGCTACCAACTTCAGTACTTTTTCAGGAAACTTGTTCCTCAAAAGGTTCCCTTTTATCACATCCTTATCTTTCTCGAAAAGCTTTTTATTGGAACAGGCTCCATTCCAGGCTCTATTTTGAAGATTCTTAACCAAATTAAGTTTGCACTTTCTAGGGGTAAAGTTGTACCAATTAGTGAATAGGCCAGTGTGGGTAGGTTTGTAATGTGTGCTAGTGACAAATTTTGCTCTCAGCTTCATGATTTTTGCATCTAGAAAGGGAAAACTCTCATCGTTTGGTGGCTCTTCTTCTTTTATGAACACAATGTTCATGTGTTTACCGTTGAAATAATTAAAGAAACAAAATCTAACATTAAGCTAGGCCGCCTTTAGCTTCATCCAGGTGATGTCAATCGAATAGATTAAAAAATATCCATCCCATATACTGTACAAACACAACAATTAAACACATTTAAAAGATACCAACACTGGATTTTTACATGTTTTAAGTGTGTTTTATATAGTTTCATATGTATAGATAACAAATAAAATAATGAAAGAATGTGACATATGCTATAAAGATTCTTCATTTAAATGCTCTAAATGTAAGTTAGCTAACTACTGCTCCAAAGAATGCCAAACCAGACATTGGAGCAAACATAAAGGGAACTGTGTATTACCAACTACTCATGTCGCTAACCTTTCAAGGGCATGTATTTTGGATTTATTGCCTTCTCATGCCGTTCAACAGGGGTACATGGATTCAAACATTGGTAATGTTTTTGGCTTTAAAGAGGTTCAACCTGATTATCCAAATATAGATATATCACTTAACAGTAATGCTATCGTGTTATTTGGAATTTATCAACAAATTTTAAAGTATGAGATATATGCAGGTGATGATCCATATGTCACTTCAATTTGTTCAAAACGGTACACAAAAAAGAAATTGCAGAAGGCGTATGAACAAAACAAGCTAGACAAGTTTTTTCATGAATACCTTGACGATGCAAAAGAGAAGTTAAGCCGTTATGAACAACCTCTTTATGGTCATGCACAAACCTTTTTAGACAGGAAGCTAGTGATTGGTCCAACAAATAAAGAAATCAAGCTGAGTAAAACAGAGATTAAACTGCAGCGAAAGGAAATCTATGAACGATATTACAAAAATCTCAGTTAATTTTTTTTTAATTTTTTATTTCATAAATTTAAAGATATAAATTTTTAAGATCAGATTTTGGCTCAAAAACCCTTTAAAATTTCCTTTTTGTGAGAAAAATGGCTTTTTCAGGGCCATTTTAACTGATTTTTTGCTTATTCGGGAAACAAATTCACGCAAAATGATTTTTCAAAAAGCTCACTCCATCAACGGATCGGTACGGTTCGGAACGGTTTCTATTATTCTGGGGATTATCTTTAACCCATTTGCACATATTTGTTTCACGTAAACGGTTCGAATGTTCACGTGTTTTGGGTCCAAACAGATAAGATAGAAAAAAAGTTGGATTTTTTCAACTTTTTTTGCGATCCGTGCCGGATCGAAACGGTTCTATTGATTTCGAACATCTGTAGAAGATTAAACTAATTAATTTTTTTTGTATAAATATTGTAAACAGAAAGAATCTGGCTCAGAAAATTTGAAGTGGATATTGCAAAACTGTCCGGATCGGTTTACCAAAATATTCCGATCCAAACCGATCCGTTGAAAATTGTCTGGAGTGGACACACGGCTTAAAGTTTTATATATGTATGTTGCATTAATATTTTATTTAGTTTAAATGTCTGGCAATGAATGCCAGGGTATGTTTAACCTTTTGTTCAAAAACTCTTTTTGGCTGCCCATAGTCATTTAAAATTGGTTTTTCATTTTTATGCTTTTAATCCATGTTTTCGTTTGTATCTTTTCAGAATAATAAGAAATAATTCAACAACAATATCACTGTGCCAACAAAATAACAAAAAAAAAAGGAAAGCTAACAAGACATATAGGTGGATATAAATATAAGATGAAAAATGAAGATAACATAGCTGAAAATGAAGCATTTTTAGACGATAGCGTACAAAGAATCGAAGAAGGTGGAGGAGTGACTCTAAAAGTTATTAATCATGCTCAACATGAGAAAATTGCAATGGATAGCGAGGTGAAAATTAATGGTGAAATAGGTATGAGTGACTTATCGGACAATGTACAAATGATGACACTTGGTAGTAATAATGAGATATTTTTAAGGACTCAAAACACGACACATGAACAACCTGTTTATAGTCCCAGAGATTTACCTCAATTTTTACAAAGGACCTTAGATGAATCTTTATCCAAAGTTGTTATTTCCAAAGAGGAGAGTGGTACGAATGAAGAGAAAATTATCGAATTTATTGCATACCAATCTGAAGAAAGTTTACCAGATTTGACGGCTTTAATCACCAAAGATTTGTCAGAACCTTATTCTATATACACTTATCGATATTTTCTACATAATTGGCCGCAACTTTCTTTTTTGGTAAGCTATGTAATTATATCCTTTAGTTCTTCCTTATGCACTGTTGAATTTCGTCATTCTGGACGAGTATATGATAATATTTCTAAAGGGATTTTCAAGTTATACCTTAAAGTGCCTTTTGTTCCAGGGGAACTAGGTCTGGGTGATGGGTATATCCGAGCTAAAGTTAAAAGATTGATCCTTTGAGAGACTGGATTTCAAAACTTTTGACCCTTTTTCGACGTTTTTATGACCTTTTGAGAGATTGGTTTTCCCAATCTTTAGCCAAAATTTTCAAACTTCAATCCAAGTTACGAGGATTAATAACCACTGTGACTTTGAGGGAGTCAATCGTTGATTTTGGGACCCTGTCAGAGCCTCAATTGCTAATTTTTTGCTTTTGTACCCTTGTGAGAGACTTACGAGGATGTAAAAAAAGGACCCTTTTTAGCTTGCGCATACCGACACCCGTTTTACCTAAGTACCCTCCGTAAACCCTTTCTAAAACATCATTCAAATAGCTGCAATTTTTATCATGCACGAAACCAGATCTAAAAAGTACCAGGAAGTCTACAGTTGTCAGAAAAAAATGTTTTCTCGATTTTTACTGGTGATTTTCTTCTTCCCCAGGCTTATTGTGGTAAAGAGTGTGTTGGAGCAGTTGTTTGTAAATTAGATCAACACCGAAAAGACCTTTGGCGTGGTTATATTGCTATGTTAGTCGTTCACAAAGATTATAGGAGATACAAAATAGGTAAGATTTTAAATAGAAATACATGTATACTTTCGGGTACCTAATAGCCGGGGGATTGGAATAAGCAGGGGGGTTGAAAAAAATCACAAAACTTAATAAGCGGGGGGGGGGTTGGAATAAAAATGTCCTTGGTGGAAAATTTTTAAAAAGGAGGCTAATACTGCAGAATTAAGACAAAAGAGGGAACTTTCAAAAACATTTTCCTAAAAATTAATAAGCGGGGGGGGGGAGTTGGAATAAGAATGTCTTAGGTGGAACATTTTCGAAAAGTTAATTAGTAAATTCTTAGAATTTCTGTCCAACTATCTTCTTTCAGGAGATTGAGAAGCAAAATAGTATGCATTTCGTCCTTATTAGGACTCTTCGGTCTGCGTCGGTATAATATATATTTCCACAGAAGGATTCCGAACATAGTAGCCCTCTGGAACTACAGGGACTACACTTTTATAATCCCTACCCTCTTTATAAGAATAAAGCTTATAGGCAGTGCCTAAAAATTTGCTAAGCCTCAGTTTTTATAGGTAGTGCTGATTGATCTCACTTCTTAATTGACATCCCATGACATTTCAAGGCATTCACACTTCTCAAGTTCCAAAGATATAACAGAGTTTCTTGAATGTCTTCCAGGTACAAAATTAGGGTACACCTTAGTACCCTGATTTTGGTGGACTATACATATTATTCTCCCTTGAATGTGGATAGTCTACCAATCATGATTCTACCATAATAACTTCAAAAATGAAAACTGCAGCATACACAGTTTTTGTAAGAAAATGAGTCGTGATTCTTAAATTCTTTTTTTGAACCTTTAAATATTCTTATATGATTCTTAAATTCTGAACAGGTACAAAACTGGTTCAAAAAGCGATACGAAAAATGATCGAACAAGGTTGTGATGAGGTAAGGAAGTTTAATTTACTCATCTTTTTGACATCCTTTTCATTTTTTATTTGATTTTCTCGGAGTTTTTGCTAACAATTTTCCTTTGCAAATTAGTTAGGTTTTAAGGTGAGATAATATTCTGAGATTAAATGCATCATTATTCTTTTTTCATTTAACAAATTATGCTTTTGCTATGCTTATTTTTCCGAAAAAGAAATTGTTCATTTTTAATGGAAAACAAACAAGAATATGTAATGATATGCTTGTTTTTTTTCCTCACCAAATCCAGGTCTTAGTTTGCTTAACGTTGATATGTACGGAAGCTTGTTAGTGCCATCTTTTTAACATGAGATAATAAACAAGTTTTCTTGAGATAAAATATTATATCTCGAGATAAATCTTTAATTATAAATTTATCTCCAGATATAACTCAAATAATTATTATAAATTTATTTAACATTATATCTCGAGATAAATTTATCCCTGGATATTTATCTCGAGATAAATTCATCGCTGGATATTTATCTAGAGATAAATTCATCCCTGGATATTTATCTCGAGATAAAATTATCCCTAGATATTTATCTCGAGATAAATTCATCGCTGGATATTTATCTAGAGATAAATTCATCCCTGGATATTTATCTCGAGATAAAATTATCCCTAGATATTTATCTCGAGATAAAATTATCCCTAGATATTTATCTCGAGATATATTTATCCCTGGATATTTATCTAGAGATAAATTCATCCCTGGATATTTATCTAGAGATATTTATCCCTGAATAATATCTTAAAACTTATAATAAACTTATAAATCTTAGACCGCACTTAGACTATGGGGATATCATCATATACGAGACGACCATCCTGGAAAGTCGACTTTAGAAGCTTGAATCTATCCAATATAAAATGCTTGCCGTGCTATAACAGGCTGCTTCTAAGATTTACAGTAATGCCTGACATTGATGATATGGATGAATTGCAAAAAAATAGTACAAAGTCTTATCTGCAACTGTCAAATTTGGCTATTTTTAGATCTACTCATTGAAGATGACATTTTGAATTTCGTCATTTTGTGGTGAGCACTGCTTTTAGAGTTTGGAAGCTTATTGGAGGGTGGCGCTTTATATCAAAGTTCATATTTTTAGATGCGGTGCTTATAAGTTTAATGGAGGAAATGCGGTAATGATAGAAAATATTAGCGCTGTGCTGTGACCAGACCTCTAGAAATATTTTTTGCTTATGTTTATGGCATCGCATCATCAGTACATACAAGAATGGTAAAAATCACAAATTTTCATCTAAAATGTTGAAAAATTGCTTAAATTATCTCTTTTTTATTTAGTTTTTGGACTTCTAGTTGGTATCGGCAAACAAGACCATATCGGAAATTGCATTCCAGAGGAAAAGTTAAGGTTCTGTGTTCAGATTAATACCCCCTCTTAGTACCATCATAGAAATAATCAAAAGTGGTACAATTAATTGATGAAAGTTTTTGATTTCACTGATTTTCGAGTATGCTTTTCAGGCTCTGACCTGGGAAATTTTGTGCCGAAAATGGCTTAAAAAACAATAGAAAGGCCTCTAAGTGCCTTCAATTCATCTTTTTCCAAAAATCTTTTGCCCCTAGATCCAGGGGGAGAACACTATGAGAAGTCCTGAAACTGATATAAGCAACCTTTTATTCATCGTAAAAACTAGAAAAAATAATATTTCTTTTTTCTTTTTGCTCCGGCCTAGGAGCCTTAATTCTCTCTCGTCCGGCGACGACGACGGTCAAGACATTTTTGTTTGTTTATCTAATCCAATGATCTATTCCAATTTAATAAAAGCGTATTATCTGATTCCGATAATACTGTGATTTGATTGGCCGAAAGTATTAAGAAAAAGAAGGCTGCCGAAAGTGGACTAGCTGACTGTGTAGCAAATACTGGCAAATCTCAGTGAAAAATTGATCATTTTCATCATTATTCATGATGTTTTGGACATGATTTATGAGAAGTTTGATGCATACTGGCTCTCTAACAATGTGGAAAGACTTTGGAAAAATTTTGGCCATGAATCGTCAGCTGATCGAGTGTTTAAAATGCATATAACTATGGCTAACTTCTCTTCTAGACGCACAAAACCAAAAAACTCTGTTTTTCAAGATTGATGGAAACTTTTTGAGAGCAAACTATTAATATATTTGAATTCAGTATACTACTTGTGTGTAAATTTGAGTAAGATTGGTGCATTTCTCATGATTCTATGCTGTAAAAATGATCACATTTTGGACTTCGCCATTTTTCATGGTGGTCGTCCCTTTTGGATTTTCAAACTTTACAATGAAGCTTTCAAACACACAGCCATTGAAATTCAAAAGAGAATACTAAATTACAATTACAGTGTAAATTTGAACAAGATCGGAGAAATTTTCACATTGTTATGGCTGAAAATGATCATTTTTGGACTTTGTTGTAATTTCATCACGGCTGGCAACTGTTTCTTTTGATTTTTCAAGCCCGACACAGATTCGCTCCAAACATACCACTGTAGGAATTCAATAAAGGATACTAAAACACAAATCCTATGTAAATTTGAACAAGATCGGAGAAATTTTCACATTGTTATGGCTGAAAATGATAATTTTTTGGACTTTGTCGTAACTTCAAAAGGTAATGATATAAAGAGTACTATGGATTATATAGATCAGATGTATGTTGAATCTGAGGTTAAAAAGGCTTCAGACAATTTGTTTATTCGCGATGAAATCGAGAGGGGAGCAGAATCAAATTCTTTACAAGAGGACAATCAATCGTCCATTATCAAATGTAAGGATAAAATGATAAATATACTGGAAAACCAAATAATCTTTTATGAGGAAGAAATTAGTAGGAAAAGCAATCTCATTGACAATGGCATTGTCATTGTCAAACAAGTATAAATGTTATTCAGAAAGAGAAAGAGAAGAGAAAGATAACAATCTGAACAAAAAAGAGAGAAATTGTGTTCATTTCAGTATTGTGAATGGGGTGGATGGTGACGGTGTTTCTTCGAAAGAGTTCTGCACAGTAGTGAAGTCGTTTGGTGGTACTACTTCAAAGGATATGATTGACTATGTTAAACCAACAGCGAGAAAAAACAAACTAATAAAATCATAATACATGTTGGAACAAATGACATCACCAAAGGTATCAAGGATACTACCGCCAACCTTCAAAACATCGTTGACGCAGTGCATGAAATTAGTCCTGGTACACAAATCTGCTTCTCTGAGCTTTGTTTACGAACTGATCTTGGTGGAACTTTTAGTAAAATAAATGACAAAAATGCTGACCTGAGGAAGTTCTGCTCGGAACGAAATATTGGTCTAGTCGACAATCATAATGTGGATTATTCTTGTCTTTCGAAGAAAAAGTTACAGATGAACCCTAAGGGATTGGAAACCTTGGCACTAAATTTCAAATATTTTCTAAGTAAATTCTGATTCGACTCTCCTCCAAGTTTAAGTAATGATTGAACCTACCCTGAGTATCAGAGGTTAAGTTTTCAAAGAATATATTAACCTCTGAAGACCAATAATAGAAATCTTATCGCGCATGTGTCAATCTAATTACTGTAGAAAAAATCAAAGATGAAGAGCAAATATTACCATATTAATGTCTAGCAGACTGTATCAGTATGCAGTTTACTATTTACGAATTCCCCATAAACCTCCAATTGTAATTGAAATTAGTTTATTTCGAAAGAAATCTTTTACATGATCCCCAAATGTATAACAGTAATTACTAAACTTTTAATTATGGAAATGTCACTTTAATTGAATCGAAATAATAGACAGACTTTATGTTATAATTCTCTATCACTGACTCTTTTTACAAAGCATTGATGACATTTTTAAGTTGTGTTTTCAACGACGGGAATAAAAATATCAACTTTGAACTTCATCTAAGATCTTGGATGGTCGTCATGGTTACTTTTGTCTTCGTTGATTGCGCGCTGAATAGAATCTCGATTCGTCGGCACAGCGTCAATATATGATTTTGACCTGTGCTATTCACGGTATAATGAACCGGTAGACTGCTTAAACTGCATCGAAAAACTCAAAGAACATAAGTTGAAATTTCCTTTGAATTTAACAATGGGGTATATTAATATAAACTCTGTACGACATAAGTTAAATGACATTCATACTTTTTTAGGAAAAAACATAGATATTTTAGCAATTTCTGAAACTAAGCTTGACGAATCTTACACAACAAGCCGTCTGCTTCTTCCAGGATACAAAAAACCTTTGAGGTTAGACTTTACTGACACCAGTGGTGGTCTTTTAGTTTATCCAAGATCTGATATCTTGATGCATCAGCTTACATCTTTTGTTTTTCCTAAAGGTATAGAGGTCATTCCTTTTGAAAACGATCTCAAGAAAACTAAGTGGTGCATATTTATGATTTATAAAAACCCTACTATTTATAAAACTAAGGAAAAGATTGAACAATTTTTATCTTCTTTATCTTCTGGATTAGATTTCTACAGTCAAAGTTATGATAACTTTACGGTAGTAGGTGATTTTAACTTAGAACCTGAAAATCAAGTACTTAAAAATTTTATGGATGCACGTGACCTTTATAATCTGGTTAAAGAAAAAACCTGTTTCAAGTCAAAAAATTGCACCTGTATTAACTTGATTCTAACGAACAGGAAGCATTCCTTTCAATTCACCGATGCTATAGAAACGGGTTTAAGTGATTATCATCTACTTGTCCATACAATGATGAAATCTAAATTTGAGAAATCATCACCTGTGAAAAAGAACTTTAGAGATTATAAAATTTTAACTCTGTATTATTTCTTAATGAATTTAATTGTCAACTGAAAAATAGAAATATTGTTGATTATAATGTATTTGAAAATATTTTTATTACATTATTAGATGAGCATGCACCTCAAAAAACAAAATTTGTCCGTGCTGATAATAAGCAACATGTAACCAAAGAAATCAGGAAAGCTATTATTATTAAAACCAAGCATCCTGAAGATATTACTCGTTATAAGCGGCAGAGAAACTTTGTTGTCAATAAAAATAGGAAAACTAAGAAATCTTTCTACAGCAAAAATGACCCGAAACAATCCCAAAGGGCTTTTGGGACACATTTACTCTTGTCTCCCGAATAGACGTCCCCCGCCCCCGCTAATTTGTTCAAAAAAAAATCCATCCACCCCGCTCTTATTAAGACCCCCCCCCGCGCTAATTAAATTCGAATAATTCAACATTTTATTACAGTGTAGATAGACCTTAAGCTTGTTAAAATTTTCCTTTTTGTTAGTATTGGTTCCTATTTTACGTGTTTATTTGCTAAAGTTTCTATTTTGTTGTTGAAATTGATGTCAGTTAAAAAAAATATGTCTTCAAATTACCCTCCCCCTCTTATTCCACCCCCCCCCCGCTTATTACAATTTAGAAAATCTTCCTACCCCCCTGCTTATTCGGACCCCCCGTCTATTCGGGAGACAAGAGTAAGGGGGTTTCGATGTTTGAAGAAAAAAGGGACAGTATTTCGGTGTCAAACATGCCATGCGGTGATAAAATAAGGATTTTACCAAATTTTGCTGTCGGTGTTGACGGTAATCCAAGAAATATGCGTCGGTATTTCGGTGTCTGCGACCCCCGTACGCCCCCCTAATTTAAACCTTTGTTTTCAAATAAAGTCATTTTTTCTGGTGAAAGAATTCAGCTCGTTGAAGGTGGGAGGCATTTTGTCCAAAGATTTGGAGATTGCTGAAACATTCAACGATCATTACAACACTGTTACTGACAGATTGGACGTTCCAAGTTGGAATGCTGTTACAGGCGAAAGCTCTGATAGTGTCAACTCTGCCATACTTAAATATTCTGATCACCCTAGTATCATCAAAATTCTTGAAAAAAAGGCGTGATGTTGATAGATTTAAGCTCTCGCAAGTAACAAATTCAGATATGCTAAAAGCCATCAATCATCTGAATGAGTCTAAGTCAGTCAGTGGTAGCATTCCCACTAAAATCATAAAGTTAACCAAATTTGTTTGTGCTCCAACTTTGACATCGTGCTTTAATCATTCTCTTCAAACTCAGAATTTTCCTGACAGCTTGAAGCTGGCTGATATAATCCCTGTCCATAAGAAAAACAGTAAACATGACAAGGATAATTACAGGCCTGTCAGTCTCCTCCCATCTCCGGCTAAAATTTTTGAAAAACTCATATCAAATCAACTAAACAACTTTCTAGAATCTTTTTTCTCAAATGGACTCTGTGGTTCTCGTAAACAGTATAGTACACAGAGTGCTTTACTAAAATGTCACGAAAATGGCAGAGCTCCCTATCGAAATCTGAAAAGATTGGAGCGATTCTGATGGATCTGTCTAATGCCTTTGACTGTTTTACCTCACGATCTTCTGATCGCTAAACTCTACGCATATGGAATGGGTTATAGAAGCTTGGCCTTTATGCATAGTTATCTAAACAATAGAAAGCACAGGGTCAGGGTTGGTTCATCTTTCAGTAATTGGCTACCTTTGCTATTTGGTGTACCTCAGGGATCTATTTTAGGTCCTATTCTCTTCAATGTTTTTGGTGGAACATCCATATTTGGGACATTTCTTTTTTCCCCAGGCAAAAACCCTAGGGCGAAATTTTTTGAAAATTTCAAACTCATTTTCAGACATTATCAAGTATACAATTCGAAAGCTCTCGAAAAACTATATAGAAGACTTTTAAACGGGTATAGCCGATTTCATTACCTAACTCAAGATAATACACGCAGAAGATGCTATTCATGGTCAATTTAGACCAAAATGTGGCGAAAAGTGGAACTTGCGCATGAAATAAGGTCCCCCCAACAATTTGGCTCCCCCCAAAAAATTTTCTTGTGCTAGAAACAAATCTGGGCCCAGTTACTACAGCACCTGACCCCGAGAATGTAGGTGAAATTTGAATCAGACCTGAAAGATGTAGATTTGTATTTTAAAAGATATTAAATATTTTCAACGAAATTTTGAACTCCCAAAATCCTTTCCCAGGGGTTAGTTTCATTACTTTTGATAGATAGACCAATTTTTTTGGTCCTTGAAGTTGACTCCCATTTTCGTTATAGCCCCCAGAATGTAGGTTTGGTTTTATGGCTTTAAATCTATTAATAGTAAAATGTTGATAATTTTTTCAATTGGATTAATTCTAACAGCAAATTTTAGAAATGTTTTATGCGAAAACAATATTCTAAAGAGCATTTTGTTATTCTGAAAATTGGATTTTTTCACTTTTTAACCCCCAGAATGTAGGTGAAAAGATTCGGTTATTGAGAATGGAATTTCGGTATTCATCGGAAATTATTGTTCTCTAAGTGAAATTCATACTTTAGAAATATACGCTGACAAAAAATTCACAAATATATTAATTTCATCGTACTACAAATGAGGAAAAGTAAAAGGAATCACGAAAAGAAGAGACAAGAAAGTTGTTTTTATTTTGTAGGTTGAAAATTTTGTGTTGAAATATGTGAATAATGTAACACCCCTGCCTCACAGCCCCGGTGGAACTTTTTCCCACATCGGGTCCAAAAATTTCTACTTAAGTCCAAATTGGAATAGAAATTCTATTGCTCCAAACTTAGGCAAATTTTCTGATTGGACGGGGGCCCCAACGGGTCTGGGACACGTCGTAAAAGCTCAACATATCAACATCGACCATCTCAGGTAGTACTTTCATGTTATAAAAGTACAACAAACAAGTTTTATATTATTTGACAGACTTTTTTATGTTGGGTTAAAAAGACCCCCAAAATATAGGTCAGCCAAACCTCAAAATGTAGGTCAAACATTTTCGTCAAAATATCTAACTCAGAACAGTAAATATTGAAATGGACTATTTTCCCCATTTCCTTAGTTCATTAGGACTAAGAAAATACCCTATCATCATAACTTAATTCCAATAGATTTCAATTTAGAGAGGATTTATCTAAAAAATGTCTCAGTTCGGGTAATATCAAATCAACTTCCATTCAGATTTTCGTTGGAAAAAATAAATTCAAGTTAAAATTTTCTGTCCAGAAATAATCAGTAAGATGTAACAGTACCCTGGTAAAAATTCTTGAAAAGTTCTTGAAAAGATCTTATCAAGAAACTTTGCTTATTCTTTTTCAGTTTCTTACTACGAACGTGCCAAGATCTTTCAAGATCTTTAACGATCTGATAAGACTTTTTTATAAGTTTTGAATAAGATTCTTGTCCCTTACAGTGATTCAAGATCTTGACGGAATCTTAAGTAAAAATAAGTCTACGACCGCAGTTCCACCCGAAGGTAGGGGAGGGTGCCACTCTTTCTCCCTGGATTGCTCCACTTACCCTTGATCCTTCTCTTAATTGCTAAGCATCAAGCAGAGAGGTATCAAGTACCATTTTTGGACTCTTTGGTATGACCCGGCCGGGGGTTGAACCCACAACCTTGCGCACCGTAGGCGGATGCTCTACCACTGCACTACGGTCGCTGACGGAATCTTACTACTATTCCCCTTCAGTTATTGAATAAGAGCCGAAAGCTTCGCTCGAGTGACAGCATTCAACTGATGACCTCGTGAATACTTCCCATTAATCATCCAAGCATTAATACAGTCAATGATAGCAAACACACAAAAGAAAAACCACTTACCGTATTTCGAAGCTGACCAAAAACTGATTCGTAAATACTACATATCCTAAGAGATTGCTCTCCTTGAGTCTAAAGACTCCTTCTTATGAAAAACAATCATAACCAGAAATTTACGTGTTTTTAAGATTCTTAACCCGAACTTGATAAGAACCACTAAAAATCTTAAAGCTTCTTTGCACATAATAGTTAGTTAAGGTTTGGAAAGTCTCTTTATAAAAACTTTATAAGTTACGCAAAGAATCTTTTTGTTGGAAGAAATTTTCAAGATTGCCTAAGAATCATTGTAAGATCTTACAAAGATTTTTAAAGATTCTTACTTATTAAAGATCTTGAAAGATCTTCAACAATCTTTTCAGATCTTATCAAGAATTTTACCAGGGTATGCTCTGAAACAGTGCTGTATATTCAAAAAAATAGTGAAAGCATCAATCCATCAAGGTAATGTTGCTATTTTTGATGATGGGGTAAGACAAACTTAGGGGGGAAAGGGTTTGGCAGATCATCCAGGGGAGGGAAGCAACTTTTTCAACTTGTTCTTGCTTTCAGACTGTAAATTGATAGCCAAAAGTATCAAAATGCAATTTTTAAGTAAAAATACAAAATTTAAGGCATTTTAAGGGCATTGCTACAACTGTTATAAGTTAAATTTTTTATTATTATTATTATTAACGAATATTTATTCAGGATGATTACTTTTCAGTTCTAAAAATGTACAATATTTACATAAATATATACAATAAAACTGTTTTCCGTTGCATTCCTGATAAAATATAAAAACCTAAATCAAAAAATATAATTAATAAATTAGCTAAAATATTGAAAAAATCTAAAAGGCTAAAGGCACTGGAGAAAAAAGGAAAGAGAAAATTAAACGTAGGGCTAAATGCATAGACCAGAAGTAAATCAAATAGTAATAAACTTCGAAGACTACGGGAAAGTAGTAATGGAGTTAGAAAAAATTTGATCAGACTACACAGTGCCAGGGTAAAATAATTAATATGAACCTAAAAATTCTCTGTTTGATATACTTAAACTATTGACAATTTTTGCAGCACCAAAGTAAAAACTTGGCCTCGATGCTTGCAATTTGATACTAGGTAGCTGTAATAATTTGTTATTGTTCCTTGTACCACGATCATGTTTTATCACTTTAAAATGATTATCAAAAATATCATATTGGTACACTTTCTTTACACAATTTTTCACCATTGTGCAAAGTTCTTTCTCCATCAAAGATTCAGTCTTTTTAACTGAAGGGATACCAATGATCTTAGCTGCACGACGTTCAAGAGAAGCAAGCTTTGATTTTTGCCCCTCATTGAAGGTGGTTTTGATCGAGCAACTATAAGTCAACAGTGGGACAATCATCAGTTCATAAATTGATTGTGCAGCACTGGCTGTTAAAAATTTTCGAACACCAAATAACAAACGTAATCGACCTGAGGCAGTTTTGTAGGATTTGTCAAAATTAGTGGAAAGGTTGAGGTGGTGATCGATGACATTTCCAAGATAACAATATTGGGTCACGGAGTTAACGATGGTGTTGTTGTACTTTATCGTAACTGTTTTTTCCATACCTTGCCATTCGTTGAGCAGTACCTAGCAACATTACCTCAGTTTTACCTTTCTTGAAATTTAGTAAAAAAAAGTTCATTCTCCTCACAATATTTGACAGATCTTTATTGAGGGCAGTTTCGATTTCATTTGTTGTTTTGGCACCAAAATAGATAACAGTGTCATCGGCATATTGGATGATTGAAGAGTGTTGGATAGAATCACAAAGGTCGTTAAAAAAGACAATGAAGAGGAGTGGCCCAAGAATTGACCCCTGTGGGACTCCTGATGTGATAGCCTCTTTTTCCGAAAAGATGCTATTGATTTCAACACATTGGGTACGATTGAATAGATAGTCGGTGATCCAGGCTAGTTCTGGCCCAGAAACACCATGTAATAAAAGTTTTTCAATGATCAAACTGTGCCCCATTGTATCAAAGGCTTTAGAAAGATCTAAAAACAGACATCCAACAAGAAGTCCATCTTCAAAGCCTCTCCGCACAGAATCACACAGGAGGGTAGCAGCAAGTTTGGTGGATCGTCTTTTTCGAAAGCCAAACTGACAGTCTGAAAGAAGTTTATTGTCTTCCAAGAAAGAATATAACTGCTCATGTACTGTTCTTTCAAGCAGTTTTGACAAAATCGGTAATATTGAAATAGGTCTATAGTTTTCGACAAGATCTACGTTTCCGGACTTGAAGACTGGGTTAACTTTTGCAGTTTTCCAAATGGTGGGCACTGTACTGGTCATTAACGATAGGTTGATGATGTGAGATATCGGATCAGCAATCTGCTCAGCGCAGTCTTTTAACATATTTGGCGGGAGTGAACCCATACCAGTTGCTTTGTTACGTTTTAATTTGTTTAAATGTTTTAAGATATAGCCAGGAGTGATGAACGAGAACTTGAAGATACTTTTAGTTCGCAAGGGACGTTTCCGGCCGTAGCTCCACGTACAGTTTCTGAGTGGAAAGCTAATCGACTTCATCTTTTTCACGATTGTAGAAAAGTAGTTTGAAAATTTATTAGCACGGTCAGTGGCTGGAATGGTGCCAGATGAAGCAGAGTGTTTGGATTTTGCTGGAAAAATTGATTTAATTGTTTTCCAGAACTTTTTCGGGGATACACGGTCATGTTCATTCAAGGTATTTCGATAATGAGCCGACTTTGCTCGACGAATAAGATTGATGCAGCGATTCTTTTGACGTTTGTATTCTCCCCAGTGAGCGTTTGATTTAGAGCCTCTTGCTTTACGCTCGAGTTTGTCGCGAATGTTCATCTCTGATTTTATATTATCGTTTAACCATTCACATGGTTTTCCTTTGATACGTTTTTCGACGAGAGGTGCATGTCGGTCGAAAGTACATTTCAATTCAGATGATAAATATTCAGCAGCTTTGTTCGAATCAGAGACGTTACTGTAGATTGGCAACCAGTCAATATTGATTGAACGTCATTGCGTAGATTAACTGGATTATATGCTCTGTAGTCTCTGCATTTGATAGTGCGGTAACTGTATTTAAAAGAATTGATCTTACGACAACAATAAACGAAATCATGATCACTGAGAGATGTAGCAACAACACATGAAGTTGTGAATGACGATGGTTTTGTAACAAAAATATGATCGATTAAAGTTGCTGTGTCTTTTGTGATACGGGTTGGTGTTGAGATAATTTGTTTGAAACCATTCTTAGCACTAAAACTTTTGCCCGGGAGTATTTAAGTAGGGGGGAATTTGGGAGCCAGGGCAGGGAAAACTGAAGGGGGGATAGAGAATTTTCAATTTTGGCATAAGGGAAGGGGTCAGACCCTGAAGGTATGCTACTGGATTTCATTATCATTTTTCACCAAATCTTTGATAATTACTCCAAGACGCTTAAACTCTGGGCTTCTTGTTTACTTATATGAGGCCAAGATTCTTTTGGATAAAACTTTTTTCAAATAAATATAAAGCAAAGACTTGTGTTCAGATATTACAAAACTGATTTGTTTAGAATAGAGATTTCGAACAGGCGAAGGAGAGTTCTGGTTTGCAAAGTATTCAAACAGTGTAGGGGCAGTGTAGGTATCATTGAGTTTAAAGCCCGAAGGGCTAGAGTAGAATCTATAACCTTTCTCAGGCAAGAAAAAGTGAAGCCTTAAAAAATGCGCCGTATTTTTGACGACAGATTGAATCTAGCAATTCCTTTGTTTACGATTGATATTTTTTTCGAAATTTAGCGGTAAATTTTAGTTTCAATCTGTCATTTGTGTAAAAAACAGGTGCGCTGCTCAAGGCCGCGCAACTTTGGTAGGATTTGTTGGCTTGGTTGATTGGTTGAATTTATGGGTTGCAAGATAACGATGATTATTTTGCAATGTTTAGTCACACATTTTGCTTTCTTCAAGTTGAAAATCTGAAAGCCTTGTCGTGAAAAAAAGCGAAAATATGTGGTACTCTTCTATTGATAAAGCTTTTCAGAATTTTTCAAAATATGTAGCAAAAGGCAAAACTGATGTGTTTTTTCCTTTTTTCGTCATTTTTTCGTAACCCTTGTGTGAATTATTTACTAAAATTTTATTTTAAGTTTTTTGCGACCCTTAGCGGAATTTTGAAGGTATAATAAAAGCGTCATTAAGGTCGGTGGTATATACCCCTACCCACCATTTGCCTATTTAAGTAGTAGTTTAACCATTGTGACTTTGAAAGACTTTTATAGTATTGAGTAAAACCTTTGGCTGGATAGATGTTTTAGTAGCTGAAAATCACCAGCTAAAAACCCTAATTTTTCACTGTTTCGAAAAAAGGTCAAAATTTTGAGTTTTTGAATGGATGTAAAATGCAATATTTTCAAAAGTAATCATGCAATTTGACTGATTTTAATAAGAAAATACCTTATCGGGGAAAAAAATGTCGGGGGAAAGTGACTAAAATTTTGAGGGGGTGACGAAATATTTCCCCGATATTTTATCACCCGACCAAGACTTGTACCCGATTTTTTTATTCCCGACCAAAATATTTAGCCGAAATTTTATACCGCTACCAAAATTCAAATTTAATTTTTTTACACCTTTATTTACCGAAGTTAGTGCTTTAAACTTCGAATTACAAGATCCATTTTCGAGCTAGTGAAGGAAACCGTTTTTTTTGGACAGTTTAGTCGGGGTAAAGTGACGAATTTGACATTTTTTTCCCCGATAAGGTAGATTAAATTTATAACTTTTGTTCGAATGATTAAAAAAGTTATGACCATTCTCGTAAAACGTCCAAATCTATGCCCGCTGAAATGAAAGCGGAGTCTAAGGGATAATGAAGGTGGGATTTAGTGCCAAGTATGGCTAACTTATCAAAAATCGAATGCAGGTGGTTCGGTGCATTTTGATTGGTGCATTTTAATTCCTTTTTTTCCCTCTTTCAAGTTTCTTATCTACCTTAAATCAACCAACCTCCCCTCTCTTTACTTCACATTTGTTTAGTTGGATCAGCAACTATAACTTGTAGCAAAATATGAACAACTCAACTGGACCACAAATCAGCTCAGTTTCCAAGGACATTGAGTCTGGTTTTCTGGTCCTTTTAGTAATCTTTTGTTTGACTTTATGTCTTCATCTTGCCGTTCAGTGGAGCATCTACAAAATTCGCTTACACACGAGCAATAATTATTATCTGATTCGCGCTTTGTCCTTGGCTGATTCTTTGGCTATTGTCTTGTTAATTTTCTTTGGATTACTGAAAGCTCTTGACTTGAGTTTGGGAGCTACTGCATTAAATCTTATTTTATTCTCCTTTTTAAACACTTCTTACTCTATGTCTTTGGTGATAACAATGTTGATCGTGACAGACCGTTGGATAGCAATGCAGTTTGCTCTAAGATATCACGCACTTGTCACCAAAGGAAAGATCAATATTGCAATCCTCGTTTCAAGTATTACATGCTTTGTTGTGGACATTACATTATCGTTCTTTGGTGCATCAGGTGATCAACAGGGGAAATTAGTGCCCAGCAACAATTATCTTCTGGCTCTTTTCTCTCTTTTGAGAATAATAACTTGTGTTTATATCATTATTTTCGCTAAACTGACACTCAGGGTTCGAAGTCAAAACGAGGCTAGAATCCAGAACATCACAAACTTTCATGGTGCAGAAGCCGAGCGTCTAGATATCATCAAAAGACTTACAATGAGCATCAAAGATGTTTGGGTATTAAATATTGGGACGTCTGTCTTCCTTTTACCACAGATAGTCGTTTCCTTCATCGATGTGAGTTTTCCTCAAATGATGAACTTTTCTGAAAAAAGACTATTTGTTGTGGCCTATCTCTTCTCAAACCCGATTGTGTATTTGTTTTGTTTCACCAAAATACGGCAATACTGGTATCGCACGCTCATATCACGAAACAACGTCAATGATAGCGAAACAAATTAAAAACTTTTTCTCTCAATTCATCGTATACGACAATTTAATAAAGAAGCAAAAGCGTCATCTTTTTGCATTTTTATGAGAATTGGATTTCAGGAAAACCTTTCGGATTTATTTCACAGGAGAAATTTTCTCCAACCTCGCAATAATTTATAACAAATTGCAAATTTCTACTAAGTATAAAATTCATTGAGCTGAATATAATTGTTTCTATTATTTACTAATTAATTACATATTGTTATCATTTATTCTTCCTTTTGTTTTTAACTTAAGAGGAAAGAGTTTAATTGATTATTTAAATTTTTTTTCCATTTCTTTGTTTTTCAAGTCCATCAATATTGACAATATCAAGGGGTCCCAGACAAGGGGGCAGTGACCTTGACAGCCGACGATGAAATTTCCCTGGTGTTAGGAAAGTTGACACTATCAGATAAAATGTTTGGTTAATTTGAAACCCTGTAAATTGTCGAAATAATCGAAAGTCGATCTGATCAGATACAAAGCATGAAAAATTAGTATTTTTTTTCCTCTAGAAATTCAATAGAATCATTCGTAACACTACTGGTTACACGCTTTTTCTTTTACACGTTTTTTTTTATTAAAACCCAGTTTATAAGACCATTGCGGCTGAAATTCGTCGAAATTTTAAGAACATCGTAAGAACATGCCCAGCCTCAGTTTGGAAAAAATGGAAAAAATACACTTTTTTCCTCTTTTCAAGCAGTTTTAACCGAACTTAGGGATGGATTTTCTAAAATCGAGAGTCAAATATTGTCCAAATTTTACCAATCTTTTACGTGCTCTTCATTTTGTATGATATCATCGATTTAGAGTAGTCTGATAAGTTAAGAACGCATTTAAGAACATTTCAGGCTGAAAATTTCTAAAAAAATAAGCACATCCAGGCTCAGCCAAATTTTAGGTGTTCTAATAAAAAAAACGTGTTTAAGAATACACTTTATAAGAATGTCCATGATCAAAATGGCCAAAAAATTAAGAACAATGACAATATCACTAATACTCAAGCTAAGAATGCCATTGTTAGAGCATTTTCAATTATAAATTGTCAATTACCCCTAAGTAAGACTCACTCCTTTCACAAAAATGCCATTTTATGCTTGAGACGTATGTACTAAATGTTAAATCTAGTCTGAAATAGGATCGTAACCTAAGAATGAGGCCCGGAATTCCCGAGTTATTTTTTCCGAGTTAAAAAAAACCGAGTTATCCCGAGTTATGACGTCATTTTTGGAATTCAGTGACGTCATTTTTCATTTCATAACTCGGTTTATTTTGCTTCTTTTAACTTTCCGAGTTATTTTCCATCTTTAAACTCGGGAATTTTTGCTTCCTTTAACTTTCCGAGTTATTTTCCATTTTTTAACTCGGGAATTTTTGCCTCTTTTAACATTCCGAGTTATTTTCCATTTTTTAACTCAGGAATTTTTGCTTCCTTTAACTTTCCGAGTTATTTTTCATTTTTTAACTCGGGAATTTTTTCTTCCTTTAGCTTTCCGAGTTATTTTTGAATTTTTAACTCGGGAATTTTTGCTTCCTTTAGCTTTCCGAGTTATTTTCCATTTTTTTTGGCTTGTAAAAACAGCCAAAAGTTCCAATAAGGGTCACAAAATCCCGAAAATCAGTTTTTTCCTCGATTTTTGCGGCACATACCCGTCAGCTCGCAACCCTAGTATCCCCAGGGCTTCTATAAAGCCGAACGGGTCTTACACGATCCCTCCATTGTTTTTCAATAACACAGGGATGTGCCAAGCCAAGGGCGACTTTTCTGCTTCTACAAATTTTCTCACATGCACGTAAAATTTTACTTAAGACCTTACGAAAATTTGGTGTTCATTCATTCGCTTACGTTACGTTTATTCTTTGTACGTGTGACAACGAGTGACAAAAAACTCGACTAGTAGTTTCCTCGTTGCTTAAGTAAAATTTTACGTGCATGTGAAAAAAGCGTAAGGGGGTGGAAAAATTGGAAAACGTACTCCTAGGTTCTAAAAAGGGTGAAAATCGACAAAGATATTTGATGTAGTCCCTTTATTCGAGGTTAGAGATGAATACATGGAGTCAGTAAGGCGGTAGCCACGTTTTTAGCACTGTAAAGTGTACTCGTTTATTAGTAAATAAAGGGGTTCGAACTGAAAAATAAAAATTGAACAAAAACTGTGAGTTTACTATAAAGTCTATGAAGTGAAAATTATTTTTATAAAAAGACGGGGGTAAACATTCGAATAACAATATACCTTCAGGTCAACATTAAAAGACTTTCCACTTTGAAAAAGTAGCGTATTTGACCCCCGGAATGTTTTTTACCCGCAAGTCTAATTAGAGCCTTATGACACAAAAAGATTCGATTCATAATTCGAATGTTTTGCAAAGGTCACGAGCGCGCGGGAAACTTTCGAAAGTTTTTCTGTAAGTTGATTTGGTGAGTGTGTGCACTCTGGACAGTTTTATTTGAGGCTCGGAAAACACGAGTTAAAAAACACGAGTTACGTTAAATGTGACGTCATCAATGGGAAATTATGACGTCACAAGTAGGTAATTTAACTCGTTAATTTATGGTGCACCTTAATCTTACGAGTTAATTAACTCGTCAATTTATGGTGCACCTTAAATTGACGAGTTAAATTTTCATGAAACCAAGTTGGTCAAAAATTCTAAAATTCAGATTAAAATAGGCATACATTCAATATATTATTGAATTGAAAATGGGAATAAAAGTTCTATTTTTCTCATGGCAAAAATCTAATAGGATGGTTTGGAGTTCAAATTTTGCTTTTGAATTCTAAATAGCGGGATGGAAAAAGTCAATTTTGAAACTGTAGGGTACTTTTCCACCGTGGAAGAGATTTTGGACAAATCTTCTGGGTCCATGACAAAGTGGTGTCGTGACAATTTTGCATTATATTATCAAATCAAAAACGTTTAACCGGTATAGCTCCAGTATAACACATATTATAAATGACTCAAGGAAACCTATTATTTTGAAAACTAAGACCAGCCAGGAAGTATAGCAGCTCAGTACTCAGCTTAAAAAAAACAGTCGACTTTTATAAAGGGCTAGAAATAGATTCTAGACATAGACTGTTGACGAAATCTCACCTAAGAACTATTATAGACACTTGAAAAATGACTAACTGATTTTTGCCAATTTCTCATGTACAAGCCATTGATTTTAAAGCCCAAAGGGCTAGAGTAGAATCTCCAACCTTCCCCAGGCAAGAAAAAGTGAAGCCATTTATTTATCATGCAGAACACGCCTAGAGCGCCCCGTTATCATGACCACGGATTGTATCTAGCGGTTCCTTTTTTTTTTAGGACTGCATTTTTTGAAATCTAGCGATAGATTTTAGTTTCAATTCGGTGTTTGTGTAATTGCCACGTGTAGGCGTTCTGGATAGGAAATATGTGGCTTCTTCTCATCCAGGAGTCAGACTGACACACTGTCTGTCCAGAGGAATGTAAAGAGAAGGAAAAACAGCTTCTTCAGAACAATAGACAAACGGCTCTTCATATACCAGGTCCTTTGCCCTTAAGGGAGTTTGTTTCGAGCTAATTGATTTCTTTTGTTGTTGCTTCAAAATAGTTGTATAATTAGCGTGGTATGACGAAATTCTTTTGTTTCAGGTCAAATTATGCGTTAACTCTAGCGGCTTATATTTTGGGGAGACCTCTTTTATAAAAGATACCAATATTTTCTTGCTCAGAATTTTCTAGCGATTCTAATGATATAACGGCATCATGACCGCATAATTAGATTAAAAGCTAAAATGTACGAAAATAAAAAATCAAATCTGTCTTTGATGAATTTCTATCAAATTTTTTGGATCGAAATGTGGGTTTTTATTATACAACTTTTCAAAATAATCACAAAAAACAGTAGCATTTTCTTTTTGCATTGGTGCAGAGTGCTCTGTCGGGATTTTCCATGCACTTTTCGTCCCCAAATGTTTTAGAGTGTTACAATGAGAATCAATCCATTCGTTTTTCTGAAGATTTAACAGCCAATTTCAAAGCTTGACGTGCTGATTGAAGGTGTTTCGAAACTTAGAAGTTCTTGATGAAGAAGTTGTTCTCTCTCTTGATTTGAATTAAGACCTTATACTAACAGACAAATCTTGTCTTAACATTGTTCATCTTAATATTAATGGCCTTCGTTCTAAAATAGATTTCCTAAGAATTTTCTTGAGACAACACAAATTTGACATTCTATGTCTTAATGAGACCAAAATCGAGTCCACGGTTCCGGACTCAGAAATTTCTGTACCTGGATATGCCATCCGCAGGCAAGATCGAACTAGCCATGGCGGAGGGGTCCTTATCTTTGCTGGCAACCACCTTACGACGAAGAGACTCTCGCAAGTCTCAAAGAAATCGAACGAGACTCTTTGGGTGGAGATTAAAAGGAAAAAGTCCAAGTCTGTTTATGTTTGTGCCGTGTATCGTCCACCTGTCAGAGGACAGAATCTTGATGTCGTTGAACGACATAAATATTTTTTAATGTCATGTATTGACAAATTACTGAGATTTTCATCCTTGGTGATTTCAATTGTAATATGTTGCAAAAAAAGACTCTCTGGCATTATCAATGATCTATGTAAAGGGGTCTCTTACAATTCGTTGAAGTTCCTACTAGGAACATCATCCACTTTGATTGATCTGATTCTGTCAAATAGCGATCATGCTTTAGACTGCCACGTTTATGACATTGGTCTCAGTGACCATTGTTTCATTAGCATCAAAAGAGCTGAACTTAAAGTTGAACGTCATCCTAAGTTCATAAAGAGTAGATCTTTCAAAAACTTTAGTCAAGAAGTGTTTTTTTGGAAACCTTTATTGGTTAAATGTAGTGAATGCAACAAGTGTTGATGCTGCTGCTGAAGCATTCAATGAAAATGTCCTTCAAATCTTGGACACTCTCGCGCCTGTTACCAAAAAGAGAATACGGGAGTCCAATCCTCAATGGGTCACCGAGGAGCTCCTTACATCAATTAAGTGGAGAGACTATCCAAAAAAAGTTGCTTCGAGATCTAAAAGCGAAAATGATTGGCTAAATTTCAAGCAATAAAGAAATTTTGTGATTAACCTGAAAAATAGGTCGAAGAAACAGTATTTTCAGAACGTCATCGATGAGAATAAAGACGACTCCAAAAAGCTTTGAAAGACTCTCAATTCACTCATTCCAAATGACAAAAAATCAAAAACAGCTCCTCATTTTCTCATTGATGAGGGAAAAGAGATCAGTGACAAAAAACAAATCGCTGAAACCTTTAACAAATTCTTCTCAACCGTTGGTTCTAAACTAACCGCTGCCTTTCCTTTTTCTGATACTTCTGATACTTCTCCCAAGCCTATTCAGGATGAATTTTTCTTTCACTCTGTTTCACTCTCATCCGTTTCTAAGATCATAAATGGGTTAAATCATGAAAAAGCAACGGGGTTGGACGATATCTGTGTAAAATCACTCAAAGCAGGTTCTCCAATCTTGGCTTACTATTTAATCCACATTTATAATCTCTCTCTTAAAACGGGCGTTGTTCCAAAATGTTGGAAGAGAAAACGAGTCATACCCCTTTTCAAGAAGCGGGATGCTGATGACGTTAACATCTATAGACCGATTTCAATCCTTCCAATCCCAATGAAAGTTTTTGAAAAATAGTCCATTTCCCAGTTTCTGAATTTCTTGAAAAGAACAACATCATCAGCGAGTTTCAATCCGGTTTCAGAAATAAAAATTCGACAGACACGGCAGTGTCCTATGTTGCTGACTTTGTCTTAGGAGAAGTAGCTAAGAAAAATTATGTTGAAGCGGTTTTAGTGGATTTGAAAAAGGCTTTTGACACGGTAGATCATGTTATTTTAATGAAGAAACTTTTTTGTTACGGTATTAGAGATGTTCCCTTTGATTGATTTGAGTCGTATTTGAGTGAAAGGGAACAGTGTTCGGTTGTTGGTGATTCAAAATCTTCTTTTATGTGGGAGGGTAAGTACGGTGTCCCTCAGGGTTCTTTACTTGGTCCTTTTTTGTTTTTACTTTACATCAATGATATATTTGATTGCATCTATCGGAAAACTTTCTGCCATCTATACGCTGATGACACTGTCATGATACAAAGTGCAAAAGATCCACAAACTCTCAAATCAGGCTTAGAAAAGCAGCTTGAATATCTAAGTGCCTGGTTTTATTGCAACAAACTATCAGTAAATACAACCAAGACTGAAGTTATCTTTTTTGGTAGGAAACAAAAGGTTAAAGAATGTAAGGAAATGCCACCTTTATCCTTTCAAAACGTCCCGATTGAACCTAAATCCGACATGAAATATCTCGGTGTAATTTTCGACGAAGGTTTAACGTGGGAAAAACTTGCGAGACTTGTTAGACAAAGAGCCTATCTTGGACTCAATAAAATCAAAAGGGTTAGTTAAACATTGAAAGATAGCACGAAATGGTTATTGGTAAATGCAATGGTATATCCACATCTCGGATATTGCGTTAATACCTGGAGCAACACTCTATCGCATGTTCATAGGCGATTTGATTCTTTGTCTAGACAAATCGATCGGGTCACTCCAATGAACAAGCCTTTTGGAAAAGTTGCTGATTACATACTGCTCTTCTACTGCTCTACTGACTTTCAAGGCTGTTCAAAAGATATGTCCCTCTTATCTATCCAAGCGTTTCGTTCTCTGTGTAAATGGTAGTGAGCCCGATGAGCAAGGTGTAAATACTAGAGCTGGATCAGAGAAGAAAATTCGGATACAGAGAGCAAGAAATAAATTTGATTCTAAAACCTTTTTATACAATGCTACAAACATCTGGAATAGTTTGCCTACCGACCTCCGCCAAACTAAATCTTTGATCACCTTCAAGTCCAAAGCTAAATCATATTTTTTCCAATAATCATACAGAGATTAATATATAATATTAATATTATATATTATATATATAGGAATTCCCATGGGAATTGATCCAGCACCGTTTTGGGCTAATCTCTTCCTCTACCAATATGAACAACGGTACATGAGCAAGCTCATCGAGGAAGATAAAGTTAAAGCTCGCCATTTTCATTCAACAAAGAGATTCATTGACGATTTGTGTGCTATCAATGATGGGAACTTGTTTCAATCTGTGTATGGAGAAATCTATCCAGATGAACGAACTCAAAATTGAACATTCTGGATCTCATGCTTCTTTTTTAAACCTAGATATTTCCATCAACGACGGGATTTTTATTTACAAGTTGTTTGATAAGCGCGACGCTTTTCCTTTTTCTATAGTTCGAATGCCACATAAAGATAGCAACATGCCTGAATCCATTTTTTATTCTTCGTTTGTTTGAAAGTTAAAGCTAAAGTTTTCATTGAAAGAATGTGCCGTCAGGGTGCTGATAACGCAAAGCTAGATTGCAGTCTTCGTAGGGTGATTGTCCGTCATATTTCAGAATTTGCAAGATTTCAACTTTCTCAAGATTCAGTCGTTCGCCAGCTTTTGCGGTGAGCGGTCACGGGTGTACGGGGCTTCGAACCGGGTTCTAGTCCGACTTTTTTTTTTTTTTTTTTTTTTTTTTCTTAATTCCCATCCTTTTCCCACTCTTTCCATCTTCTTCTTTGAACTGTAAAATGTGTGTGAGAGCCACAGGGTTGGATAGTGGCGATCCAATCCCAGTTCCTTCCCATCTAGTATGCTTTCTACAACGTTGTGACAGAAACGTGTCAAAGGTGTGGCAACTTTGTCTAGTAGAAAGTACACTTCTTTTTTCATTGTTATTTTAGTTTCTTCGGCTGGTTCCGTGGATTTTAAGTTTTAGTTTATTTTCTATTTGCGCGCGTTTCATACTTTCACCAAACACATCTTTTTACATCTTTTTATCTGTGGTGGTGTCTAATTAACACTGCTTGGCCTACCTACACAACCCTATTTCCATCATATAGGAGGATATTTTCACAAATGGCCGAAATCCTGTGTAGGTCGAAAACTGAGGAATATATATACCTTCAACTACTCAAAATGGAAACACTAAAGACAAAACCCACAAAACAAAAAGACAATACGAATTACAACAAAAATCTAGAATGAACATTCACAGAAAATCGATCAGGTTGGAGTTGAAAAGAAAAATGTAATGACATAGAAATCCGTCAATGTAAAACTAGTGATCTAAAATGACTATAAGGAAGAAAGCAGCTCAATATGAGTTAAGATGGAAAGAAGTAACTCAATATGAGTCAAAAAATATTTCAAGAAAATACATAATATGTTCCTCAGTTTTCGACCTACACAGGATTTTGGCCTTTAACGAAAATATCCTCCTATATGATGGAAATAGGGTTGTGTAGGTAGGCCAAGCAGTGTTAATTAGACACCACCACAGATAAAAAGATGTAAAAAGATGTGTTTAGTGAAAGTATAAAACGCACGCAATAATATAAAATAAACTAAAACGTAAAAAAACACGGAACCAGCCGAAAAAACTAAAATAACAATGAGAAAAGAAGTATACTTTCTACTAGACAAAGTCGCCACACCTTTGACACGTTTCTGCCACAACGTTGAAGAAAGCATACTAGAAGAGAAGGAACTGGGATTGGATTGCCACTATCCAACCCTGTGGCTCTCACACACATTTTACAGTTCAAAAAATAAGATGGAAAGAGTGGGGAAAGAATGAGAATTTAAAAAATCGGACTAGAACCCGGTTCGAAGCCCCGTACACCCGTGACCGCTCACCGCAAGAGCTGGTGAACGAGTGAATCTTGAGAGAGTTGAAATCTTGAAAATTCTGAAAAATGACGAACTATAATCCATCGAAGACTGCAATCTAACTTTATATATCTTTTTTAAATCTTCTTGAAGTCATTCTTTGTTGCCTATCGTCCTTGTTTCAGTTTCAGTATTCGTTCTTGTTCTGTTCATAGTGGTCCTTCGCGGAAACAATTCTCCAGCTGCCTAAAAGCTTTTGAATTTTTTATTATTATTATTATTATTATGAGGAGAAATATGACATCTTGACGAAAGAAGAAGGAGCTGTGCATTCCAGGAGAGGATGAGTTCTGCATTCCCTTCGAGTTTCCCCTGATCGTTGGTTTGTCCTTCTAAAATCCGATGTTTTCTATGTTTCACAACCGAAGAAAGCATAATGGCAAAACGTAATCGAAAGAAAAATATCAGGAAAGTACAAACAATATCTTATAAACTTTTCGAGTTTTAAACCTATAAATGTTCTTAACATGTTCTTATTTCCCGGGGTGGGGGGGGGGGTACTTAGGCAAAAATGGATGATGGGTATGTGCAGACGGTAAGGGTCGGTTTTTTCACCTTTCAAAGTCTCTCTAAGGGTCGGAAAAATCAGAAAGTTTTAAATTAGTCTCTCTAAGGGTCGGAAAATTCAGGATTTCTAGGAAATTTTTTGATTTCCAGAGAAAAAATTGTAATAAAGTCTCTCTAAGGGTATGACTTTTTTCAAAAATCGAAAAAAAAAATTCAAAAAGTCTCTCTAAGGGTAACCATTTCAGCAAAAATCAGTCTCTTTAAGGGTCGGTTTTTGGAGGTACCGTCCGCACATACCCCTCATTCGCCAACCCTCCCCCCCCCCGGGTCTTATTTTCACCATTTTATTTGCATAATTGCCCATTCTTCTAAGAAACCGGCTGTTTTAGAATCGGTATAGCTTTGAAATGGCCATAGAAGCCTTATGTTCTCATATAGTTTTTTCTTATTAAAAATACATGTACCTGTAAAAAAATGTTATGTAACTTTGTTCTCTCTACCGCATTTTGATATCCTCTTTATTTTGACAGATTTAACATGACACTTTATCACCTACTCGACATTTTAAAAAACTAATGTGGCATATTTCGTAGGGAGGATGAGGAAACACGCTCAGCCAGTTGTCCATTTTCCCACTATTCCCTTTTTTGTGTGTTGCTAAAGAATGAAGATACAAAAAGAAAATCTAAAAAAAATTAACGTCCCGATCGAGCTCAAAGCTTTTAGTGAGATCAAGGATTTATTATAAAGACTCTGTATAAACACCCTATGAAACGGTGGAGGAAAGTAGTGTCTTGCCATTGTTTCAAAAAATTGATATTCTAGCTATGTCCGCAAAGGAAAACTGTCATGCCGACTCAAATGCTCTTAAAGCTTGGGGACACGAGAAGTTTTACGTTGGTGCAACGCAACATGCTCCATCCAACCAACCTGAATTGCTTTCTCGTGTCTCCACCCCATCTTTCTTTCTACCAATAAAAGTGAAATCCACAAGTTCTATTGTTCCAGGGATAAAATCAGCGTGTCTTTTGGATATTTCCCTCATATGTTCATGCTCAAAAAGTTCACCACCGCTTCGCCAAGTTTCCTGGAGGCAAACTGTGAGAGCGTTCCTTTTCGAAATATCGTTAAAAACAGTTCTTGATGTCTAGCATCAGAGTTAATTCCTCTAACATTTTCTGATATAATTATTTCCACTATGCTCTCTTTGGTTGTGAATCATAGAAAACATCGGAGTTTAGAAGGACAAACCAACGATCAGGGGAAACTCGAAGGGAATGCAGAACTCGTCGTCTCCTGGAATGCACAGCTCCTTCTTCTTTCGTCAAGATGTCATATTTCTCCTCTGATGGATAAATTTATCTCGAGATAAAATTATCCCTGGATATTTATCTCGAGATAAATTTATCCCTGGATATTTATCTAGAGATAAATTCATCCCTGGATATTTACATCGAGATATATTTATCTTTGGATATTTATCTCGAGATATATTTATCCCTGGATATTTATCTCGAGATAAAATTATCCCTGGATATTTATCTCGAGATATATTTATCCCTGGATATTTATCTAGAGATAAAATTATCCCTGGATAATACCCAAAGATAAATTTATCTCGAGATATAATGTTAAATAAATTTATAATAATTATTTGAGTTATATCTGGAGATAAATTTATAATTAAAGATTTATCTCGAGATATAATATTTTATCTCAAGAAAACTTGTTTTTTATCTCATGTTAACAAGATGGCACTAACAAGCTTCCGTAGATATGCTTATTATAAAGAAAAAATATGAGTTTCTCATTTTTTGATTTGGTTTCGATGAATTTCAAGTGTCTCCTCGAGTAGAATTTTGATTTTTTTTTTGCATTTGCAGGTTGTTTTGGAAACAGAAGTCACCAATAGAGCTGCATTGAAATTATACGAAAACTTAGGATTTGTTCGAGATAAACGTTTACTGAGATATTATTTAAATGGTGTTGATGCTTGGAGATTGAAATTATGGCTAGCTTAACATTTTGACACTACTAGATGGATAGACGATCTGAAATCTTTCGTTGCTACTGGTTGCAATGTTTTGCCTCGGAACAAGAGACTATCTGGAAAACATAACAGGAACTAATTATCTGGTATCAAGACGTCAATTTTGAAGATATGTTTAACTTATTTCTGGATTCTTTGCAAATTAAGAATACTTAAAACGTTTAACTACTCGATCTTTTTCGATTCAAACATCAACTGTTGCTCTTTTCAACTGTACAGTATAGACTCTCGCTTATTCGAACTTCTACCGGGTGCGCCACAAAAAAGTTTCTCTCTTTAAAACTAATTTTCCAAAAATCTAAAAATTTTAAAAGAACCATTCCTATTCCATTGGAAAGAAGAAATATAAACTTAAATTTTGATGGGTTATTTTTGAATTCGGTTGATTAGATCGAAAGTTATGCTCTATTGAATAAAAAAGTTACTTTTTGAAAGTGCTAAAGAACGTTAAAAATCGACCTATCAAATTAAACAGAAAAATAATAACATAATGCATCAGTATTTTCGTTTCAGTCATTAAAAATGATAATTAGCTGTCTAAATGACTGTTTGTTATATAAAGGAAGACTGAATTTCAATAAAAGGCAGAAAATTCGTCGAAAAAAGCCAAAAAATCTGGTAAAATTCATAAAAATACATCAAATATGGGTTTCGAGGTACATCAAGCCTTATATATACTTTATCCAGTCTAGAACCAAAAATCTGAGGAAAATCTCCTTAAAAGTAAATTGAAATGATTTTGATGAACCTTTTAAACCCTTTCGTTCCATCAGTTTCAAAATTTGTGTGTTTAATTACTGAAAAATGGTCTTAATCATTTAAAGCCTCTTGCGATTACCAATTTTAAAATAAAAATTTGATAAGTCCCGATTTTTAACGTTTCGGGCACTTTCTGAAAGTAACTTTTTTATTCGATTGAGCATAAATTTTGGTCTAATGAATTGAATTTATTAAATGACCCATCAAAATTTAAGTTATCTTTCTTCTTTCTGATGAAATAGGAATGGTTGTTTCTTAATTCTTAGATTTCGAAAAAATCAGTTTCAAAGAGAGAAACTTTTTTGTGGCTCACCCGGTATTATTCGAATCTTTCTATAATTCGAACTAACTGTCAGTTCCCGTCGAGGAGAGACTCTCTTAATATACTTTCTGTAATTCGAATCTCTCTGTTATTCGAACAAATGATATTCCCTGTTTGAGTTCGAATTAGCGAGAGTTCAACCCTGGAAAAGGTGAATCTTTTTGTATCATAGAGATACAAAAGACCTTCGGAAATCAATTAAAACTGTTTTTCGGGGGTAATTTATGAATTCTTGCTCGCTTTCCATTTTAGGATATACTCCGTAGGCATTTTCTTTGAGATTTTGAAAGTTTTTAAAGTAACGTTTTTATTTTCTTGAATGATACATAGATCCATTGTAACAAAATCTCTAGATTTGTACAGTTTATAGAGTTATTGTAAAGAAATGTTTTGATAAAGAAACCAAAATTTTACTATCTGAATTTGCTTTTTTTGGCTGATTGATAAACCATCTTCAGTATCAGGTCCCTAAAGTCTGTTTCAAAATAATTTGCAGCTGCAACAAAAATGGCTGTAACTTTTGATAGGATTCGAATCAAGTTACGATTTTGTGCTCATTGAAAATATATTTGTGAGTGGAATATTACTATAAGTATCAAGCAAAAAATAAAAAAAATAAAAAAAAAACGAAAACGAAAAATGAAGAAGAAAAAAATCAACTTCTTGTAGAAATATTACCATTTTCAAAGGAGTTCAATCTTAGATCATCATCACTCTGAAAAAAAATTTCAAAAATATTAATTCAATCAAAAGATATCAAACAAAAATTATTGCTGGTTTACTCTATAAAGTAGTAAAAATAAAAAAATCAGCCTTTTGTCAATCAACCAATAACAAACTTTGTTTGATATCTTTTGATTGGAATGATTATTTTTGAAAATTTTTTTCACAGTGATGATGGTCAAAGATTAAAGAATCACTGTGAAATTCCTGTGAAAATGGTACTTATACCACATTTCTACAAGAAGTTGATTTGTTTCTTCTTCATTTTTCATTTTAATTTTTCTATATTTTTCAATTTTTTTTGCTTGATAATATTCCACTCACAAATATCTTTTCAACGAGCACAAAATCGCAACTTCATTCATATTCTATCAAAAGTTACAGTCATTTTTGTCTCGGCTGCAAATTATTTTGAGACAGACTTTAGTTTTTAACCCATTCGATCGTCAAAGATGTGAATTGAAATAAGTTTCACTATTATTACTTTTTTCGATAGTTGAAAACTAGAGATCTAACGTTCTCCTAATCTCATTCGCGTGTTTTGATCTAGCTTTGTCAAATAAAAAATTTACTTAAATTAAAATTTGCTTTTTAGTGATAATAAAAAAAAGATGCTTCCAAAGTTCCAAATGTTGAATAGTATTATCATTACAAGAATCAATAGAATCAAGTTTTCACCATCATGGTTGAACGAAACTTCGAACGTTCGCATTAAAAAGCTAACAGATTGGGTAAGAATTTATTAGTACTATACTATGCTCTTTTACGTGCTTAATTGAAGATGGTCGAACAGTAAGGGCCATATTCTATAAGAAAAATAGTGCTATATACTATCTTACTCTAATAAAAGAGCAATATTATGTAAGAAAAAATTTTCTAGCGTGCTTATAGATCACATACATGGGTTTTGTATTTGTTCATGAACTATGTAATTTGTCTATCAATAACAATAACCTTAAGGATAGAAACTTTTGGCGGGTGGATTACCAAATTAAATTTGTGATCGCGAAAAATTGTTGACAAAACAGAAAATCTGTAAACTTCTTGCTTAAAAAATGAAATGCAAGATTTATAAGTATTTATCCCTCAAAGACATTTGATCCGATGATCTGTATATACCAATATACCACTTTCTTCAGGGGTTAGTCCCGGTCTGTGCATACCCTGATAGTCCCAAGGGACACTCGTTTCAAAAACGACTCTACGAGCGGCACAAAATTGGGCATTTGAACAACAAAATATTATTAACGTCTTTTTAAAGTTCATAACGTTATTTATTTTTGCAATTAAATTCTTAATTACTTTTATGGGATTTGATCAAAAAGCAATTTGTAAAGGCAATTCTTTGTTAAAAGTGTAAAGGAACCTGAAACATAGCTTTTATGCTCAAATACCAAAATCAATTGTTTGACTATGGTCAGAGCCCTGAAAGTGCACTATGGGAAGCTTGGAAAAGGAACCTTTAAGAGCCGCACGCCAGGCTGATAGTGTCTTAGAGAGTCATGATAAATCTTTTTAAACCCGAATGGAAGGATTGATACTGAGAACAAAATAAAAAGAAAATGGCTTTACTCTTTGATTGGTCAGCTAAATTGTCGTTCCGTAAATTCGGCAGTCGCAAGAAAAAAAAAACACCAAGTATAACGTCTCGGTCTGTGCTATTCAGGAACATCTTAGGGAAAAATAAACTATATATGACGTCATATTGCTCAGTGTCTACATTAATAACTCTTTTACACTTGATTTTGACCCTATCAGATAATCCTTTTTTGAGATCTACATCAAATTTCCGATCTAACAATGTATAACATGACCTAGTTTATATTAAGTGATTTTGTAAGCAAAAATTAACTATGACGTCATATTGCTCACTTTCTGCATTAATAACTCTTTTTCACTTGATTTTTACCCTATGAGATAAACCTTTTTTGAAATCTAATCTAAATTTCCGATCCAACGATGTATAATATGACCATTTTTGTGGAGGTTCAAATTTCACCTTAGGTTGACCACCCTGATGACGTCACAAAATTTTAAAAAGGCCTGGAAACGAGTAAAGGAGGTGGATAGAAAATGGCCAGTAAAACTTTTCTGAATCCTTTGGTGTTATATAACAAGTTCCAAAAGGTTTTAGATTCTTCGCACTAAGATTTCTAAAAAAGTGGTCCAGCAACCTGACTAATTATTTCGTGTGAAATTTTTCATTATAATGCCTTGATAATAAAAAAGTAAAAACGATTATTCTTTTTAAATGGTCAAAAATAAGTTCCAGTAGGGTTTAAAAACACATCGAGTTTCGGTTTTCATCCTTATTCATCAATCAATTATTTCAAAACGCAAAAACTATAACTAAATACATCTTAACTAATTCTTGGATCGTTCTAAATCCAGTCACCATTCTTTATCTTATGTGGCAAATAAATGTCAGTGAGAAAACTTCTTGAAATGGAATCGAAACATTCAATTTCTGCTTTAAATCCTTTTTCGAGCATCAACTTCATTTGGTCTAATATAGCAGGATTACTACTGATGTAAGTTCTCTTGATCATATCGTTAGCTTTCTTTCGATCATTATCACTCAGTTTGATTAACTGATCCTCTTTGATATTTACCTCGTTCACATCTTTAGGTAAAACTCCTAACCAACGTATCACAGGACAAGTTAGATAAGAAGCTTCGTGAGAGAGTGCTTTTGAACCAAATCTGTGAACACACATGATTTCAATCCCATGTGGATCTGCATCCACCAAAGCCAGAATAGGAATGTGAAGTCCTTGCCATAATTTTCGAATCAGCATTCGTGTATTGATGTCTGGAAATCCTTTTCCTGAAAAATAACATAAACACACTTCAGCCTGCGAGCTTATAAATCCTATCTTGTTATCTTGTTTATAGATTGTAATCAGTGAATTGAATCTTTGACCTATACACAAAAACAACATAAATCTTCTGTAAAACAGATGAATTCTCGTAGAGCTCTTTTTATTTTTTCGTAATTTTCGTAGTACTGTAGGCTTAACCTTTTCACATAAAAAGGCTTAAAATCTTGAATTTTTATCATATTCAATTGTAACTAAAATTGAGGCGCAAGTTCTTATGCCATCAGTACCTGTTATAAGAATACAAGGTCCAATCTTTTCATTTATCTTCTCCTCCAATAGCCTCTTATAAATTGCTTCCTTTTCAATAATGAGTACAAATTTGGCATTTGATTCAAAATTATTCAGTCCATCAACATAACATGGTACTTGCACTCCTTCATTGACATTACAATTAACAATATTTTTTTCTGCATCTTTGAATGATAAATTTCCCCCAACAAAACCTTTGGAAGAAGATAAAACATTGAGAGAATGTCTCGGAATGCACAACATGCATGAAATATCAGAGATTGCTTCATCAACCACACGTTGGGTTTTGAAAAAATTAACATTGGAATAATAAATATCCCGTTTAGTAGCATGTTTTCCACTTTGAATCAAAGAGTAAACCGTTTGTAAACAGCTCATCATCACAGCATACTTTTTAACTGAGCTCTCATTCTCCAAGGATACTTCTTGTAGTGCAACATCATTTACCATTTGCATCCCTCTTTCATTGCTATAGGTTGTGTTACTAAAAGAGCCTCTTTTGTTAAATAAAAACTTTGGTAATGTATCATTTGCAATGCATTCTAAGAATTGTATGATTATCTCTTCTATTTTTTGAAGAACTTCTTCTTTGTTTATTTTTGTTGCTGCAAATATTGCAGCTTCGTTTGAGGTCCCTTGTTTCTCTTTTATTCTTTGTAAAAGATTGTATGCGTTCTCATTTGACTTCAATTCATCTTCAAGCTCTTGAAGTTTATACCAAAATTCCAACCCATACATTTTTCAATTGGAAATTTTGATTTGATTCTCAGCTTTTGCAACAAAGACAAAAGTCTTGCTCCACGAAGCGATTACTTTATTTTTTCCCGCGGTTTTTTAATAGTTTGTTTATGCTAGGGTCGCACGCACTAAGAAAATGATTTAACTTTTCAAATGACAGAAGAGGTTTATGTTTTAGTAGGTAGGACCAAGCATAAACAAATATGGTAGATCAGTTGCGAACAACTTTATCCAAATCCGAATCCAGGTCTCCCGGTCAACAGTCAACAGTCGAGGGCCAGACACAAGGGCAGTCGCCGAAATTTCGATAAATTTAGATAAGTTAAACTGAGTGACCAATATGGTAAAGGTTATGATTAAGTCTACCTAAATAAGGATTCAGTATTCAAATGAATTGATTTAAGATCGAGAATATAAATGAATGCTATGACCACCAGTTTGAATTAAATGGAGGAGGAGAAGAATAAAAATGGAAATGAGGGTTGCAGTTTTCTTGCACCAAGAAGGTATTTTAAACTTTTTGCATTTTTCAACTTTTCATTTCTTTACACTATTTAGATAGGATCCTAAGGAAGTCAGCTACCACTACAACTTCTAGACCAAGCAGGCAATACTGTACTACTGAGCGAACTTTTGAAAGACACCAGGCTAGACGGTGTGTCAAGCAAACAAATCGAACGCCGAATCAATTGAACCCAATTGAACACAATAGAATAATTACAATTAGATTGTCAAACTCAAATCAAATCGTAATTGAATCGCAATCAAATATTACCCAGGATTTGCCGCCGTTGCATTCGATTGCTTCGATTACGTCCAGACGATGTCAATCGAACGAATCGAATGCCGAATCAATTGAACACAATCAAATGATTGAAATTCGATTGCCAAACGTAATCAAATGCCGAATGCCATCGAATGCCAATCAAATATTACCGCAATTTTCTCGATTGATTCGATTGCGTTCGATTAGTGCCACGTGCGTTTGGTTTGGGAACGCGAAACACGAACGCGAACTACCCATGTCTAAACTTTTCAATATATCTCCAGAACTAACAGATATTTTGAAATTCTGTAAAAAGGTCTAAGTTCCTGAATAGTTTTACTATGTTCTGTGAAAAAATCATAAGCATCAGTCAAATACTCGTTCATCTATTTAAGATTGAAGACAAAAATTTGCGAAGAAAAATAAACCTTGAGCACAAAAAATGCTTTTTTAAACACTTTTTTCCACCGAAAACAAATAACTTTTACAGACTTACCTTCCCAAACATTGAAGAAGCCTCTACTAATTAAAGTAAATGTGATAAGATAAGATAAAACCTTAAAACCAACCAGAATTTACAACCTTTCGTCCAAAGCAAAAGACGTGCTTTTCTCACCGCCATCTTGTTTTCGAATGAGAATTCTAGAGAAGGAAGGAAGCTTAACTGAAAGAGGGATAAGGCTGGGACAATCTATTTAAAAGATATGGACAAAAAAAGGCACCTTTTTGGGTGATAATTAAGATTTTACTTAGAAACTTTAATTCTCTTACCCCCGTCTCACCCCCCCTGATATGAACAAGGGGACCATGTTGGCCACCCCTACTGAAAATTTCAGATCAAAACAAACAAGGAATTAATTCCTGTAACTCGAAGAAAATTGGAAAAAGCTGGTTTTTGACTGTTTCTGTTCTGAAGTGCTATTTTTTGGTAAAAGCTATGCAACTTATGTTTGGATTTCTAGAAAGCTTACCCATTCATTCATTGTCAATATATTTTTTATTTGAAAGTAATCTCTTCATGGAATAAAAAGATATAGTCAAATCTTGTAGGGTCATTTTTCAAAACGATTTTGCCAAAATCGATTTTCGCATTTCGCCATTTTACCCTATGCAAACGCACGTGGTGCCTGGATTCGATTGTCTTCGATTGATTCGATTGCGTTCGATTGACTAAATGTATTCAATTGATTTGATTGATTCGATTGATTCGACTATGTTCTGTTGGCTTATGCATTCGACTGGTTCGACTAATTGATTCTGTTAAATAATGTGATTCTCGTTCAACATTTGAAGAGTTAAAAACGAGATGATAAGAATCAGTTTAGCTTGGATTTTAGAACATGCAGATCATGCAGGCCCACATGTTTACTGCAGGTTGTGTGTCAACTGTGATTCAATATATTAGATCTTATCACGCTTTCACGTTACTTAAGCGCTCGGCTGTCCACGCTAAAAAGCTCTATTCAATTGGAGTGATCCAATTTAACTCATTTTAACGCAATCAAACTCATCAGACATAATCGTAATTGATCGAAATGGAACGTAATTGACAATCAATCGAACCAATATCATCGAACATAGTCAACTATCAATCAAACCAATCTAACCTTACTCGGACGCAATCGAACACAGTCAAATATTACCAAGGAGTCGGCCGTTCGATTGAGATTTGATTACATTCGACAATCGAATCGCAATTATTCGATTGCGTTTGATTACATTCAATTGGTTCGATTGCGATTTTTGTTCGAAGTTTTTCAATTGGCATCGTCTGGGAAAGAGCTCAATATTTTGTTTAAAAATTGCTGAATGAAACAAAAGAAAATAGACAAAATTACAGTTAGGCGCACTCATCAGCTTCATAAGCACTTGAAGACAAAAGTTGTCACCATCACCAATCAGTCACACTAGCGTCCTGCCAAAAGATTTTAATGCTTTGAAAGCACTTCATTGTTTAATTCACTCGCATGCAAAAGAATGCACTGCAAAACTTCTACAATAAATGGATTTATGAAAAAAACCATGATGCGCTTTAATGAAATTTTAACATTTTTTAAAACTATGAGATATTACCTAAATTTTGAACCATAAATAAAGAAATTGAACAGAGCTAAGATCAGACACTAATTAGGGTGAACAACTTTCCAAGAAAAATATTTTATAGTGGAGACAGCCATCTATCTGTGCAACGCTGGATAGGCTATTTCTCAGAAAGGTTGCCGGACCTGAAACACTGACCCATTTACATATGTGCAGAATTATTTTTACTTTAGTATGAAATTTTAAGGTCTAACGAATGAAAGCGCTATCCCGGAAATTAGATTGACAAAGATGAATTGTGCCAAATCTGTTTTGATATTTTGTTTTGTCTTTGAACTACTGGCAAAAATCTGTGACGCCCCGTCATGCATATGCCTGTCTTCCTACCAGTACCACTCATTTTGAAATATGGCTTTCCAAATTCTTGTCAATTTTATGTAAAAATATTACTCTATAATGGAATTATATGATTTGAAAATTACAAGCCATTTTCTTGAACCAAACTAGCCTGGGAATCCATGCTATGATTTCTTCTTTGATAAACTGATGTCGAAATGTATAGCATGGTACGGGCTGAGAGTTTGAATTTCTCAGATCCTAATAACGGTTGAAAACATAGCCAATCAAATTTTGTTATTCTTTTACTGGTCACACTTTCTTAGAGAAAGCGCAACTTTCGAAATCTGGTTTTTATTTTAGTAAGTGAAGACAGCGCTAAATTCGAATTTCCCACTGTCCAATATTGGACTCACAGCTCGAACCCGTCTTGTGTACATCAAATTATAAAAAAACACACGACGGTTCTCCTGTCTAGAACCAAACGTGATTTATAACTGAAAATGTGTGACGGATGGGGCACAATTAGTTGTTTTCAAAGGTGAAAAAATTAGTTCCCTTAATAAGGTAACTGCAATTGCAATCGATAGCAAGTTGGGAAGCTTCCAAAGTTTGTAAATATGAATGGTGGCTTTTATTTCTTTAATGGGATAAACTTTAGCAGGGGTTTAAATTTTCAGGGTAGGACCAATCTGCGAAATTCAGACCTAATTTTGCGAATGAGGAGTTCCCTGATTTTTCGTGTAATTTCGCGAATCAGGATTAAATCTAATTTTTCTAAAGTGATGCCAAATTTTGCAAACAGAACTTCTCTCAAAATTTTGATATGGTAGTGTGCGAAAATTAGGATAAGAACAAAGAGATTTTCTTCAAATCGAGGTTTGAGTAGTCTGATTCGCAGACCTTCAGTGGCTAAATATAAGATTTCTTTTTTCATTAAAGAATCGGGCAAATCAAAACTCGTAATAGTATGAAAGAAATTTGATTGGACGCTGGTAAAATGGGTCTTGAAACAGAAAATTAAAGAAAGTAAATTGCAAATAGAATGATTTTGTTTTTAACTTTGAAACGACGATAAAAATTTAAAATTTTTTTGGATCAAAGAAAGATTTCAATTTTTTTGCTGGTACTTTAATTTCGCGAATGAGGCCCTTCCAAATTTCCATTTGGACATAATTTCCCGGAATTTCGCGTATGACACCCAAATCTGCTAAATCTGCAAAATTTAATCCCTGCAAAAGTTTATCCCAATAAAGTAGTAGGTTGTAGGTTCTATAAATTAACCCATGTCCGTTCGTCCGTCTGTTACCAGCTTTTCTCAGGATTGGCTCATTATTTTTTTCTGATTTTTTGCACAATGATGCAAAATGGCAATGCCCAGAACTTGACGGACCCCAATTTTTGAGAAAAAATTTATTTGGGCAAATTTGGGCCAAAAACAACCTAAAAATAGGGTTTTTTGGACTTTGTGAAAATCCTGTCATTACTTTTTTCTAATTTTTTATACAAAGATGGAGGGCAAGATTCTTTAAAGAATGGTTGAAGTGGTTTTTCCCGGAAAGTTCTTATTCGCCTTAAAAAACGGATTTTCGTATTTTGGGGAAATTCCCTTTAACCAAATAAGAAAATATAGCTTTTCTTGAAGATGACTCATTATTTTTTTCTGATTTTTTGCACAACGATGCAAAATGGCAATGCCTAAAATGTGACGGAGCCCGATTTTCGAAAAAGAATATATTTGGGCAATTTTGGGCCAAAAACTGCCTAAAAATAGGGTTTTTTGGACTTTGTGTAAAATCCTGTCATTACTTTTTTCTGATTTTTTGTACAAAGATGGAGGTCAATATTCTCTAAAGAATGGCTAAGTTGTTTTTCCTGAAAAATTCTTATTCGCCTTAAAAGACGGATTTTCGTATTTTGGGGATATTCCCTTTAAAAAACCAAATAAGAAAATATAGCTTTTCTCAATGTTGACTCATAATTGACTCTGATTTTTAAGGACAATTATTTTGGGCAAATTTGGGCCAAAAACAGCTTAGAAGGTTTTTTGGGCCTGAATGGTTTAAGTGATTTTCATATTTGGGGAAATTCCTTTTTACCATTTTACATTATTCAACACACAAGCTTTATTTTTCCATTCTGAATTTTTGTACAATTATTGTCACTTTTTTCTTATTTTCATCTGAAGTTAATCATTAGGTAGGTCCATTCAGCATGTTGCTTGTTTATTTTCCATTGAACCCAACTTGCCCTCTCCGAAAATGAAGAAGAAGAAATCCACAGCAGAACAATGGAGCACATTATATGTCACTGACGGAGGAAAATAACACGCTGGCTATTTGTTCATCGTATTGCTCTTGGATTCTCCAATCATTATCAGTTATTTCAAAGAAAAACAAAAAATTAAAAAAGTTGTTGCAGCGAAACTGTATAAGGTTTAAGTAAGTCCAGGGGGGTCAACATTTATAATACCAACCCATAACCCAAAAACCCGACTTTTAACCTTTTGAGCTAAGTTAACACCACCACCCCAAAATTGGTATTGATACCAACTTGAAAATCATAATTTTCAGAAAAAGGGGGGACCCACCCCCTTAATTTGGTATCGATACCAACATGACATTTTGAATTTAACAAAATATCATGGGAGCCACCCCCTAATTTAGTACCAATACCAGTCTGACAAATTTGAGTTTAAAGCTGTTTAAAGGGGACCCACCCCCTCCCACACAAACAGGGTATTAAGAGAAACTTCAAAAACACTCATTTTTGAAATACTCTTTCTTCAACACAACACAAAAAATGTCATATGCTAAAATAGAAAATGATGAAAAAAAAACAATACAATAAATACAAACCCAATGAAGCTAGCAAAATCAATCTGAATCAATATTATCTGAATATAATTGATGTGCAAAAACTAGAAGAAGCTATTATTAGTACATAATTTTAGAACAATAGATTCATACCAAATGCTATCACAGAAAAAATGTTTTTGTTTCAGGCTTGATCAAAAATAAAACTTGAAAATATTGAAAAAGTCCAAAATAAACAAACTTCAAAGTCATTTATACTTATTACTCATTTACAGTCATTATACTCAAAAGCTAAAACAAATCCAATTGAAACCTGTTTAGACTGATATATACTTTATTTAAAATGAAAAAAAGTTATATCAATATAAATGAAATGGGGACAAAAAACTTTCGAATTTTTTTAAATTTCAATTTTTTTTTTGAAAATTCGAATGTCTTTTGCACATTCGAAATTCGAATTTTCACAAAAACAAAAACAAAAAGAAAAATAAGATTTATTTACTCTGGTTTGTTTGATACTTACACTACATCCTGATTGATCAAGTTTGCTTTGGTGTTAGAGTTTTACCTTTATACAAAAACGACCAAGATAATAAAGAAATACAGACTGTTTAATTTTTTCGGGTTATTTTCTAGCTATAAGGGCAAAAATTAGGAAAGTTTTGCTGTCATTTTGATATGGCCAGACGATCTCAATCGAACGGAATCGACGATCGAACCAGTCGAACCAAATCGAAAGCAATCAACCGATTGAAATTCGATTGTCGAACGCAATCGAATCTCAATCGAATATTACCGCAATTTTCAGATTCGATTGATATTCGATTGCGTTCGATTGATGTTCGATTGCGTTCGATTGCGTTCGATCGTCGATTCATTGACCCCCGGATTGTTCATCGCATAATTTCTACGGGAAATCGAAAGTAATTTCATTCGGCTTGTGATGTTTGAGAGCTTGGATGTTGGGAAGAATGGCTGAAGTGGTTTTTCCCGGAAAATTCTTATTCGCCTTAAAAAACGGATTTTCGTATTTTGGGGGAAATTCCCTTTAACCAAATAAGAAAATATAGCTTTTCTCAAAGTTGACTCATTATTTTTTTCTGATTTTTTGCACAATGATGCAAAATGGCAATGCCTAAAATGTGACGGAGCCCGATTTTCGAAAAAATATATATTTGGGCAAATTTGGGCCAAAAACTGCCTAAAAATAGGGTTTTTTGGACTTTGTGCAAAATCCTGTCATTACTTTTTTCTGATTTTTTGTACAAAGATGAGGGCAAGATTTTCTAAAGAATGGCTGAAGTGTTTTTTCTTGGAAAATTCTTATTCGCCTTAAAAGACGGATTTTCGTATTTTGGGGAAATTCCCTTTAACCAAATAAGAAAATATAGCTTTTCTCAATGTTGACTCATAATTTTTTTCTGATTTTTTGCACAATGATGCAAGTATGATGGGGCGTAGCAATCTGCAAGTAATTTTAAGTACTGGCAAATGTATCAGTACATATTTCATTGTTCTGCTTAGTAATTAATAATTGCAAATGTCATTAACTGGATAAACAGTTTGCCGGCAGAAAATTAGGTAAATTTTATTTTTAGAAGAGGATTTTGGCTGAGGAATTTTCCGGTAACAGAGAAAAATAGCCAAAATAGCTAGTATGTTGAAACCTTTTCTGTTTTTTTTACGGCATTTTTTCCACCCTATGTCGGCTACACTAAATAAATATCCTTTCTGGCAAAAACGCTGGCTTGTTGCAAGAAAGAATTCTATGTTCTTTGAATCTTTGAAGTAATTTCGGAATGAATTAATTTTGTTAATTTCAATTTTCTTAACAGCCTAGCACGTATTTCTGGTTGGCTCAAATGCGCTATTTCTCCTACATACCCTATGATTAAATCATATTTTCCTGGAGACCTATGGTAAAAACCTATGTGAAGCATATACAGGAAAGACAGTGGAGTGACAAAGAGTTATTTGTGGTCTGAGAAATTCTTTAAGATTAGGTGGCTCGATATTTGGATGAAAATATTTTTGTTATGGCCAAAGCCATATTAGGCTGCACGCATTCTTTCCGGATGAGCTGGAGTTTTTACAACGTCGGCCATGATTTTTGATGTGTATTTCACAGAACACAAAAACAGAATAAGTTGAGATATATTCTATCTAAAAAGAAAATTCACCAACCGAATTGAAATATATCAAATTTCTATCAGAAAAAAAATTTACACCCTCCTAAAGTCCCGAAGTCCCGAAATGTCAAACTTATGAAGAAAAAAAATACACCAAACAAAAGTCCCGAGGTCCCGAAAGTCCCGAATTGAACTATATCGAATTTCGAAGAAAAAAATTACACAAACCTAAAGTCCCGAGGTCCCGAAAGTCCCGAATTATAATATATCAAAATCTACCAGAAAAAAAAAATTACACCAACCTAAAGCCTCGAAGTCCTGAATGGAAATTTACCAAAGTATAGTCTGAAAAAAAGTTACCCCAATAAAAAATCCCAAGGTCTCGAAGTCCCAATGGAAATATGAAAACTCAAGTAGAAAGAGGACCGGGGGAAATGACTGATTGATTAAATTTGATTGGGCAGGGATGAGATTGATGAAATAGACAAGGGTGTAATTTCCACACAGAGTTGGGGGAAACTCGAGTGGAAAGAGGGGAGAGTTTAGTGAATTTCACATAAAGAAAGATTGGAAATCTATCAAAAGAGGTGGGGGTGAAAGAGGGGCGGAGACAATGAATGATAAATTGAATACAGTGAGACAGGGGTGAGATTAATGAAATGGACATGAATAAAATTTTCACATAAGGAAGGAAAACGGGTGGGGTGGAACTAAAGTTGAAAAAGGACCGGAGAAAAAGAATGATAGATTAGACATGGTGAGACGGGGGATCGGATTGTTGAATTAGGCAAGGGTAGGATGAAACTCAAGCAAAAAGAGGGGCTTGGATAAATGATGGATGAAACACGAGATAAGGGCGAGATGACGCGTAAAGAGAGGTCAGAGATATACATGAAGACAGGGGTGAGATAGATGCAAAAGGGGGGTGAGAAAGGGGTGAGATGGATGTAAAGGGAGGTGGTAGTAATAGTATGAAAAGAGTAGGGGTAAAAATCAATTAAGACGAGACATGTGTGGAAACTTTCTCTCTCAGAGATTTGATATATTTCAATTCGGGACTTCGGTACCTCGGGACTTTTGGTTGGTGTGAATTCTTTTTTGATAGAATTTTGACATACTTTAATTCGGGACTTCGGGACTTTTGGTTGGTGTAATTTTTTTTTCTTAGAAATTTGATTTGTTGAAATTCGGGACTTCGGGACCTCGGGACTTTAGGTTGGTGTAAAGTTTTTTTTGATAGAATTTTGACATACTTCAATTCGAGACTTCGGGACCTCGGGACTTTTGGTTGGTATAATTTTTTTTTCTCAGAAATTTGATATATTTCAATTCGGGACTTCCGGGACCTGGGGACTTTGGTTTTAGTGTAATATTTTTTTTCAGAAAGTTGATGTATTTCAATTCGGGACTTCGGGACTTAGGGATGGTGTGATTTTTTTGAATAGATTTTCGATATTTTGCAATTCGGGACTTCGGGACCTCGGGAGTTTGGGTTGGTGTTATATATTTTTCAGGAAGTTGGTGTATTTCAATTCGGGACTTCGGGACTTCGAGACTTAGGTATAGTGTGATTTTTTTAATAGATTTTCGATATATTGCAATTCGGGACTTCGGGACCTCGGGACTTTGGGTTGGTGTAATATTTTTTTCAGAAAGTTGATGCATTTCAATTCGGGACTTCGGGACTTCGGGACCTAGGTATGGTGTGATTTTTTTTGAATAGATTTTCGATATTTTGCATTTTGGGACTTCAGGACTTTGGGTTGGTGTAATATTTTTTTCAGAAAGTTGATGTATTTCAATTCGGGACTTTTTTTTAATAGATTTTCGATATATTGCAATTCGGGACTTCGGGACCTCGGGACTTTTGGTTGGTATAATTTTTTTTTCTCAGAAATTTGATATATTTCAATTCGGGACTCCGGGACCTGGGGACTTTTGGTTAGTGTAATATTTTTTTTCAGAAAGTTGATGTATTTCAATTCGGGACTTCGGGACTTAGGGATGGTGTGATTTTTTTGAATAGATTTTCGATATTTTGCAATTCGGGACTTCGGGACCTCGGGAGTTTGGGTTGGTGTTATATATTTTTCAGAAAGTTGGTGTATTTCAATTCGGGACTTCGGGACTTCGAGACTTAGGTATAGTGTGATTTTTTTAATAGATTTTCGATATATTGCAATTCGGGACTTCGGGACCTCGGGACTTTGGGTTGGTGTAATATTTTTTTCAGAAAGTTGATGCATTTCAATTCGGGACTTCGGGACCTAGGTATGGTGTGATTTTTTTTGAATAGATTTTCGATATTTTGCATTTTGGGACTTCAGGACTTTGGGTTGGTGTAATATTTTTTTCAGAAAGTTGATGTATTTCAATTCGGGACTTTTTTTTAATAGATTTTCGATATATTGCAATTCGGGACTTCGGGACCTCGGGACTTTTGGTGGTGTTTTTTTTTTTTTCTCAGAAATTTGATTTATTGAAATTCCTGACTTCGGGACCTCGGGACTTTAGGTTGGTGTAAAGTTTTTTTGATAGAATTTTGACGTACTTCAATTCGGGACCTCGGGACCTCGGGACTTAGTTGATGTATTTCAATTTGGGACTTCGGGACTTCGGGACTTAAGTATGGTGTGATTTTTTTTTTGATAGAATTTCGATATATTCAGTATTTCAATGACTGTAACTTTGTAGTTTTAAATATTGTAGTAAGAAAGGATGAATTGATGCTGTTCTGCAAAATTCAGCATTTCTCTATCTTGTAAAAACTCCAGCTTGTCCCATTCTTTCTAATTATGTTTTGATGACATTATTAACCTCTAGCCATTCAAATTTTTAATTCAAATTTAATGAAATTTATAAAGATCTCACATATAAATTTTACTAATCAAGCTAATCAAGTTTCCTAAATAAAAAAAACAAGGCGGGGGTAACTTTCGGGCGGAAATTTTATACACGATGTGCATCCTCTATAATAAAACATATCAAAGGGGATGCGTGCACCTCAAAACTATGTACACGTTTTTTTTTATAAGGAACACGTTTATAAGGAACTCGAGGCTGAAAATGGTTTAAAAATAAGGAATTGTTAAGGAACTGCTCAAGCTGAGAATAAGTGGATTTGAAAATAATGTACCTTATTGGGACTAATTTGACCAAATTTTGATCTTTCAAGGGGCAAAAAGTTCAAAATTTCCTATGTAGTAGGGAACTCCATAAGGAACTTTGAGACTGAAATTCTCTGGAAAAATAAGGAACTCCAGGCTCAGAGCAAAATTAAGGTTCCTTATAAAAAAAAAACGTGTAGGTGTAAAAGTAGTTGAAAATTATTTCAGCTTTTTTTTTCCTAAACGAAATGTGGTCTAAAATTTATTGTTTGTTTCTTTTTTTCTTTCAATGAAAAACTAAATATCAAATATCCAATTTTATTTAAATCCTTTTGACAAATGAAATGCTCTCATTTATTGAACCTTGACTTTCGAAAGTTAAAAAAAGATATTTGAGAGACTCTCAATAACAAGGAGACATTTTAAGGAAATTTATTTCATTTCAACCACAAGTTTGATAACAAGCTTCTATCACCTCGTTAAAGATGACATCTGACACCCTTTTTAAGTAATACGAGTTCAATGAGATTCAAAAAATAATGTCTTTAATGTTTTTGTTGGAATAAAATTGTGGGTGTAAAATATCACACCATCTTTTAGAGGCACGTTGCAATATGTCAAAAAAATCTATCATTTTTTGATGTGGCTAAATTTAGAGGGTCAGTTGGACAGAAGAACTGTATTGTACATAGTTTTTCTGCTTTAAACATGGTCTTGTGTAAGAAAAAACACGCTTATAGTGGGTAAGTTTCTAAAAAAAATATCTCAATTATGTGTGAAAGGTTACCTAGCTGGCACACAACGTTGTTTCAACGCTCATCTAACGTTATATGGATGTTGTGAGCGTTAGATAAACGTTGAAACAACGTTGTGTGAAAGATTAAGAACGTCAATTCTTTAATTTGTAATGCCATATGGTTGTTAAAAATAACATCCTTAAAATTGTAAAATGAAATTTCCACTGATTGAATGCACTTGTTTTTCTCTTCGCTATTTAGTATTGTACCCTGGAGACGCTGCAGGCAGTTTCTAAATTCCAGCCATGCAAAATATTTGATCGGATTTTTTTTTAAAGTGGTACCCCCATTGAGAGCGCTAGATCTGATTTTTCTTGCACACTAACGATGTAGCACCGTTTGTTGTTAAGTTTGGAGACTGTAATTGCCTCTTTGCGGGTACCACTTTAAAAAAAGCCCCAATCTCAAAGATGGCGCATATAGCTTAGTTTAGGGGTTAGCTAATTACACTTATACAACTACTCAAGTTATTAAAGCGAATCGGTTATACTCGCTTTAATTGCAACCATTTAAACAAGATTTGAGCTGTGGTGATTTTCGAAAACCCTGCCTTTCGCGTTAATATTTCATTTTCATTTTCATTTTTCCCGCGTTAAATACTTGGTTAGTTATCCAAGTGTAATAAGGGATATAGGCCAGTAGTAACCACTACAAATTATTCACGATTACTGTTCGTAGTACGGATCGAGAGTGTTCATATTAGTTTCGGAACGTTTCGGAGTAGTTCCGATCCGATGAAAATAGTGGAGCGAAACCGTTTTGATCTGTTTTGCTGTGTAACGTCTTCTTTTTTGGCGTTTCGAATTTTAACGTTCACACTTGTTTCGGAACCAAAATGAAACGGAACTGCAACGTCTGAACATGGTCTAAAATTCATGTAGATATCAAGTCTGTTTACAGGTAATGATACAGCTGAGTGTTTGGAAGATCCAGGCTGCTTATTTATTGCTGTTTGAGTTAATGAATTCTGAACTTTAATCTTTTGATGATTAAAACTTTTACTAGTATTTGCAACTATCTCAACTATTGTTTACCAAAAAGCTCTGTGCTCAGTTAATATGTTTACATTATCAGGTCATATTTATAACTAAGCCGGGATAAATCAAGACCTTGATTTACCCTTTGGATTAATGGAGTTTATTGAGACCGTTTTTACTCACGCGACAAGGGGTTTACTGAAAAAGTTATTGCAGTTGCACGACTTGCTACTTCATTTGTTTTGGATATTCACTTACATGTGACATGGTAGTGTTGGGAGAGGATCGAATTTGACTTATTTAGTATCTGTTTCTTCAAACCAAGTTGACTATAACAAGAGATAATCAAGGATATCTTATACATAAAACACTAGATGAAGTTTTTACGTCCCTACCTAAAGCGAAATAATCCGCCATCTTTAATAAGTTGACCATAGTGCCATCGGTGCCGGCAACCGAGGTCTACTGTGGTTTACTTTCAGCAAAGATGGAGGATTATTTTGCTTCACCTGCCGTTGCTTGGGAAATACAGAGTAGATCTTTTTAGTGTTTTATCATAAGATATCTGTGGAGATAGATGGCATCAGCAAATCAAGTAGCACCGAACACTTCAAAAGATCCAGAACAACCAGGAACAAGCACTACCGAGTAACAAAAACATAAAATATCTATACTCTACAAACTTGAGCGTTGATAGATTTATTAAGCCAGAAGGGCTAGATGTCGTGCTTCGGCTGAAAAGTGTGCCGTGGCTAGGTAGGAAATCCTACCTAGGTTACGTGAAATTACAATAGAATTTCGGCGCTTGACCAATCAGAAGCTTCGCGGGTTTTCGAAAACAATAGCAACAATATTTTTTTCCGATATTAAATTTTTTTTGCCTGTGATGGCTTTTAAAGCACGACATCTAGCATTTCGGGCTTTATAAATCTCTGGTTTCAAATCCTGTTTTATTATGACTGGCTTCTTCTTTACTATAGATAGCTTTTCATGATATTCATGACGTAATGTTTTCTACGGAAATACCCCGGTTTTAGCCTGTAGTGGCAAATTTAAACTAGACAAAAGTTGTATAAAATTTGCCACTACTCGCAAAAACCGGGGTCTTTCCGTAGAAAACATTACGTCATGAATATCATGAATTACTGCCTACCGTTAAACCACATTTACTGACCAGCACTGACAGGCTTCTTAAGTTGGAAATAAATATGTTATCATCTAGAAGCAACGTAACAGGGTTGCTCCTAATATTTTGAATTATTATCGAATATAGATGGATACTTCCTGTCTATCCTCCTTCGAATCTGTTGCGCTAAAATGTTTTACAAACTTTGAATTGCAAATACCTGCTTAACTTTCTTTTTTGAAGGGTCTTTCATGGGAGCCTTTTGGTTAAAGAATATTTTCTAACATTTCTAGTTGAACCGTAATTTGATGAACACAATAAGACAAGGTTTCCAACCATTCTATTGGTTAGAAGTGACGTCAAACTTGAATTTAACCAATAAAATGGCGTGGTCTAAGGATGGACGCCACTCTGCAAACTTGGTGCTAAAGTAGTACAACCTTTTCACGTGCATACTGGAGACTGGTGTTCCTTATGAAAAACATAGATAAATGAAGTCGAGAAATACAATTCTTACCTGTATCCTTCTCTCATTACCAGGGCATCACAAGGAGCACCGCCACGAGAGCAATGGTCACGAAAGATTGAGTTTCTGTTTGCTTGTGTTGGTTTTGCAGTGGGTTATGGAAACTTCTGGAGATTCCCCTTCAAATGCTTCAAAAATGGAGGAGGTGATTATATTTCTTTCTTCTTCTTTTTGTGCCTGATTTTTACTTTGTCTTAATTAGTTGTCAGTCGACAATTCTTTTCATAATAATCTATATATTAAATACGCTAAAACGCGTGTGTTTACAACGTTTTGTAAAAAGTTTTCGAAAATCTAACAAAGCTCTACAAAGCCTCCTCTTCGTGGCGTTAAACTATCATGTTTTTGCACCTTATGCAGATTTCCTAACAATGAACTAACTTTGAGATGCCAAGATGCTATTTTCTAAAAAGATGCGTGGGAGCTGGACGGGTTAAATCAACCTTCTTCTCAAATATAATTTTTCATTCTGAAGAATTCTTATTCAGATGCTTTTTCAATCTTTCTGTTTAATATAGTGGCTCCCTATCACTTTCTAAACTTTTTAAAGTCTTTCAAAGTCACCTGCAACTGTAGTGCCCGTCGTGCCACGATGGCTAGCCTAAATAGATCTAAAATATATTTCTTCTAAGCCATTTACTTAATTGTAGTTAAAAATTGCAATGCAATGTTATTTTTTTTCTCCTCTCTTTTATAATGTCAAAATCTTATCATCAATCGGCAGCTTACGTTAGAGTTTTTTAGATGTATAGTGATTTGCTGAATTGGGACACGCAGTGTGCGACGCTGCACATACTGCTAGTAATATTTAAGACAAAAGGGAAATTCCCCGCCACTAACTTTAATTATTATAACCACAAACGAATTGTAAGCTCTCTAACTTTCGTTGGAAGAGTAGAGTTTTAACTCTGAGTTTTAATGCTAAACTTTAAGACTTGCGACCTTAGGATTTCATTTCAGGATCGAAAAGTTCAAAAAAGGTCCAATAAGGCTATACATCCCTCCCAAATTAAAATATTTGGTTAAATTAATTAGGTTAAATCGACCTTATCGTCCGAACTTTAAATCTTGGGTCAAATCACTGACCTTCATAAACCCTGGACCATGCTATATCCGCCATATTTGATCGGAGATTTTTTGACAGTGGTACCCGCAAAAAGGACATTGTTGAAATTTTACCTAGCGACAAACGGCGCCACGTCTCACTAGTGTGCAAAGCAAAAGTGGATCTAGCGCTCTCGATGCGGGTACTACTTTCAAAAAAAAACTCCGATAAAAATATTTTGCTTGGCCGGGATTGATGAACTGCTTCCAGGGTCTATATAAATGAAGCTCGGTGGATCTAGCAGATAAATCAAGCTTTATTGACACAATAAATTTTATTCGCTTTGTTTTTTAAGGTGCTTTCCTGATTCCCTTCTTGATATGTTTGGTATTGGCCGGTATTCCACTATTTATGTTGGAACTGGGGCTCGGTCAACTGACACAGGCTGGTCCACTGAAAGCATGGAGAAAGATATGCCCTTTGATGACAGGTTTGTTTAGGGCATATATAATAAGTTTTAAACTTCTCAAAAAAGCATACCGTTACTATATAAATTCGTGGCTTGAATCCCTGCTCCTTCCAATGTTCAATTCAATTGATAGATAGCCGAGCCGGCTGGCCGTGGACCCCAAAAAAAGACAGTTGGAAAGGTTGCCTAAAAGTCCTAGATTACCACGGCCCCCGGCGTGCAAATCGAATCGAGGAGGCCAAAAAAATATGTCGCCCATCATGGTTGGGCGAAGAAGAAAATTTTAGACTTTTTACCCTTATACCCCTCTAAACGGTAGATTTTTTAAAGTAAAAAAAAAAATACTTTGCAAAATATTAGGGGGGCATGGCCCACCTGGCCCCCCGGTGACGGGGGCCATGATAACTGGGCTATCCGTACGTAATGGATCGACTCTATCTATCTAAAATACATATACTGTTACTTGTCCTGGCACTCACTGTTTGAACAACTGATTTCATGACCAGTGCTAGTTTCATTGTATACGCTGCGACACGTTCACCTCACCTCGTGTTAACTACACTAAAGCTGATTTTAAAGGTTTTGTTTTTAAATAAGAGTGATATCGTTTGCTTACTAATCAATTTTAATTCACAAGCTTTTTATTATTGGTTTGACACGGATGTGGAGCAAGATTGGTCAGATAGAGGAAAAGAAAAGCACATTTTATTGCTTATATCAGCATAATATATAACAATAGGAAGACACTGTCCTGATATGAAATATGTGTCTAATATGAAACGGGAACACTTATGTAAAAACAAAACCTTTAAAGCAATACTTGAGCGAGAGGGTGAAGTCAGTATGAAGGCGCGTACTTCAAATTGATTGCTTTGAATTTAGTATTTTGCTGGTTTTGTAGCGGTCTTTATTTACGACGTCATTTGTCGTTCGATTGAGGCAATGCGATTTTAGCACCAACTGTCTTAAGCAAGCTCGAATCAATACTTAACGGTATTATCCGACGCGCGTCAAAATAGCGCATTTTTTGAATATTTCCAAAATTGACGTCACCACGTAACGAATTTGATGACAATTTTTAACGTTGCGTCACAAAATAGGAATTAACACTTTGTCCAATAACTGTTTATTATTGTCCTTATAAGCATTTTAATATAGGGATTAGTACTAAGCATTGCATTATATTTCATATAATAAGCGTCCGTAGTGCAGTGGTAGAGCATCTTGCTACGCTGCGCAAGGTTGTGGGTTCAACCCCCAGCCGGGTCATACCAAAGATTTCCAAAATGGTACTCGATGCCTCTCTGCTTGATGCTCAGCAATTAAGAGAAGGATCAAGGGTAAGTGGAGAAATCCAGGGAGAAAGAATGGCGCCCTCCCCTATCTTCGGGTAGATAGCTATTGAAAGAGGAGCCTTTGGGTCGCCTCCGACTGCGGTCGCAGACTTACTTACTATATTTCATACTCGCTCCTACTTGATATTCTCTTCGTTATTCTAGGTATAGGTTACGGGATGGTGGTCGTATGTTTTTTGGTGTCCATTTATTACAATGTTATCTTAGCGTGGAGTTGTTTCTACTTTTTCAATTCGTTCAAATCAACTCTTCCTTGGGATGGTGGGATGGCTAGTACTGTTGGCAATCTCACCAATTCGACCAATAATTTAACTGTTGACGTGACTTCACAAAGCAAATACTTTTTTGAGTAAGTAGATTAAGCGAGTTAATGTATCTTAGGGCCCGTTTACATGGATCTTCGGTACAGGGTGTACTGAGATTTTTCGGGACGGTCTACGGTCTGAAGTCTCATATCGTTTACATGCCAGACCGGTCTGAGATTTCAGTACGCCCTAACTTTCGGTTTGGTCAAAGCCACCGCACCGAAATTTCAGTGCGGTCCAGAAAATGAATGTAAACGAAAATAAATTTCAGTTCGGGTTGGTCGTAGTTCTTCTTTTCAGGCCGATTATTTAAAAGAACTCAAAATAAATTTACTGGAACGGCATTTTCCAAAGTTTTCCAACCACGGCTGAGATTTTTATTTTTGAAATCTGTGTTAAACATTTGGCCTGCTAAAGTACTACGAACCAAACCAACCCGAACCAAAATCGAAAATTCAGCCCGTACCGAAACACCTCATGTAAACAAGAGAATAACTCAGATCGTTCTGGATCTCAGACCGTTCTGGATCTCAGACCGTACCGACAATCCATGTAAGCGGGCCCTTAGTACACACTTATCAACCCTTAGCGGCACGAGGAGACTGGTAACGAAATATACAAAGAAAATTCCTTTCGGTGATGTATTGAAACGATAAAGAAACGTCAATATAGTTAACCTATTCAATGCTAAAAGTTTATCCTCCACCGCAGAGACTCAAGAAAATGTCTCTAAAGTTTTGGTAGGAATTAGCTAAGTTTGATTTAGTTGTATTTTAAAAATGCTGTGCCTCGAGAACACATCTGCCTTTCAAATTCATTTCCAGCCCTCTAAAAAGCCAACTGCGCCGCTAAGATTTTCTAGGTGTTTTTAAGACAAGACGGCTAGAACAAACAATAGTTGTTTCCAGCATAAACCGAATAATCGTACTTTTCAGCTGTGGCCGATCCACTTCCAACAGTCTGTCTGTTTGTGGTCGGCCATCCTAGGTTTCTGTACCGATTCCAACTAAGTCATTTCAAATTGTTACGGGATGGAGAACCAAAGTTTCAAAACCACCGAAATTTTTATTTAAAGCCAGAGGGAGGATGATTTACGAGTTAGCTAGAGTTTAATTTAGAAAGAAAGCTACGTCAGTACAGAAAACTCTTAGCATGATGTACATTTTTTACTGTCATTTTCATTTGATTTATAATAGACATGAAGTTTTGAACATCAGTGGTGCTGTGGACGATTACGGTGTCATCAATTGGAAAGTGACCCTATGTCTATTGCTAGCATGGACGCTTGTTTACTTTTGTATCTTCAAAGGAATTCGAACCACCGGGAAAGTAAGTTTCCCATCTATCTAACTGTTACGGACAAGGTTTTTTTTGAGATTTTCCCAATTTCACCCAAAGATTGATTCATACTTCTCAAATTTTAGACCCTTGCAGTGCAAGTGCAAGTTGACTCTTGCAGTTGAGTACAGTTAGTGCATTTTAAAAATCCTGGAAATCTATCATTGATCGATTGTACTTGGCTTGAAAATTCCCTAAGACAAATTTGTTTGCTTTTTTTATAAATCTTTGATGCATTACTATCTTTTTAGTTCTTTTAGTCTTATCTCGTAGTCAACAAGATTTAAGCTGATACACGCGTCTTGGGATGAGTTAACATCGATGCAGGCCTCGTTTTCAAACAGAACAATAACTTCAAATGACATTTGCACATTTGATATGTTTTCACAAAATACCGTAATGTTCGCAATAATGTCTTGAAAACGAGGCTCGCATTGATTTTATACATTTCAAGAAGAACGTATTCATTCTGATTTTTTCTTTCTTTTATTTTAAGGTGGTGTATATTACAGCGACCTTACCTTACGTCATGCTTCTCATTTTCTTCATACACGGCGTTCAATTACCTGGTGCAACAAAAGGCATAATGTATTACATCACACCTGTGTGGAGTATGTTGGCAAAGCCTCAGGTATGATTACACATAAATCCAGATGAAACTAGTGCGATAACCTCACTAAAATCCGGGATTTTTCATCTCGTTTCTTAGTGAGTTCTATTTTGATGACTTTCGCGAAAAAATAGAAGCCACAAGTGCTTTGACGCAAATTCGATATTTTTGCTACTGCAGGAGCTTCGACAGTTTAAAGTCACGTCAAGAAATCGAATGTTTAGAGCCCGAAAACCCGGGCCCCCAAACATTCGAAAAAGTCGCAAAGTGAAAGGGGACGTCTGCTTTGGTAGATCATTTCAGTCATAATTCTATATGCCAGATAGCTAAATTAGTAAAAAAAAGTTTGCAGAAAAAACGAACTCAAAATATTTAGTTTTGACTGACATATTCAGATTTTAGTGTTTTACAATTTCCTCTCTTTTACCTGATTTTTGACGTCACCTTTGTTCGTAATTTATAAGAACAGAAATCTTGTCTGTAGTCTAAAGTACTGTATTTTAACAACTTTTGATAAGAACATTCAAACCTCTAATTTTGATGATTTTTCCAGTCCACAACTATATAAATATTTCAGTTTTCTATGAAGATAGGTAAGCTTTCATTGACAAAATGTTGGGAAAAAGATGTTTTAACGACTTTAAATGCTCTTGCACATCTCTGACTTACCTAAAATTTTCTTATAAAAATGCCAGCTGCACAGAAAGAGGAGTTAATCTTGTTTACTTGAAAGTACATAGAAAACATATAACATAAGTAATGAATCAACGGATCCTGCACTAATGTACTTCCCAGTACTACCCATAAGTAATACGTAGTATTACCCATAAGTAATACGCACTTGATTTCACACATATAACATAAGCTACGTCATAAATTTTGAAAAAGAGGGATTTTTTAAATGGCCATAGAAAGTGATTGAAAAAAAATCTCTTGAAGTGAGATAGCTCATTTTAATCTCCCTGTAATAATTTTTCCAAAAATTCTAAAAAAACAATACCTAAAATCAGACCAGACGTCCCCTTTAAAAAAATTTTAGCCTAAGAAAATTCTTAGCGATTCTTGAGCGAATTGTCTTTTAGTTGATGGTTCTAACAGGTTGAATTATAGTTTCCCTTCAAGTCTTGTTTTAAAGATATTGTGACATGCCTCGCGCGAGCATCGCTCTCCCAGTGTCATTCGAGTGTCACGGTATACGCCATGGCTTGGCAGCTCGCATCTATCAGCGCCGTGATAGGACCCATTCCGAATTCATTCGGGGGGGGGGCTCATATCTATCTATATCTATCTTGTTTTATAACGCGTTAAAAAATGGGCTTTTCCAGAAAAAAACCGTATGCCCCCTGTTGAGGAGGTCCATTTCCGTTCCAAGGGGGTAATGTTTGATATGTGGCGGAATTCCATAGGGAGATACAAAAGTCTGTCAAAAATAACTGGAATTCCGTGGGGGTAGCCTTTTAAATCCTACTAAAATTCAGAATTCCAGAGGGGTTTAAACCTGAAATTGCCTGGAATTCCAGGGGGTAACTGCATTATGATAGCCTCAAAATGATAGACCTCCTTTGGAAAAGCCCAATAGAAGAAAAGAAAAATTAATCAAAACAATACGACTTTTCAACTCGAACCTCTAAAATTCGAATGTCTCTTTAACTCGAACATGTTCCATGACCCCTTCAGTTAGCAATGTGTCGTGAACCTACTCCTCGAAATGTCCTTAACTCGATCAAATTTGTGTTCCTCTTGCGTGTTCGAGTTATGGAGACCACTGTCAACGAAACAGTCAACGCAACCAGAGCAGAGATTTACTCAGCTCTGGTTTAGACGGCGTCCATTTCGCCACTTTTTGCCTTCACTGACAATTGGAATAGACAGGACAGAAAGTCGGCCGTCTAGAAAACTTGATCTAAAATTTTAACTGCCAACTTTCTATCCACTTTTTGCCTTCGCTGACAATTAGAATAGACAGGACAGAAAGTCGGCTGTATAGAAAACTAGAGTTTAGAGTTTAATAATCAACTTTCTGCCAATTTTTTGCTTTCACTGATAATTAGAACAGACAGGACAGAAAGTCGGCTGTCTAGAAAACTAGATCTAAGAGTTTAACAGCCAGCCGACTTTCTGTCCACTTTTTGCCTTCACTGACATTTAGAATAGACAGGACAGAAAGTTGGCTGGCTGTTAAACTCTTAGATCTAGTTTTCTAGACAGCCGACTTTATGTCCACTTTTTGCCTTCACTGACATTTAGAATAGACAATACAGAAAGTCGGCCGTCTAGAAAACTGCAGCTTACCTGCTTTGTCTTCTAGGTTTGGGTAGATGCAGCCTCGCAAGTTTTTTATTCGTTAACTTTGGGATTTGGTGTAATGCTAACGTTCGCTAGTTACAACAAACAAGATAATAATCTTGTCAGGTAAGATGATCACTTTTTCTTCTAAGGATAAGAACACAGATTTGGGGGTGGCACACATGTTACCCTTATAGGCTGGCCCTGTATGTTATGTTATTAAAAAATCACAATTTAAGTCTCCCTGTGAGGGTTGCAAAGAAAAGAAAGTGTCCCGAAAAAGGTCCCAAAGATATCAAGTTTTTTTGTCACCGTTTTTTTGCCACCCTTAAAATTCCCAAAAAGTTTGGGCTTCCAACTACCCCCTGATGGTTCAGTTTCTCAATAAAGGAATTTTAACCGAATGGATTCAGCCTCCTAAAAAGTTATTTCTCTTGGCTTCTATATCGAACATTAGGGCTGAAAGTATTATGTATGACTATGTTTGATCGAATCATTAGTGATTTCTAGTTATAAGTTTTAAAAACTGCAATATTTTACAAGCTAAGCATTTTTTTCATACTTATTTACTTAAATCCTTATATAACTTAAGAAAATAAATTTTCGCGGTGTTTAATTTGCGGTATTTAATTTTGCGGTTGAGAGGAATTTTTGTTTAAAATATGGCTTATTTTGCCCCAAAACACCCCTGTCTCAGTGCCCCGGTGGCCTGATTTCAGTACATGATTTTTTTCAGTACATGGTTTCAGTACATGATTTTTTCCTACGTCACTGCAGTAATCAAATTTTTATTGCACTCATTTGTGAATTGAGATATAAATTGAATAAAGACAGCGACAATAAAAAACAGTTCTTGAATTCCCAAGCCATTTAGGATGATTACAAATGAGTGCAATAAAAATTTGATTACTGCAGTGACGTAGGAAAAATCATGTACTGAAACCATGTACTGAAAAAAATCATGTACTGAAATCAGGCCACCGGGGCACTGAGACAGGGGTGTCCCAAAAACACCAATTTTATATGTTATTTTTTAAATCATGAGAATATTCTTGTTTCGCGGAATTTAATTTCGCGAATTGTCAAAAAACCGCGAAATAAAATTCAGCGAAAATTTGTTCCGGTGAAAATATCTTCCCTTAAGGAGTTCGACTTTAACTTTTCCGAGAGCATCAGCACAACTGTTTATTAGGAGTAGGAGTAATCACAAGACTTGTTATCTTGAAGAAAGCCAAGAGGCCGAAATATTGATAAAGAAATGTTCTATTTTCTTTGACTTCTCTAAATTTAAAAATCATACTCCTTACACCCGATAACTTTTATATGTCCTGGACCAATCTATATCCGCCATCTTTGACTGGTTTTGTGGTACCCGCAAAGAAGCAAATACAGTGTTGAGAAATTTGAAAAATTTGAGTATGGGTGGGGGGGTGGAGGATATAACATTTTTTTTGGAAATTTACCCCAAGACAAACATCAGTTGTTGATCCAATGGACAATCAACAGAACAAGTTTACTAGATTTTTCACTACCCCCTGGACACTATATCCTAAACCCCCACATGTACGGATATTTTCTGGAAGAGCCCATTACAAAGCAAAACAAAGGAATGGAAATGTTCTCTTTTCTTGCTCTGAAACGTTCCGAAACCGATATGAACACTCTCGATCTGTAACGTAAACCATACCGAAACGATACATAAGCGTAACGTTTCAACATGGCCTAAAGGTCAGTACTTACCCCTTACAATTCACATTCTATTTTCACCATAGAGATGCTTTGCTGATAAGTATAATAGATGCTTTGACGAGTATTTTCTCCGGTGTTGTCGTGTTTACAATCATTGGTTATCTAGCTGAAGTTCAAGGAAAAGAAGTTGATGACCCCACTATTGCTACTGACGGTAAGTGGGCGTGAAGAGGTCGTGGAAAGGTGTAAGAGGGTGTTTAACAAGCTGAGTTTTAAGGAAAAGAAGTTGATGATCCCACTATCGCTACTGACGGTAAGCGGGCGTGAAGAGGGCGTGGACGGGTGCAAAAGAGTGTTTATCTGGCTGAAGCTCAAGGAAAAGACTTTGATGACCCCACTATAGCTACCGACGGTAAGCGGGCGTGAAGAGGGCGTGGGTGGATATAAGAGGGTGGTTATCTGGCTGAAGCTCAAGGAAAAGATGTTGATGATCCCACTATCGCTACTGACGGTAAGCGAGCGTGAAGAGGGCGTGGACGGGTGCAAAAGAGTGTTTATCTGGCTGAAGCTCAAGGAAAAGACTTTGATGACTCCACTATAGCTACCGACGGTAAGCGGGCGTGAAGAGGGCGTGGATAGATATAAGAGGCTGGTTATCTGGCTGAAGCTCAAGGAAAAGACGTTGATGGTCCTTCTTTTGCTACTAACGGTAAGTGGGCGTGAAGTGAGCGTAAGAGGGTGTAAAAGAGTGGTTATCTAGCTGAGTTTTAAGGGACATATGTTGATGATCCCACCATCGCCTCTGACGGTAAGTGGCGTGAGGAGGGTGTAAAAGAGTGGTTATCTAGTTTTAAGAGAAAGACGTTGAAGATTCAGCTATCGTTACTGACGGTTAACGTGTGTGAAAAAGGCGTAAGAACGTGTAAAAGAGTGTTGTTATCTCACTAAGTTTTAAGTTGATGATATCACTATTGCTACTGACGGTAGGCGGGTATGAAGAGGGCGTAAGGGGCGTAAGATGGTTGAAATAGAGCACAAAGAAGGTGTTGAGGAGGCTGGTTATCTAGCTAAGTTTCAAGAGAAAGATGTTGATGGTCCTTCTCTTGCTACTGTTGGTTAGAGAGCGAGACGAGGGCGTGAGAGGGTGTAAAAGATCTAGCTGCAGTTCAAGGATAAAATGTTGATGACCCCAAAATCGCAATTGATAGCACGAGGGTGAGAAGAGAATGTAAGACGGCTGGTTAATATGGCTATCTGGCTGAATTTCAAGAAAAATATGTTGACGATCTCACTGTTGCTAACGATAGCGAGATGGCAGGTTAAGGGCGTAACAAGGGCGTTTTTATCACCACACCTCATACTATGTTCACAATTCGCGACCATTTCATTAAATAGGATAATATGGTTTAAGAGGATAGCTATTTGAAGCTCAAGGGTAACTTAAAAATGGGGTGAGGTGGACGAGGGCGCGAAGATGGTGTACGAACAGTGTGTTTATGTTCAAGGAGTGACGTTGGTCATCGAACTCTCATCACTGATGGTAAAGGCAGGCGCAAAGTAGGCTTTGAAAAAACAGAATAGATAGTTAAAAGCCAAAATGCACGAAAAATGAAAGATAAGAGTCTTAACAAACAACAAAATTCTACCATTTTTGACTCACTTTATAGTTTATGCCTGATTTTTTTAGTACTAGTAACTTTCTTTTCTTATAGGACCTGGCTTAGTGTTTATCGTTTATCCGGCTGCCTTGGCAACGCTACCACAACCACAAATATGGTCTGTAGTATTCTTCTTGATGTTAATCACACTGGGTTTGGACAGTCAAGTAAGTTTTATTACTTTCACTGCAATGTCGGTCAAAAAAAATATATCGGGAATTTTGGTTCATTCCTTGTTTTCAGCAATTAAAATTGATAAATTTATTCGAAAACCACAATTCGGGATAGCGGCTTATAGACTTCCAGGCTATATTCCGAGCCCTTTTGGACCATTCTTGGACTTTTAGTTCCTCAGATCCTAAGGTTTTAAGTCTTAAGTCTAGCGTTAGACTCAGAGTTAAAACTCTACCCGTCTAACCCAATTTAGAGCGCTTCCAAATTGTTTGTGGTTGTAAGAATTTCCCTTTTTTCTCAAATATTATGACTTTGATTGTGGTTTATATATACATTTTTTTCAAACGGTGCAAAAAGGAATAAATTAGAAATTATAATGAAATCAAACTTACTTAAAAACAAAATTAATTTACTTAAAAACTAAATTTACTTTAAAATCTGGATGGAAACCACTCCTAACGATAAAAAAACTCCTGAAAGCTCCTGAATCATATTTAATTCGACCATCTTAGATTTGTCGCTATTTTATTAGTTTTTGACGGTTCGCGTCATATAAAAACCGGCTCTATCGTTCGAAGTGAATTCAGACGCTTAAGTAAATTCGTTTTAATAAAAGTTAGTAACTTAACTTCAATAATTCGAACGCTACAGTTGGATATGAAGACTCATATGTGTATTAGATATGTATTAAACAGTAAAGTGTGCTAAGCACAGGTTTTATTGTAGTTTAGAAATATTATAAATTTTCAATAAAGGCCGTGTTGTTTGATCATTTTTAGCAGAAATCAGACACCTGGGACTTTGTCATTCATATAAATTTGAGTAGATTTTAGTTATTAAAAACATAATACTTATTAGCTTATTCAAAATATTTAATCGTCTGTCAAAGCCATTCTATATACTTTCAATGTGTGCGTATTAAAGTGTAGCCTTTAAAGTGCGATCGTTTGTTCATTTTTTGGACTGTCCGCTCAAAACACCTTCATCGGTTGTTTCTATATCGGTTGTCGTTGTCGGTAGATTAGCAGAGGTTGTCGGCGGGTTTGTGGCCGTAGTTGTTTTTGATAGATTAGTTGTCGTTGGATTCGGTGGATTTTTCGTTGTCGTTGGATTCGGAGGATTTGTCGTTGTCGTTGGATTCGGTGGATTTGTCGTTGTCGTTGGATTCGGTGGATTTGTCGTTGTCGTTGGATTCGGTGGATTTGTCGTTGTCGTTGGATTCGGTGGATTTGTCGTTGTCCTTGGATTCGATAGAGTTGTCGTCGTCGTTGGATTCAGTGGAGTTGTCGTGGTTGTTGGATTCGGAGGAGCTGCCGTCGCCGTTGGATTCGGTGGATTTGTCGTTGGCTTCGGAGGATTGGTCGTTGTCGTTGGAGGATTTGTCGTTGTTGTTGGATTCGGTGGATTTGTCGTTGTCGTTGGATTCGGAGGATTTGTCGTTGTCGTTGGACTCGATGGAGTTGTCGTCGTCGTTGGATTCGGTGGAGCTGTCGTCGTGGTTGGATTCGGTGGAGTTGGAGCAGTTGTTGTCGTTCGATTCGGTGGAGTCGTGGATGGTTTTTCTGTTGTAGTTGTTTGGTTTGTTGCCATTGTCGGCAGGATGCTCGTGCTCGGTGAAACAGTGTTACTTGGAACATGTTTCGACGAAGAAGGCACTATCATGGTGGTTGAAGGGCAAGTGTGAACGGTAACAGTCGAAATATGAGCCGAACATGGAATACTGGATGCCGTCAATATTGGTTCAAGTGTTTCAGTATTGACAGTAAGTGATTGTGTACTGGTAATGGAGGTGCTAGATGATAAGATTGGTGTAGTAACAGGACTTTCAGTGGTTGTGTTACCGAATGTACAGTTTCCATAAAAAGTACAATTCGAACAATCTTCGACTTTCTTATCCAAGTGAAAACCATAATCCACTCTCCTGTATACCCCGCTGACGTGACACCTACATCCGAATCTTTTATGGCTCAAAGTCATGGTGTAGGGGATAGTGACAACAGTTTTGTTAAGGTAGACATTACATGTGACAAAAGTTTCTGCATTTGCACGACAGCTGAATGTGTCTGTGATCTCGTCGGTTACGCTCTTATCCTTCCCGGTTGTACGTTCCTCGTTGTTTGTCAAAGTGGAGCTGATTTCACCAGAAGCAACATCAGGGACTCCAGTTGTGTATTTGACACCACTCTCTAAAGATACTGAACTACGTTGTGAGAATGATTCCGTAAAAGTGACGCTTTCTTTAATCGACCGGGTTGTTGGCTCCGAGGGAATCTCAGAGTCACAGTTATTGATGGTGATAGTCGGAACATGTTTTGTTTGTGTTCGTACGACAGTACCTTTAGCAGTATCATAATCAACTTTGATAACACTCCAAAGATCTTTGGACAGTGTTCCGGTACATCGACAAGCTCTTCTACGACAACGGCGATGGTAAAGCGATCCACAATAATGATACCGTCCGCGATGTTTGCACGTGCATCGAGAAGGATCCTTCTCCGTCGCGTCACACAACGCGTCTATTACATCACCCCAGCTTGAACTGTCAGCAGATTCGTCACGCTCGTGGTAATCGCATGACTTTTCTTCGCAACATTCGTGGACTATACTTAGGGTGCTTCTTCTTTGCCGCGATTTTATAAACATGTGTGCTTCGTGTTTTGAAATTAACGGATTTTGGTTTGGTTTGCTGTTTGCCAAGATTCCATGTAAAGTATACAATAATGCCAAGGCGAATACTGCTTTTCCAATCATCTTACACATCTATCCGTCTGAAAAAAAAATCAAGGAAAGTTATTTTTCAGGGTAAAAAAGATTTTTTCAGCTGCTTTACAGAACAAGAACATGGAAAAATTTCCAGGAAGGAAGAATAAAGTTTGAGATAAAGAAGAAAAAGAATTATACATTTTATTACAAAAAAATCTTCCTTTGAGGTTGAAGCTTATCTTATTGTGAGATCCGGAGAAAATATCGCATAGACCAAAATAGTAGCTTATCGGCCTTTCCTTACGCCGATCCTTATTCCGCCGCTGATTAATTTTGAGCTCACATCGGTTAGGGCTGTAAATAATAGCGAAATCCTTAAAACTCACTAGTTGGTTTGAAAACAGTAAAATATGGTAACAGTAGCGTGGTGACAGGGGGCAGGGGAAGTGCTAATTGTTGTGTTAATTGTTGACAATTTCATCGGAGGTCAGTTTTTTTCTCGAAAAATGGGTAATGAATCATCCTTTGATGGTCCTTTAAGCCCTGTCCTTTAATCCGCCAATTGGGATCCGTGGCATAAAGCTGAAACAGTCGACTACGGTACGCCAAATTTTGGATTCAATGCTTAGACAGGTCACACCAAAGATTTACAGAAATTTGATTTAAATGATGATGCTCAGCAATTAAAGAGAAGGGTTAAGGGTAAGTAGAGCAGTCTAGGGAAAGGAGTGGCGCCCTCGCCTACCTCTGGGTAGACTGCTAATATAGAAAAAGAAGCCTTTGGGTCGCCATTTAACTGCGGTCGTAAACCTACTTACTTATGAAAAACACAACACATGCCCCCTACTATTTAGAATAAAATTCAAAATAGTCAGGTTGCATAGATGAAACAATCTCCTACCTTTTTCCTTGCTTGGCAGTTGTGTAGCTTAAATGATGCTTTTCTTGATAGCTCCTTGCCCTTTATATATCGATGAAAAGATAAGTTAAATCATTGTCTGAAAAGGAGTGGGGTAATGACTCATTGATGGTTGTTGGGCCATGCTTTCCTTTCATTTTTATAGTTAGATGAAAATTATTTTCTTCCACAATTCAAATTCACTCTTGATAATCAGATGGTTACAGGACTATACTTTTAAAGGGATATCGTTGCTAAGTAAAATTTATCAGTAAATAAACATATTTTTGAATAATACACGAGGTCATTCTAAAAAGATCGAAAACAAGGAAATCCCAAATAACAAGCTAGATGCTGAATGGACCTACCTGATAATGAAAGTTAGATAGTAATAAGTAGAAAAATGAAAACTATCAGTCAGAAAATATAGCGTTCATAGCGAGAATGCAAAATGCCTTAAATTTTATCATTGATTGTTGATGGGAGGAGGGAAGAGAAGTAGGGAAAAAAGAAATGAAAGTTCCAGTTGCAGTTGCAAAAATGAGTTTTATTGATAATTAAATCATGCTTGATGGTTGGCATTGTTAAAAAATCGGGGAAAACTAATGATGAAATCTCGAGAAAATGCCAAAAAACGGTTTTCCGGCATATTTCCGGCATTTTCGGCCGGAAAAGAATTTTCTCAAAAATTAGATTTCATGGAAAAATATAAAGTACACCTCGAGAAATTCAAGAAAAACCGTTTTTTCCGGCGATATTCGGCTGTCCCGGCGATTTATAGAAAGTTCTGGCTTCAAAAATCAGTTTTATTGACAATTGAACCATGCTTGATGGTGGGCATTGTAATCTATAATGTTTTTGTGTGAATAAAACAAAGAGATTTAAGGAAAAGGAACAATGAAAATCTGCAAAAAGCGACGATTTTCGGCATTTTTCCGACATTTTCGGTCTGAAAAGAATTGTTCTCGAAAATCGGACTCGGCCATGTTTTGGGCATTGTTAATATGAATCTTTGAGCAAAAGAAAAAATCAGAAAAAACAAATGATGAAATCTCGAGAAAATGCCAAAAAACCGTTTTTTACTGGCATATATGAGAATTTTTTTTCGGAAAATCGATCTCCGTTACATTTGGGCATTACCATTTTGCATCTTTGTGCCAAAAATCAGGAAAAACTAATGAGCCAATCTCGAGAAAAGTTGATAACGAACGAACGAACGAACGAACGAACATCAGATAATTTATAGGACCTCCAGGTAGGTTAAAAAAGAGTATTCGGACTCATGTACCTCCCAGGTGGCTGACAACGTTGTTTCAACGTTTATCTTATATTCAAAACGTCCATATAACGTTAATTAAACGTTGAAACAACGTTGTGTACCAGCTGTTTACAACCTAGAAACTGTTTTGTTAAAGTATGAGCTGGATTAGCCTGACTAAGGGTTGTATCTTTGTTTATTACCCACGCTCGAAGGAGTCTCTTGAATTATCTAGTATGTTTGCACCACGTTGCTTTTTTTTTACTATTATGTGGACACAATCTAATTGGATCTCAGCCAAGAGCTGATTATGATATTGAGCTTGTGCTGCGGGGGCAAGCTCAATCAAAGACACTTTTGCAAACGCGCAAAGCTCCTAGATTAATTAGGCAATCCCTGATAACTGTACAGTGTTTTTTAGAATTAGACAATAAAGCTACAGCTGCTGGACATAAGCGAAACGTCCAGTGGAGTTTTACTTGATAAACTTTCATTGATTTGTACAAATCATAATATTATAAAGATATCTCCATTAATGATTGCCATCCCGTTTTGATAATAAATTGATGCATTTGTGTATAATTAATTACACGCTTTTTTAATTCCATTCCATCATGAATATTCTTACGGTATTCTTAGGTTCGGATTAGAACCCGGCTAAATGTAGTATGGAACACATACCTTATGCACAAAACTTGGCATATTTGTGAAACTTTTTAGCATTGCTGGGCGATAATTAGCAATTTGCAGCTAAAAATGCTCTAAAAATGGTATGGTGAGGTTCAGTAGCCAAATTCCATGACGGTGTAATTCTTAGTATATTCTTAATTTTTGGCCAATTTCATCATGAATATTTTTATAAAGTATTCTTATAAAAGATGCGTGTAATAACATCTTCTGAGAATTCTGCGTCCAAGCATTGCTGATAGTTTCATCTAAGAAATGTTTAGGAATTTAATTTGTGGATCATTAATTAAAGTATTTATTCCTGTTATAACGATTCAGAGAAAGGGTAGAGGAAGGGTCTGACCTTTAGTTCTCACGATCTACATAATTGCTTACGATATTTCCATAGAAGCGGTGTACCCATAGATTTATAAAGCCCGAAGGGCTAGATGTAAAGCTTTTGCTGAAAAGTGTGCCGTGGCTAGGAAGGAAATCCTACCTAAGTCACGTGACATTACAATAGAATTTCAGTGATTGACCAATCAGAAGCTTCGCGGGTTTTCGAAAACAATAGCAACAATATTCTTTCCGATATTCACTTTTTTTTGCCTGTGATCGCTTAAAGGCCGACATCTATGGGTGTACCCTTTATCATATACTTATAATCTGTATTAGAAAATAAAGTTTTTTAACGAGTCTGTTTCTCGTCACGAAGCATACTCATGGAATATTCATCAAAATCTTTATCAGTCATTCAATCATAATTTCAAATCGATAAAATCATGTTTTAAATTGATCTTATCGAGATTTCTCTAAAACAGATTATCTCCGTTACTCAGACAGTAAAAATAAATGACAGACATTGAAATTATTTTATACTGGCTTTAATGCCCATGTTTTATATCCGGGAGCTTGTCGAGTATGTGCTGACGGGACCCTTTTTTGCGAAAAAGTTACACTTCATGTACAGATATAAGATTGGCTCATGGTTTTCGTACCCGTAAAAACACCCAAAAATGAAGAAATCCTGACCCTTTGAGAAAATAGAGAGATTCTTTTGACTTACTGTCAACCTGCTCAAATCATATCAAATTAGAGGGGGTTCGTTCAGCCTAGCCCCTCTATGGTTTTAAAATAAGTCTGTGACCGCAGTCGGAGGCGACCCGAAAGCTCCTCTTTCGATAGTTATCTACCCGATGGTAGGAGAGGGCGCCACTCTTTCTCCCTGGATCGTCCCACTTACCCTTGATCCTTTTCTTAATTGCTGAGCATCAAGCAGAGAGGCATCGAGTACCATTTTGAGAATCTTTGGTATGATCCGGCTGGGGGTTGAATCCATAACCTTGCGAACCATAGCCGGATGCTCTACCACTGCACTACGGTCGCTTTAAAACCAGGGTTTTAAAGGAACTTGAAACCAATGCATACTAAGGAATAGTGCTTTACATTTTTCGGTCCTTTCGATGATGCTTTCCTACCTGTTACCTCCAAAACTGAAATTGCTCAAAAAAAGTTTCTCTGCAAGGAACGTATTTCTTCTATTTTTTCACTGTTAGAGAAAAGCTCACGAAAATTTACTTTGAGATGAGAAAAACATACAACAATATAAAATTGTACTGTTTCTGTCACAACCCTCTTAAAAAATTTTCTGAACAGTTAAAGTGAAATCGTTTGGTTTCTCACCAATTTTATTTTACAAGTATTTTTAAATTGAATTGACACGGATGTGGAGCAAGATTGGTCAGAAAGAGGAGAAGAAAAACATGTTTTACTTATATAAATCTTAAAAACATATTAGTAGAGGGCATTTTGTAAAATCGCTCGACTGTTTTGTTAGAAGCACTTGTTATACATTTTTGGAAAGCTAAGGGGTAGGGGAATCGAAATTACTATGTTTCCAATTTTTTTTCGGACACTTTGGTGTGATTTTCGGACAAATATGACGGTCTCAGGCAAAAATCATAGGGTTAAAAATTAATGAAAATTTTAGCTCGAGAAAACGGAGACCTGTTATATATTTTTGGAAAGCTCTCAAAAAATTAGGATTAGAGATATATTGCAAGTATAGGTGATTTCAGTACCTAACTCGAGATATTGAGCTTCAAAAAGTGCAAAAACTGGACAAAGTAGCTGTTTCTGGCTGAAAAACACGGTTTACAAGGGTTAATATCTCGAGTTAGGTACAGAAATCACCTATACTTGCAATATATCTCTAATCTTAATTTTTTGAGAGCTTTCCAAAAATATACAACAGGTCTCCGTTTTCTCGAGCTAAAATTTTCATTAATTTTTAACCCTATGATTTTTGCCTGAGACCGTCATATTTGTCCGAAAATCACACCAAAGTGTCCGAAAAAAAATTGGAAACATAGTAATTTCGATTCCCCTACCCCTTAGCTTTCCAAAAATGTATAACAAGTGCTTCTAACAAAACAGTCAAGCGATTCCAAAAAATCGAATAAAATTCCCCCTACTATATATTTTGTTTTTTAAATCTATATATGTTGGCATGGCTCATTGATTGATAATATTTTTACTTATATCAGCATAATATAACAATAGGCAGACACTGTCCTGATATGAAATATGTGTCTGATATGAAACGGGAACACTTCTGTAAAAATAAAACCTTTAATAGGCTGCTCACGTTTCTGTAAATCATGATTTTTTAAAGATCTGTGATCCAGAAAAATAATTATTGGTCTTTTTCTTTATGTGTAGTTTGGTCAAGTAGAATTGATTTGTGCAGCCATCATTGAACAATATCCTGAGAAGTTAAAGAAACGAAAAGAATGGGTTGTTCTTGCAGTTTGTGTGCTGTTGTTCTTATGTGGATTAATATGCATGACCAGAGTGAGTTTGACCATTATATGCCTTTGTGAAATTATTGTGACATTTGCAACTACGAATCGGTTTTCCTACTTTGTTTCATAAAGTTTTCGTTTTTTTTTTTTAATTTTTGGAAACATTTTTAGCTGTTGAAGGAAATATCACTCATTTTGCTCTAATAGCCTGATTTTTTCAACCCCTGCTTTCATAAGCAACTAAGGGTAAGCCGATTCACTAGTAGTCCGGGAGCTGGGGAGTCACTATTTAAGTGAGTTAAATTTGGCGTGGATTGATTTTCGCGACTTTCGCTAATTTTAGCCCTTTTCGCGAAAATTAGTCCTCGCGAAATATTCAAAATCAAGATTTTGGCCGAAGCCCCTAGGAAAATGAAATAAATTGGGTATAAAAGTGTCAGATTCGCGAAATTTGTCCACGCGAAAATTTTAGATTCTCAATTCGCGAAAAAAAGGCCACGCGAAAATTTATCCGCTTAACATATCATCTTATAGCACATTAGAGTTCACAAGTGTTTTAGACCTTGAGGACGATTTTCTCGAGTTAATTATTTAACTTTCGAACTATTTTCAGGCACAAAATGTTGCAGAAAAACGGGGGTTTCTTCATGAAAAGCCCAACAACGAATTTATTATTCTTCAAATTTTAGAGTGGGATGTATTGGTTCAACTTGATCGATAATTTTTCTGCTGGTATATCTCTTCTCTTCTTGGGACTTTGCGAGTTAATCACCGTTGGATGGATATTTGGTAAGATACTGGTGTTAATGACTCTACAGGGTGTCCCGAAAAAGTATCGAGTCGTACCACTTCTACAGAAAGGAAGTTTTTGTGTGTGTTTCACTAAATTTGCAATGTTTATCAAACTTTCTCTTTGTCATATTAATTGTCATGAGACATCTTTTATGAATAACTTTTAACAATTGTTGATTCTTTTTAATCATAATGACTGTTGTAAAACAATTATTGTCTTGGTATATATTTTCTTATATTTTGTTAAACAAACGCAACAACCTTCTACTCAGAATTATGTTCGAACTCGATACTTTTTTTCGGGACACCCTGTACAGTACTGAGAAATCATAAGCTGACATACAATGGATGCGCCAGTTGGATTCCATATGATGCGCATACGTAAATTATCGTCCTTTAATCCGTTGAAGGTTGAACAGGATAAAGTACATAGAGTAATAAATACGTAGGGTGGTGTCACTTTTTAGGTCGAGATTGGGATGGTTGAATATGTTGCTCTTTATTGTCATTTTTTCTCGTTATTGTCGTTTTTATTCGTTTTTCGTTTTTCTTCGTTCTTCGTTCTTATATGATCTATATATACTTTAATGGGATTAATTTTCGCGGAGATTGAATTTCGCGGTTGAGCTCATCCGCGAAATTTTAAGATGTCGCGGGGACTTATAATACTGAACGATTTTGTGCCTTTTACTGTCAAATCATGCATGTTGTTTGTTGAAATACTCGCTTCTTTTATTACAGTAAACATTATAAAAGTAGTTATTTTCCATTTTTTCCAAGGCCTTCCTAAACTTCCATTGGGACTTCACTTTTAAAATGAGGTCTGGGTTTTAATGAGTATTTTTAATTTCTATTTAACTTTTACCTTTTTCTCGTCGCAGGTGCTAACAATTTCCGCACCCAGATTGAATCGTTGGTTGGATTTCAAATCTCCTCATTTTGGATCATAATGTGGAAATTTGTCACTCCTGTCATTGTTACCGTAAGACATAATTAATTAGTACTTTTTGTGATAAATTTTATTATACTGTTGGGTCTTTCTAATTGACCTTTAAGGGACCAAGAAATTTCTTCGAACTAGAGAAAAATTCGAATTACAGAGACTATTTTGTACTACTTTCTAGCTGAGGGGACCAATATTTTAGTTCGAATTAGAGAGAGAGTTGAATGTAGACGATTTTCCTGAAACAACTGAAAATTTCCTTGAGAAGTTCTCCTGATAACATCCTTAAAAATAACATTTGACGGAGTATGAAGTAATATGGCAAGGCGTTTCATCTTTAAAAACCCCTTGAAAAACTCCTTTGATATCATAAAATAAATACAAAATCTTTTACCCTTTATCTTTATCAGACTTTAATCATTTTCTGCATCATTTTTTCCAGGCCATCTTCTTGTCGAGTTTGATCACAAACAAACCTTTAACATACGAGACTTATATGTATCCTGATTGGTCACAAGCTGTTGGATGGTTGATGGCGATCGCTTCGATGATTTGTGTGCCCGTTGTTGCTCTTCTTTCGTGGCATAGTGCTGATGGAAATACAAGCCGAGAGGTATTCATAACTTCGACCCAATTTTAACAGCATAGAATAAAAATTACATCACCAGGCTATGTTGCCAGATGAGAAAGAGTTTTTATAAGATACTTTAATAATTGGTCAGTTGAAGTAATAAAAATGACGAATTTTTAAGAAAAAGTAACAAAATTATTTTATTACTGGTTAACGACCAACCAAATCAAATAAGAGCTTGTAAAAACTCCATCTTGTCCCTTAGTGGGGTCGTTTAGCATAATTTACGGGAAAAAAATAAATAACTAAACTCGAGATATTTCATGCGTAAGTTCCACTTTTCGCCACACTTTGGTCTAAAATTGACCATGAATAGCATCTTCTGCGTGAATTATCTTGAGTTAGGTAATGAAATCGGCTATACCCGTTTAAAAGTCTTCTATATAGTTTTTCGAGAGCTTTCGAATGGTGGTATACTTGATAATGTCTGAAAATGAGTTTGGAATTTTCAAAAAAATTCGCCCTTAGGGTTTTGCCTGGGGAAAAAAGAAATGTCCCAAAAAAGGGATGTTCCACCAGTGGGATTTTAGGGGATTTTTTCCTGAGGCATAACCATCCTATAGAGAAGGTCCAGAGAAATCCAGGGAGAAAGAGCGGAGCCCTCTTCTACGTTCGGGTAGATGGCTATTGAAAGAGGAGCCTTTGAGTCACCTCTGACTGCGGACGCAAGAAAACGCCACGCTTTAAAGTAAAGCACCTCACATAATGGACAGTTGACACTTCGCTAATTCGAAGTCGAATTGGAAGACTTTTTTTTTTTGTTCGGATTACAGAAGATTCAAATTAAAGAAAGCATTTTAGGTTGGTTTCTCCTTGGCGGGGACTGCGAATAAGTTCGAATTGTAGATCGAATCGAATAATAGAAATTCGAATAAGCGAGAGCCTATTTTATACACACAGAAGTTGTTATTTTTCATGTAACTATCCTTGCAAGTGAACACTCTTCGGTTCAATCCATGGTGTAATTCCTTTGAGTGGAACCACCTATATCACTTACAGAATACTTACATCTTTTATTTTATTGTTCTCATTCTCTTTTTTGATCGGTGAATCATCGTTTAACCTTTTTAGATTTCTAACATCCCTCTCTAGGGTTGCCGGTTGATCTCAAATATCAGGTCGGCTTAGCAATTTTTTTAGTTTCACGTTTTTTTGAGGTTGGACATTATTAGAATTTAGAAAGTTATCATGGTACACACGGTCATGAACTTTGATTCGATTTTGATAACAACACTTTAATAACAAGGGTCACACCATTTTCGAGTCTGATTTGCTTTACTTATACCATAAACTATTTCAGTGATGTGCACAGCCTAAAGTCTTTCTTGACATTGAGTTTAAAGCCCTAAGGGCTATAGTAGAATCTCTAACCTTTCTTAGGCAAGAAAAAGTGAAGCCACTTATTTCCCATCCAGAACGCGTCTAGAACACGCCGCAGTCATGACGAAGGATTGTATCTAGCGGTTCCTTTGTTTTTGAGGACTGCATTTTTTGAAATCTAGCGATAGATTTTATTTTCTATCTGGAGTTTGTATAAAAACCACACGCAGGCGTTCTGCATGGGAATAATAGGTGGCCTCATTTCCCATCCATGAGTCTCGAGCCTAGCCCTTCGGGTTTGGTTTTGTGCTCATCAGTATTGGAATAATGGAATTTGATTTTTATTTAATTCAAAAAATCGAAAACTCTTAACCCAGATACATGTATACTTCTTATTGACATTCTAGAAATTGATTGATTCAATGAGTGCAGTGGATTGTTTCAAAGTGGACAAAGATGCGGATGTGCCCTTGTACGCTGTCGAAATGTAAAGTTAAAAGAAGATAGAGCACTGTGAGTTTTATATAAAACTAAAGGGAGTTTTTTTATCCCGGCCAATCAAATTCTTTGATCAGAGTTTTTTGAAAGTGTTAACCTGGATGCCACCAATAATTGATAGCGTCCTGGAAAGTCCTGGAAAGTCCTTGAAAGTCCTGGATTTTGTTTTAGTCCTGGAAAAGCGTCCTGGAAATTCAGAAAATTGATTAAAGTCCTGGAAAAGTCCTGGAATATTTTTCCTTGTTAGTCCTGGAATTTAACCTTTCTCTATAAGCGATCAAGCGTGAGGGAATTTGTATTCTGATCAGATAATTATTGCTTTTATTTTCTGTATTCTAATATCTGTGTTTGCAGAAGTCATAAATATTGTCAAAATCGTCAAAAATGATGGCATACTCTCGGGTACCAATGGACGGGGTCTGGAATTAAGCGGTTGCAAAAAATCTCAAAATCTAATCAGGGAGGTTGGAATTAAAATGCCCTGGGTGGAAAACTTTGGAAAAGCAGGCTAATACAGAAGAATTAGGGCAAAAGAGGGAACTATCAAAAACATTTTCCCAAAACTTTATTAGCAGGGGGTGGGGTGGAATAAGAATGTCATGGGTGGAAAATTTTTCAAAATATTAATTAGCGAGGGGTACACTTATTAGGTACCCAAGAGTAGTTTGGCTAAAAGCCAAAAGCATTATCGTCTAAAAACTGGTTCCTATGAGACACTTATAAAACACCAGCTTTATGAATACACCCATCGAAGTTTTTCAGAATATCACGTCCTATCTTCGAAAATATTATCTTGTTGCGTTTCAAAGAGATAATCCTATGTTTCTGTTTCTAAAAAAGTGATATTTTCCAATTGTTGATGAAAACGATGCTGCACCACTAAAATTGTTTAAATTGGCTTTTTGGGGGAAGAAAGGGAAAGGGGCACCAAAACTTTTTTGTTAAATCTTATTAAAAGTTGGACTTTGTGCGTCTTAAACTGCGCCCTGAAATCAATTTTGGTGAAATAATTTTTCAAATTTTTCATGTTCGCTTTGCTCGCAATAAGATTTTGGTAATTTTTTTGAAATCTAGTTTTGCAATTTTTTTTGACAATCTAGCAGTTTCGAATGGTAATCTAACTGTGCGCCTCATGACCAATTAGCTGAATGCAATTTAAAACATATAACCCAATTTTTTTCGCTCGAAAAGTAATTCGAAATTCGTTACTTTCGGTTTTGTTGGTTACTTTAAAAACAAAAATACAAGAGTAATGTACGGTTAACTCTCACTTTACAAAATCTTTGTCGCCTAAAAATATCCTCAACAAGTAAGACAATTTGTAAGATTCTTTTTAAAGCTATGTGATTGTCTATGCAAATCTTCTTTATTGGCCCAGCTAGCTTTAGCGTAGTGGGCCTTTCATTAGCATTCTGCCCGGTGTCAGTGTATAACAATTTACTAGGCGATACGCGTTTTATTTCAAGCACAGGCTAGTACATATTGTGAAAAATTTGATTGGCTCTTTTAGAACATGATTGGCAGAATAAAAACAATTGCAATCGTCTTTATTGGTTTTAGGTTCAAATCCTCTCTGTTACTTAAGTCTTGTTCAGTTCATATTTTTATTCTCTGGGCCCTCGTGCCCTCTGGGCTTCTTGTCTTCTTGGTTAAAATCAAATTAGCCCATTCTCTATTTCGTTGCTTTGGAGCAAGTTAGAGAAAGCTTTGCACCTCATTTTTACGTTAATATTTTTCACATACATAGCTCAGTTCCGAGAGAAAATGCTTTTCTTTTAGGATAAAAAGTCCTGGAAAAGTTTAAAAACATCCTGGAAAAGTCCTTGAAAAGTCCTGGAATTTGACTTGTTTTTTTGAGTGGCCACCCTGAGCGTTGTTAATGCATCGACAGCGTTATAAATCTACTTCTCGCTACAATCTTGTATGCTGTTTCGCTAATCAATGGCCTTTATGTGGTCACATTACTTCCCGCATTACTTTTGTTAGAATTTGGTTCAAAGATGGCGGATATAGCTTTGTTCAGAGTTTTAATAGAGGTCAATGTCTACCGTCGTTTTGACGAGTCCCTTTTCTGCTCTAAGATTCCGCTACCACTTTGCTACCGCGGGAAAAAGAGGTTCGGAATTTGTAACTGTCTCGTAACTAAACCATAGATTTAAAAAGCCCGAAGGGCTAGATGTCGTGCTTTAAGCCATCGCAGGCAAAAAAAAGTTAATATCAGAAAATAAATATTGTTGCTATTGTTTTCGAAAACTTGTGAAGCTTCTGATTGGTCAAGCGCTGAAATTCTATTGAAATGTCACGTGACTTAGGTAGGATTTCCTACCTAAACTCGGCACGCTTTTCCACTAAAGCTTTGTACCTTTAGTTAAAATCTCTTTCCGATCTCGTACCGGCTATCCCTGGAAAAATAACGGAAAAATCCTGGAAAAGTCAGCAGAATGTTAGAGCGAGAAAGGGAATCTTATGCAAAACGACGGTAATACCTAGCACTGCGTTTGCGTAATACTGACAAAGTATGACTTCCACTAGCACTACTGACTACAAAAATGAGTTTGTACGTGTTGTTGTTTATTTCGTATTAGGCGATCAAATTTGACAAAACATTTAGTATTCTTCCCTCTTGGGGAGGTAATTGTGACCTTTATTCGAAATTCTTTGCGAGAATTCAGCTTTTTGAGGAACCGCAAATTTGTGTGGGGAGACTGAAATTAGATTTTGTGGATTTTTTGACCCGTGCCATTGTAGGGTTTTTGAAGATCTAAGAAACCCTGACTCTATAAGAAAATGGTTTGAGATTTTAAGTGAAAAGTGCGAAAAAAATTTGGAGAAAGGGAAATTTGGAAAAGTCCTATAGGAAATTAGGGTTTAATATGCTTAGGTTTTATATGCTTATCTGATTTAGTTTAATAGGGTTTTACTTTTTTTCTTGTATTCTTAAAAACTAAGGTATAGATATATTTTAATCGAAATTGATCTTAAATTTTATAAAATTGTTAATATATTTTTTAATTCAAAATTATTGAGCTTGTTCCCATATGCTTTTATATATATTCAGTGTAAATATGACCTATATATTTTTTTGACCTAAAGATACATTTTAAATAGTAGATACCCATCGATATTCGATTTCTACATGTTACAGACCCTAAGTCGTAGTGCCTGGGCGAGAGTATTGAGCTGATGCCAAGGGAATGAAAAATGTGTTTAGTGGCTACAGGTAGGGATCGCAAATTCTATGTTTACAGCTGAAACCAGTAACAATTTTAAATTTCTTTCAATTAAAACTACAATATAAATGCATTGGCCGAATATTGCGCCAGCATGAAACATCGTATAGCAATTGTGAGTTACTTCTTGATATTTCGCTCGATTTTTCTTTGCATTTTCTTGAGCACTTTGTGATTCCATTCATTTCACTGTAATTCTTTTTATAGTTTTATTCAGAGTGATGACGAGTTGTTAGTGCCGTTTTCATAGATTTAGATTTATAAAGCCTGAAGGGCTAGATGTTGGGCTTCGGCTGTGGTTAGGTAGAAAATCCTGCCTAGGTCACGTAACATTACAATAGAATGTCAGCGCTTGACGAATCAGCTTCGTGGGTTTTCGAAAACAATAGTAACAATATTTTCCCGATATTCAATTTGTTTACCTGCGATGGCTTAAAGCACGACATCTAGCCTTTCGGTCTTTATAAATCTGTGTTCGTTTTCTAACAGGTAATTTCCAGATAATTCTCTAATGGGAACAAGTATCGTTGATTTTCTGTGAGTACGGGGTTCCTACACCGGCTCTTTGATTAGGCTCTTCCAGAAAATGTACGTACATTGAAGGGGGTGGAGGATATATTGCTGGGAGCTGGGGAAAAGTTGCTCTGTTTGGGGGTAACTTTGCTCTTTTTAGGGTTAATTTTGAATTTCCGGGGGTCAATGATGTTTTTTTTTGGGGGGGTAGACCTGCTGTTCGGGGGCCAAAAGTCACAATGTTTAGGCGCTAAATTTCTAAAAAAATGTTATATCATCCACCCCCCCCCTATATTCAATTTTTTTCTGGAAAAGCCCATTCGTGCCCGATTTCATGCCTGAAAATGTGTTTCTGTGACATATATCACAACTAGTGGCTGTGTTAAAAAGATTACAGAAAATGGGACACAAATGTCATTGATATCTCTTTCATTTTATAAAATATTTGGACATTTTATAAATGATATTTCTTTTAACAGACTGTTCTCCAAACTATATACAGCAAGTGTCACATCGATCCAATCTTGATAGAACTTAATTTTTATCTATTTTACACTTTGAATAGCATACCGTAGCGAATCTAAAAATCCCGTCAACCTTTGCGTTAATTATGCTTGCACGCAAATTACACTCAATTACAAAGAAAAAGTAATAACTTTCACGACTTTTGAATTAAAACAAAAAAGGATTGTGGGATTGAATTTCGGTCAAATGAGAGAAGTTATAATCGTGACGTTTGCACGACGAAGCGCTATTGTTTTCTGTATCTGTCATTGGTTTTAGGTTGCCAGCATCCCTCTGATATGTTTGTTATAAGAGATGCGCGTATCGTCCTCAAGATCACGTATACAAGATGGGACTTATTGCCCTAAAATTTCAATGAGAAAGGTATTTTGTAGACTAGCAAACTAGTCCGTTAATTAATCATGTCAGAGGGCGGGAACATAAAGGCGGCGGGCGTTTGCTAGAATAGGAGCTGCGTAGGAGAACGAGTAAAAGTTGGTGAGCGGCTGCTGGTTAACAGAGGGCTTTCAGCCCTTGCCGCCGACAAAATTTCTTACGCTTACCTAACTCCTATCCTACGCTCACTTTTCTCGTGTGATACCGTTCCATCCCGACTGGCGTGCCAGTCTAGGTATTTTGGTACACACAATTGATCATACTTGCTCTTTTATTCAAATTTGGTGACAAAAGTTAAGTAGATAGAGGGGTTACACCACAAAAAAAATTGCCAAGCGGAAGTGTTTTTCGAGTCTGGATTCGATTCTTTCAGGGATGCGCACATTCTCTTTGTTTTTTTGTCCATTAAGCCATTCCATTTCATATCCATACAGGGGTGTTGACGAGATTTCCAAGGGGTAATCAGAGAAGAATTTCCAGGGAGTCGAAAAGTACTATTTTTTTCATTTTTCCAGGAGATAAAAGGTTGTTCTAAAATCTCCAGGTGGTAAAAGACTGATTTTAGTCCTTCCACCCTCACTTTTAACTTTTAAGGTATGAAAAGAATTTCCCTTTTCGAGGGTTCTTTTGAAAAATTTAGCCATTTTCCAAGGATTATCCGCAAATTTCTAAGAATCTTTTTTTGCTTTGAAAAGGTTCGTGCCACCCCCCCCCTCCTGTATGGAGATTTAAAGTAACAGCCCATTGATTGACCTGAGACTTTTTTTTCAGCATCATAAGGACAGAATTAGAAAATGGCAATCATTGGGTGGTTTTCCTGCCATACTTTAGTCAGATGTCGAAAGCGACAAAGTGAAACACTATTAGCTAACAACACGTGTTTTAATTACACACTTAGTGATTTGTCCCACAATTTTCCTGTTCAAAAAATATTTTTTGCATTGTTTTGTAAACTTTTGTAAAAACAATTTGCATGTATAGTTTTGTCATGATAGACCCGGGGGGTACTATTGGGCAAAAATGAGTGCTAAGTATTTACAGACGGTAAGGGTCGGTTTTTTCACCCTTCAAAGTCTCTCTAAAGATCAGAAAAATCAGAAGATTTAAATTAGTCTCTCCAAGGGCTGGAAAATTCACGATTTTACGTTTTAGGATTTTTTTTTGATTTCAAGTCTCTCTACACGCTTTTTTTTTATAAGAATACACTTTATAAGAATGTCCATGATGAAAATGGCCAAAAAATCAAGAATATGCTAAGAATATCACCATCATAGAATTTTGTTACTCAAGCTAAGAATGCCATTTTTAGACCATTTTAAATTTTAAATTGTCAATTAGGATCCTAACCTAAGAATGTTGTAAGAATATTTTAGGATGATTTTCCCAAAAAAGTTAAGAATATCCATGATGAAATGGATTTACACCATTCTTATAAAAAAAAAAGCGTGTAACTAAGGGTCACCTTTTCAGCAAAAATCAGTCTCTCTAAGGGTAGGTTTTCGGAGGTCCCGTCTGCACATACCCCTCGTCCACCAACCCTAGTACCCCCGGGTGATAGACTTACAGGTTTAAATTTGCAATTATATGACACAAAAGTTAGTTTTGAAAAATGAGCTAATGAGCTTTTGTAATGGAAAAATTACGAAAAAATTATTCTTCGTCATCATTTTCAGCTTAGTCATGTCAAGGAAGAAATTATGAGACAGGATGATGACTTTCTTTTATTGATACTATTATAGTAACTAAGTATATACAGAAAGTGGATATTGTTTTGGATGATATCGAAAAAGAAACATATATATTGATGAGACACAGTTGTTATTCTAAGGACCACGAAATATATGAAAATTTCTCAACTAACACTCTAAAAGACAGGCAATTCTGATTAACTGTCTCCCCGATCGTGTCCGGTAGAAGGGTCGGGAAAATCAGAAAATCAAATTTCAGTTCCAATAAAGGTAGGAGAAATAGAAAAATTTCAACTTTTTACCCGCAGAAAAGCTCGAAATTTGGTCAAAATTGGTCGAATTTGTCCCGGTAAGGGTCGTAAAATTCAAAAAGTTTTCCTTTGTTTTCTTCTTTTTAGTCCCAGTAAGGGTCCGAGGGTCGAAATTTGGGCGGCACCCCCTGTCAGCTCGCAACCCTAGTACCCGCCCCCGGGCGTATTCCAAATATCGGGTCCACGAGGGGTGTTGATAAATGTTACCCGGTATTTACCCGTCAGCTCGCACCCTATGTACCTTCGGTTTTCAGTGTTTCAGTATTCATCATAATGTTTTGTGCATGGTCTATAGATAGGCCACATTTCAACCCAAAGAATATTAGAGTGCGAGACAGAAGCAATACAATACTAATATATAAGGCAAAAGGATTTTTGTAACAGTAACACTGATGATGCCATGGCATGAAAACGCGATGTTTATTTTTAATAACAGTGTTTTCATACATGCAATACACAACACACAACAAAGAGATATTTTTATGACTTAATTAATTGCCTCATTTATTGACGTAACGTAAGTACTTATCCAATTCTTGCTTTATGGCCTTTATGTATGCTATGACATGAGATGGAAAGTTAATTGCTTGTGTGCAAAATATGAACGATTACTGTCATCTCGAGGAATCACCACAGAAGGTGTCTTACACCCACGCCATTTTTTGCTCCTCGTTATCGCCCGGGGGTGGGGGTGTACTTGCACAAAAAAGGGTACGGGCGGGATTTGCAGAGCTGGTCAGCACAGGGTACCTTTTTCAGTCCCAATTCCCAATTAGGGTCGCAAAAAAACCAAAATAGAAAAATCACTCCCGTGCATCGGTTAGCAGACCAAGACTACTAAAGTTTGCTTTTGTAAAAGATTTACAGCTGCGATTTATATCAAATCTGCAAAGGATAATAAGCTGACAGAAAACCTGAAACCTCGGGGGTTTGCCCGAATTTTTGTGAACTCTGTGACCCTTTAATTACTGGGAATGGGACAATTTTTACGACCCTTAGTCTGCCTTAGTGAACCCTTAAGGGCGGCACATACCCGTACCCTCCTTTTGCCTTCCCCCCCCCCCTCCTCCCCGGGCTGAAAATCCGCTGAATACGTACCGACAGTACCGAGGGCCCTCTGGGCGGGATCCTGGCTGCTTCCCCAGCACTTCATCCATGGATTCCTTGATCTAGAGCTCGAGGAATCACGACGACGAACGGAGAGATGGAGATTCCCATGCTTTGATAAGGAATGCAGTGAAGATTCCCTGGATTAATAAACATTAAACTTCATTGGTTGATGACTATGTAATGAAATAGGCACTCTCTAAAATAAACCGTCCTTAAAGTACTGTATTTATGTTTTAGAAGGTTTGACCACGTAACATGATCCATTAAGTCCGCAAGATTTTAGAAAGGGGAGAGAACACATTTTACAATCTGGTTGTATTTTGGCTTAGAAGTGGTACTCGAGAATTTGAAATGAATGATCTTTTTAGACAGTTATTTCCTAGATTATTTTATTTTTGTTTTGTTTTTGATTGTATTTCATGATCTATTTTTGCTATAGTGAAAGAACTCGCTCAATCGATCTAAAAACAAGATCTGGATTTTGAAATTATGGGATTCCAGTTTTAAAAGATTATAAATGTGAATGTTTTATCATAATGATATTTTTAACCATAACAAATTACGAAAACATATCACAACACCAGAAGACAAACTATTGAATAGTAACTTTTGAACATTTCTCCTATTGACTGTGTGGCGTGTGGCACCGTAATAGTTTAAAAAAATGCCAAACAAAAAGAAAAACAAAGGAGGTGGTGGTTTATTCAGTTGTTTCGGTGGAGGTACGGATGACCAGCCAGAAATTCGTTATGAGCCTGACGGAGGTGGTGGTACCCTTCCCACCATGGAAAATAATGAACCAATGCCTGATATAAACGAATTAGATGAAAAATTTGCTGCTGTTGTTGTAAGTTTATCTATTTTCTTTTATTTTCACCTATATACCGTGAGATTGGGTAACTTGCATCAGTGGAGGCTAACATGCATAGCCCTCAAATGAATGACTTGTCCGGTCATTAAAATACAATTACAGTTTGATTTAACTTTGTATTTTAATGACCAGCCAGCTCTTTCATTTGAGGGCTATGCGTGTTTATAGCCTCCACGTCACTAATGCAAGTTACCCAATCTCACGGTATATATACTTCTGTCAATGATATGAAATCTTCTTGCACACAAAAAGATGCCAACATACCGTAAGTTGGACCTCTTCTAATTTTGACACTCTGCTTTAAAGATTATGAAAAATAGGAAGGTTGGAATCACTGATAGACAAAAGATTTTTTCCTCTCTGATCGCTTAGCGAAGAAGATTAGGTTAAATCAGCGATTCCGACCTTCCTATCTCTAAAGAAAATATGAATATAAAATGTGGAAATTAGAAGAGATGTCGACATTAGACCAACTTACGGTTACTATTTACAACGTTAAATATAGTATCCAAATTTCTAGATTTCGCAACATTACCAGATGATCTCAATCGAACGGAATCGATTGACCGAACCAGTCGAACCAAATTGAACGCAATCGACCGATTGAAATTCGATTGTCGAACGCGATCGAATCTCAATCGAATATTACCGCAATTTTCACATTTTTTTTATATTCGATTGCGTTCGATTGATGTTCGATTGCGCTCGATTAGGATCCGACCCTTAGAGAGACTAATCTTTGTTAAAAAGCTGACCCTTTTCGAAATCCTCTCGTTCGATTCTTTTGAGCTATATATGAGAGTTAAGGTATAATGGGAAGTGGTGCGCGTCACGCAAAATATATTTGGGACATACCTTGTTTCACCCGAACAATCAAATGCAGTCGAACGACAATCGAACCAGTCGAACAACAATCGAACCAATCGAATATTACCCAGAATTTTGACGTTCGATTGAGATTTGATTGCGTTCAACAATCGAATTTCAATCAGTCGATTGCGTTCGATTTGGTTCGACTGGTTCGATCCTCGATTCCGTTCGATTGAGATCGCCTGGACATTATTTGATGATTTTAATCAAGGAAATATAATATCAAATTTGATTATTGAAAATAATCAGATCTTACTTTACTGAATAGCCAAAACAATCAGGTTTAACTATATAGAAATTATTCTAATCACAAAACCATTTTTGACTCTATCAAAGAAATTTCCTGTTAGCTAACTTCAATTACAATTGAAAACAAGTTGTAGCGCTTTCAAAGTTTGTAAATATGAATGGTGGCTTTCATGAACTAAATCTTGGAACCATTTTCAACTTTCCCCCAACTTGCCCTCCTTGAAAAATGAGAAGAACAAGAAATTGGCTGCACCATGATTGAGCACATGGCGTAATTATCATATCAGCAAATTACATGCTTGTAAATTGCTCATTATATTGGGATGGTTGGTGGATAGTACTCTCTAATTCTCCTATCATTATCAGCCATTTGAACGAAAAAAATTAAAAGGAGAAATATAGTCTCTGTTACAGGAACATTGGCTCATTTGTGTTGTTTCCACAACAAAATTTCCAAGGGATTGATTTAGATTATTTTAATTTTAATTGATAGTGCTAGGATCTTTTTTAATAGAACTATACAGTTTAAAATGAGTCATTCAGGCATCGAAATAAGGGATAGAAAGTAATTTTTTGATAAGCATGATTTTGTATCCTAAAATGGATCAATTTTCAATTTTTAGCTTGTAAGTAATCCAAAAACGCATCGCGAATTGCGAAATGCGATACGCTAATTCGCTAATTCGATCCCTGTCATTAAGAAACAAGTAAACAGTTTTATTTTGGAAGCAGTGAATTCATAGATTTAAGGTCACTTAATAAGGAATAAATATTACTAGTTGCATTGCTAGGGCATTTTTCATAGTTAGGTGACCCCTGAAAGGTCTTCTTGATAATATGAAGTACACATTAATAATATGTTTATACCTGCTCTGGTCTCATATTAGGGGTCTTACGTATGAGTTTTCACATAAAATTTAAACATAATATTTTCAGTGTACTGTATTGAAACAAATATTTCAAGATAATCATTTCCTGCATTTCATTCACTTTTGTTTTATATAAATGGGTTCAAAAAGGACTGTCTCTTGCAGTTTGATTTTAATTTGACTAAATTAGAGTGTAGTTCTACATGTCTATTTAAAATGGAACCTGCTACAGTATCAATCACTCAACTAGGAGATTGTTCAATCTTTTTGTATTTGAAATCAAAGCAGAGTAATAAGAAAAAAGTAGAAAAAAACAGTCTTGTCCTTTTTAAGGTTATTATAATTTATGCATACCCTCATTAATATGAATATCTCTGCTCTTTTTAAACTTCCTTACTGATCGTGTTTGACACTTTTCAATTTTAGTCTCAGTTTAAAACATAAACAAACAGTTGACCCCAGGAGTAGTTTTGAAATTGTATATTTTTGTTAGGACCAACATTGGGGTCCTGGTGACATCAAAGACTTCACTTGAATAATTTACAGATCAGAAATAAGTCTCTATAAAGTGCAAATTACAATTAAAAAGCTAAGACGTTAAGGGATTTAAAGTTTAAAACTTTGAGTATAATTTTTTGTGTTTACTCCTTGATATCATGATAAACAGACAACATTTTAAAAACATTAAAATTATCGCTAGTCAAATCAAATGTCTGGAAATTGCGTTTTATTTAAACCTCACTTTAATATCTTTTAATGATCATGAATTAAATGATGAATGATTTTCTTCACCCTCATTTTAACAGTTTCAGACAAGTTCTGATGATGATTTTCAAAAAGGGAATTTTCATCTTTATCACCATATGTGTTTTCCAACTTCTTTTAAATTCTTTTGAAAAGTAAAAAACATATTTTTGGCACATGATGAAAAGAATCAAATTTGTAACATTTTTTTTCAAACTTTGCATTCCTTTATGAATCATATGAATGATTCAGATGTTTTTAAGGCGACAAAATCTGCTTAACAAGGAAGAGAGACTTTTTCATTAGAATCATTCTTTTTGACAAATTTAGTCTTTCTTCCTCTCTTTAAAGAAGCCTGTTTATTGAGATTGAAACAGAATTTTCCTGAAGCATGGCCTTGTGTTTCCTTAATTTGGAAAATAAATTTTCTTCAAGATCATAAACACTTTGATTGAAATCTAAATCATTTCAAATTTAACTTTTGATAGCAAAAGTGAAATCAAAAGTAGAAAAAGGGTGCCCCAAAGAAAAACCGAGAAATGCTGTAAAGGATTTACATATAAATACAACAAGAAAATCACGAATCATAATTTTCATGTTGAACAAGTTGACAAAATAATGGATTAAAAGACAAAAAGGATTTTCTCTTTGTCAGATTACATTATAGTGTCAACATGATCAACAAATAAAATATGGTTGCAATATTTTTAGTTCTCTTACTCAAAAAAGAGCTCTTGTTTATTTTGGTTTTCCGGCAACTGAGCTTTAAAGCAATCAATATAGATGTATCTGTTTTCATTATCCCCTTTCTTTCTACTTCCTTCTATGCGATGATACATTACAAAAATTACTTCATGCATTGTGCAAACAAAATTTGATTTTCCTCATCAAAAGTTTCCACCTACTTACCTACCTACAATTATTTTACTCGAAAGTCTTTACCTAGCTACCAACAATCATTTTAAGAAAGACAATCAAAGAACCTTATTCAAACTTTTTTGAAAGTTGAATTTTATTTAATTCCCAAGACTCAGGACAATCGTAATCTGTTATAATATTTTAAAGTAATACAATTGAGTCTCTCTCTCACCACCTACCAGTAATTTTGAGAAAGACACATTCATGAAGACCTTAATAAATCTTATTGTAAATCTGTTATAGTATTAAATGCATAGGAAGTTGTAGGTCTAAACCCTTGAAAAAACTGTTTTTTGAACATCTTAAAGTATAATTTGAGGGTCAAAAAGCCCAATATTGCGATGCTCTGTACCTGTTTTGCTATAAAAACTTGAGACCAATGATTTTTTCCTGTTTGATTTTAAAATATCGGAGTCTCTCCTATTCACCAATTGATATATCCATCAATGAGAGTTTTGTTTATAACTTTGCTTTGTTCTTCTTTTTACAGGATGAGTTCGATTTGACAGCAGTGCATCGAAAGAAGATGTTTGAATTGCCACCAGAAAAGAAATGGCAAATCATTTGCTCCAACAGCAAGGTTAGTTAGTAGAGGGTTGGTCTGTTCTCTTAAGAAATTAGTATATCCTCATGGCCTCATGTGTTATCAATTCTTGTGACTTTTCCATTTTTCCCTGATATAGATTTGTCTGATTTGCAGACCTTTATACTTCATGTCAGAACCTTTTTGTTAGAGCAAAAGCTTATGCGCGGTAACATAACACGACATTGTGTCATAAGACATGATTATTGGCTGATTGGGACATTGGGGGCAAAAATCTTGTTTGAACTAGAAGAGAATAGGATCGTAGTTCAGATAACGTGTTTTTGAAATAAGTTTGTCTATCTGACAGGGACCGAGGATGAGTTGGAATAGTAAATAAGCAGATTCAAATAGCATTTCCAATCATTGAGAAACTTTAATGTAGATTGATAAATCTGTAGTTACTTGGGTGAAAAATTTGTAAAGTGTCTTGTCTCGATTTGATTTTTTTATTGACAAAATGTTATCTGTTTGATAAAGATCGTGGCAGATTAAAATACCATTAAGAAAAATTATTGGAATATTTTTGCATATGACGTGTTTGACGTCCAATAAAATTGTCATTAAATGTGTCTTCCAGAAAAAGATTCATGCAATTTTATCATTTCCAAAAGCATATTGAGCTCTTTAAAAACACATTTAAGACCACATAGCATGTATGAAGAGGTAAGAAGGTTATCATAATAGAGACATCATTCTCACAGCTAGACACAAGTTTGTTTTGACGGTTCTAAGACATAAGTCAAACTATGAGAATTATTATAAAGTCATAAGTATACTGTATACCTTTTTATTATAACTTTAAAAAATGACACTTGCAGATGTCTAAAGTGCAACAGTGAATGTATTTAAATCTGAAAAACACACCTATTTATAATTAGTTTTGATAATAGAGAAGCTTTCTTTTCACAGACAGAATCATTCGGCTTAACTGCTTTTAAATCTGTTACGTTTTTAGTGCACTTTAAAATTAAAATTTCTTCTATAAGGCTGCTGTTTTTATATTTTAAGCACGATAACGGTGAAAACACCTCTTACGTATAAGTCCTATTAAAAAGCGAGGATTCCCACATAAGCTTTATCCAATTTTAACTGATACTGTACCTAGTAGACCTGAAATTCCATCAGAGGTTTTTTTCCTGCATATTGATATTATTTAGATTATAACGGTGAAAACGCGCTGTATATGTATGACTCCTATTAAAAACGGGGATTCCCATTCAAGTTTTATTCAATTTTAACTGATACCTAGTAGACCTGAAATTCCTTTAGAGGGTTCTTTTTTTTCGGTTATTACAAAAAAAGTTTTTAAAACCAACAATGTTGTGAAATAAATTATAATTTTCAATTTCATTACCTTTAATTAGCAACGTTCGAGCTTTCTATCAAGAAAACCTCAACAAAATATCATAACGACGAATTTTTATATAAGAAATATTGTAAAAGGCGAACGAACAGAACGCGGAAAACTTTTTTTACTTTGTATAAAATTCTTTGCTAGTATTTCACTCGCATCTTATCATTTTAAAATCCCTTAAATATGTTGGATAACAAAAAGCATATTAGATAGACGATGCTATCGTCCGTATAATATATTATTATAATATTATGATATAACATAGTTGTATATTATAAAACGTAATATGTAGCGCGGCGGAAAATAGAGTCTGTGTTTACGGACGATATCAACTCGGCTAAGTTCATTCATTCGTTTTGCTTGGACCGACCACAGGATTTGGTCGGTAGATTGCGTGAGAAATTTGAAAATGATCATTGCTTTTTCGGATCACTTTTGCATTTTGCTCAAAGAATCGGAATAATCGGACTATAAAAACAAAGTTAATTAAATCAGTAGAAATTCAAAATGGAGGTTTGTGGTGACAAGGTTTGTGCTGATGCTCTTGAAGTTTTAAAGAAAAAGTTTGGTATATCTTCTTTAAAAGATTACCAAACTGACTTTTTCAAAACATTTCACCACCACCTCCAACAACAACAAAGGGTTCCAGACTTCTTCATTGCTCAACCAACTGGCCATGGGAAAAGCCTCTTGTTTCAAGGCATATCATGCTTTTTGGGCCATTTGGCTTTGGGCCAAGTCCAGCCATCTTCAACAACAGCTTTGGTCATCTGCCCTATCAATGCACTTATTGAAGATCAAGTGGCACTGATGGCCAAAAGAGACATTATTGCAAAACGTTGGACACATGATATGGTAAAGTGTGTTTCTGCGCTTATAATAAATTTTTACTTTACTTTAGTCTTTAGTTAGATTCCTGCACAATAAATCTCAGACTAATTTTTGTCACTTGATTTAGTAATTTTCAAAAATATTTCTTATTGAAAAACATAACAAGTAATGTTCTTTTGAATGTTTGGATTTTTATGACTTTATATATTTATTCTTGAAATAGTTTTACTTAACACAGCTTGCATTATAAACAGAAAACACAAATGAACATTTATTTTTATCTCATCGTCATGTATGAATGAGAACCGTGTCATAATGATATCCTAAATTTTGTGCTGTTGTTGGTAAATACCGTCAACTGCCAGACTGACTGCCCCAACTTGAGACAACCAGCCGGCCGTAACATGAGACACTAGAACAGCAACCACTTCACCAGTCTTCTAGGGTTATTTTTTACATTTTTGAGAAAAAAGAGATAAAAGCTCATCTTTTCTGTTATCAAGCAGATATTTAACACCAGAAAGAAAAAGATTACCAGAAAGCAATTTTAAATAGGATGTATTGTATACTCATTTCCTGTATATGTTATTTTTTCGTTTTTAGTGTGCGAAAGATCTGGAATGTGTTGACGTTTTGTTCACTTCGCCGGAGACAATATTGTCGGATTCCAGTAGGGATCTTTTAAAGAAAAAGGATGTCATCAAAACAATCTGTGCTGTGTTTGTGGATGAAAGCCATTGTATTGAGAAATGGTAAGTTATCTAGTATATAAGATTTATTTTTTATGTATTTTAGATGATAATTGGAAAACCATACAATTAAACCGTCAACTGATATTAAGTTACTTTCATCAGTAAGGGGTACTAACTTTTATCCCCTCCAAATGACAGACAGACTTTTATATGGTTCTCAATATATAAACTTTTAAAGTTCATAACTGAACTGATATCAAAACTAATTTTGTTTTATTATTAGCTACTGTAAGTTTACTAATTATTGAACAGACCAGAAAATGTTGATGGTTTGTTGGGAAAAATTTTTATTCAGTGTCAAATGTTGAATAGCTACATTACATTGTCATAATCTATTAATCATATCTATTTTATTTTGCAATTTTCAGGGGAACATCAAGTGACAAACGACGAGCAGCTTTCCGTGAATCTTTTTCTCAACTTGCAGAAGTCCGCTCTCTTCTTGCCAAACCCATCCCTTTTGTCGCCATGACGGCAACTGCAATGAGAAGAACAAGGGATTTTATAATTGCCAATTTACAAATGTATCAGCCAAAACTATATATTCGCAGTCCTGGAAAGCAAAACATTACATACATACTACACACAGTTAATCACAAAAATGTTGATAAAATTTTCCAACCCCTTATTGAAGAACTGAGAATTCATAAATATGATTGTGAGCGAGTGGTTATTTTTTCAAATCGTGATAATGTCGTTGATATCTTTGGTTCTTTTGACTATATACTTCGGGAAGAATATCCAATGTACGAGACAAGACCCTACGCAATGTACCATTCTACCACAGAGGAACCAATCAAAAAACACATTGTTGAATCCTTTCAAGACCCTAATGGAACTATTAGAATTTTAATGGCAACAATAGCCTTTGGTATGGGTATTGATTGCAAAAATTTGCATCAGGTTATTCATTTTGGTCCACCTGCTGATCTGGATTCTTATTTTCAAGAATCTGGTAGAGCAGGTCGGGATGGCAAGCAAAGTGTTGCCTTACTTTTACGCTACCCAAAAAGTTTATTCGAAATTCTTCGGAAACAATAAAGGAATACTGTTTGTTAGAAGACAAATGTCGTCGACAAATGTTATTGAAACTTTATGACTCTTCTGAAAAGATTCCTGAGATCACGCCACAACACAACTGCTGCGACTTTTGCTATCAGTCATGTGACTGTGGTGATTGTCACTTACCCAAACACTTTATTGATGTGGACGAGATTAAGCCAATTATTGATGTTGATGAAGAAGTGGTAGTTGAAGAAGACACTGAATGTTTTGAGAAAGAGGACAGTGGTAACGAAATTGACTCAGATGAGTGAGTGAACCTATTTGAATTACTCACTTTTATAATTAGCCTGGAGATTCATGATATGATTTCTTATTCTATATACTGATGGCGAAATATATAACATGGTATGGGCTGAGAGTTCGAATTTCCCAGATCCTAATAACTGTTGAAAGCATAGCCAATCAAATTTTGTTATTCTTTTACTGGTCACACTTTCAAAATTTGGTTTTTATTTTAGTGAGGGCAGCGCCTAAAAAATTCGAATTTCCCAATGTAAATTTTTAAGGCAGAAATCTGCCTCACATGTCATACCTGTCCTGTATATATCATAAAAATACAGGACGGTTCTCCTGTCTATTTTTTAATAAGAATAATGTACTTTGACTGAGGGTCAAGTATTCTTAAGAAATTGCCAATTATTTTTATTATTTCAGAATCAACTTGTCAATCGAAAAATAATTTTCCCTTTTTTGTTGTTTGGGTTAACATGAGAATGCTATTCAAGCTATTCAAAGAGACTGATGCCCTTGAGGAATAGTTTTCTGCTCATTTAAAAAGTATATTTTTCATTGTCTTCAATCATCAAAAGTCTATATCACCTTGGCAAAAGATCTGTGAGGTCTTCAGTATTCTATTTATTTTACTCTGTAAGGAAAAAGTTTAGTTTTCCATAATTTTTATCAAGTTTTATTATTTGTCTGTATAAGTATTATGTTTACTTTTTTATAAAAAGGAGAGTATACTTTTTTATATTTTTGAGATAATAATATAAACTAAAATTACAAAAGATATTTTTCACCATCCAATTCAAAATTCAAATTTTTATTTGTTTTCTTACCTTATTCAATAAAGAAATTCAGAAACTTAATTTGATAAATTTTATGGTTCCCTGCCAAAACTGGATCAAAAAATATCCGTGGATGTCAATTTATTCCCAAGTTCCTTCATAATTTTTGTAGCGAATTTCAAAGTTCTGTCTACCTTAAAGGAAGAAATTTTGGCGGAAAGAAAATTTGGCCGATTTGGCGGATTTAGCCAGAATCCGCCAAATTAAGTTCCCGCCAAAATTAATTTTTTCCTCCATCCGCCAAATTAAATTCCCGCCAAATTATTTTATTTCGTGCGTTCCCCAAATTCGTGCTTTTTCAATCAAGCCCGAAAACAGGTTTTTTTTGCTCATTTAATAACGCTTTTGGCCAAAAATATCCTTCAACCGCCAAATTAAATTCCCATCAAATTTAATCTATCCAGCTATCCGCCAAATTAAATTCCCTATGAAAAAACTTTTTCAACCATTCGCCAAATTAAATTCCCGCCAAAATTTCTTCCTTTAAGGTAACTTATTAAAGGGAGAACTTTTGGCAAGAATTTAATTTTGCGGATGAACTAAAAAGTTTTTTCAGACAAAATTCAATTTTGCGGATGGCCGAGAAAGTTAATTTTGAAAGGGATTTAATTTGGTGGATACTGGCCAAATCTGCAAATTTTTCTTTCCATCAAAATTTCTTCCTTTAAGGTATTTTAAATCTAAATTCCAAAATTCTGACCAATTTTTAGCTCAATTCCCCTTTTTCAGATAAAAAATGCACAATTTCCTTTACTTTTAATGGCTTTAAGCTGGGAGAAAAATTTTAATGCTAAAAAGAGATTTGAATGCACCACTGACATAATTTTGTGTTTCGAAGTTGAGTTTTGGTGATTTAAAAATCACACTAAAACCTGATACAGGCTTTGACCCCTGATGTCTCTCAATGTTTTCCAATCAACAATCTTAAAACCACACAAAAAATACTAGACTTTGGTATTATAATAAAGATGAAAATGCAGGATATTCAGTCATAAAAAGATGAATAATGTTGATTGTTGAGAAGACCTGGCTATCAGGCATGTATTTGCCAGTACATTTCCGAAATATGTGAAACAATGTTTTATGTCAGTGTGCATCAAATTCAGTCTTGTAGAAACAGATTTATTTATAGAACGATTCCTTATATATCTTAATTACAGATGGAATTCTTTTTTTTTCAACAACGAATTAAAAAGTAGAGGATTTTTAAACTCTTCCAGAAAAATATTGTTCATTGGGGTGCAGTATATTATCATTTTTCTAATAAACCCTGTAAACTAAGTAACAAAGTATAAAATTTGAAAACTCAAATCTATTCTAAATGTCTATCATATAATCGAGTGTTACTTGAACGTGTAAAAAATACAATATAAAACTTTTTTCTACAATAAAAAGTGTAAAATGTATAGAGAAATAAACTTTTTTCAAATTACGAGCATCCTAAAGTAAAAAGTCTGAAAAAAAACTGAAAAAAAACTTCGTTCATTGATGAAATTCGGTTGCAGCCTTTTAAGAGACAATCTATAATTATAAACTAAAAAAAAAAACCTATTTCAATGGTCTAAATTGTTCTAATCGATAGCAACAGATTTTCAAAAATATTTTAACAACTAAGAATAAATTTGTTTACTTTTGTAAATATTCATTTTCTTTGAGCTTTTCAAAACACCTGCCTTTATCCAGTTTTTGAGTTCGGATTTTTCAACTTGTGCCAAAAAGCTCTCTGGGACGGATTTAAACTGAGTGTGACTTCTTCCTTCTTTTTTAAGAAAAATCTGATTTTCACTAAATTGTTCTGCCAGCTGAGTAACATCTACTCTCCAGTCAGTTTTCTTATGTCGTCCACTTGATTTCGAAACTGACACAGATCGGTCAAACTCGTTTAGTAGGTCTTTGATCTCTTGGTAGGATTTGCTCACTCTGGCAATACTCTTTTCTGTTATCTTCCCTTCCATATGTCCAAGCTCCTTTTTTGCGCTTTTATTTCTATGTTCAAGCTCTCTATCCAGCTCAACGTTTGTTGACGGAAACCCTTTGTTGTTCACCGATCGATTCCAGATAAGTTCGTGAGCGAGGGCAGGGGGGAGAAGATCATGTACCTGAGCTAAGAAGTGAAGAATTTGCCCCGAATATTTATATTTATTGGTTAGTTTACAATAGAGCATGAGAAATTTATGCAATCTTACGATTCTTTGCCCATCTGCATATTTCCGAGCGTCGTTGAAATTTTTGCAACATAACCAATAGTAAGGGCATTTTTTGAATAGTTAAGGACTCCATCGGGGTTTTCAGAAGAAACATTTTCCATATTCAAAACAATAAACTGCTCAATAATCTTATCCACAAATTCACGAAACAGGATCATACTTTCTGTGGCAATCATCTGTTCATAAAATCCAGGGTCATCATTCTTTAGCTGATTGACAGCAGCAAGAAGAAGTGCCTCCGAATATTTTTCAATGAGTTCTTCACATTCATTTACTGCTTTCATTGGGTCTACCTTCACACCTCTAGCGTTAAGAAAATTTCTAGCTTGGAACAAAGTACCTATATCTCCAGCTGATTTTGTGCTATATAACAGTCTCCAAATAGCCTAAAAGTACAAAGTATTGATCAAATCTAGATAAATAAAGAATCTACTGAGAAATTTCTACTAAATATGGATAGCCTATAACCTGGTGTTTGATTTTCTGTTTTTCTCTAAACATTTTCTCTCTAAAACAAATTTGAAGATATAAGAAAAGAAAGAAAGGAGATTTTTACCGCAAGAAAGTTTCCATAGGTGTGAAAATCTGCTAAAGCTGGGATATAACCTTCATATCTCTTCCATGTTTCATTGGAATCTTTGTGCTCCAGCTGCACTTGCTGGGCTCGTTCTACAGTTTTCAAATCTCCTATGAAGAATGTCTTTAGCTGGTGACTGGTGTCATGACCAGGGACAAATTGATGGGCGTGTTTCAAGATTTCGTCCATGCCTTCATGTGACGTTTCATCATGATCCAATATACCAAGAGGATACTGATAAAAATTTTATTAGAAAAATTGTAGCTTCATAATTTTTATGATAAATTGCTCTTTTCTATCAAGTTTAAGAAAAGATATGAGATTATTTAAAAAACTGAAATAGGATTTGTAATTTAGAGGAAGAAGAATATAGGTGGCCTGTAAACTTTTTTACCAGAAAGGTGACAAAACCTGGACTTACAATGCATGATTTAGTGGTCGTGTATTCCATGTAAGAATGTTTTATGAGTTTGTCAACATGTGCATCAGCCCAAGAAAATACTTTGACATAACGCACAAGATCTCTAGAGATTAAAAATTTTATGTCTTCCGATAGCTGCTTCATATCATCATCATTTGGTAGGTAATTGTCCAAGTTTATATCTTCTTCCTTAGTTGGTAGCTTGGCAGGAATACCATAAAGGTGATGTGGGGTCGGCACTCTGTTCAGAACAGCCATGGCGTTAAACATGTTGAGCATCGTGCTTTGATGGGTCCTTGTTGTGCTTCTACAGTTGATCTTTCTGTTCAAGTTATCACCTAAAAATCTTGGTTAAATAAGCCTTCTAATTCCTAAACCCAAACAATAATAATGTCTAACTTTTATCTAAAGGTTTCGTAGCTAAGTAAGAAAGAAATAAAATCAAGCCTTTTTTTCAAAATCTTGCACCACTCGTGTCATTTTTATAAAAACATTTGTACCTCAAATCTACATCTTGACCAAATTTCTTCACATAATTCCTTCTTAAATTTGTGGTTTACTATTTCTAAATAACTAAGGAATGTATTTCTTACCTACATACATAAACTTGGTTTCACAAAAACGATCCACATCGAGCTGTTTTGGTATCAAGATGACTTTTTCAACTTTCTCACTTTGATCTACTTGCCAATCATCATAAACCATCAAATATTCATGATCAGTATCATCAATGACATCATCAGAAGATTCTTGTGAGAATTCAACTGATTCTACATCTTTGATTGATGAAACATTAGCATGATCATCAAGAAAACTACAGTCTGGATCTTAAAAAAGAGTATTTCATGAAGATGTTAACAATTACTAAATACATTTAAAAATCAAATTTCTTTGGCCAGGATCATCATTGCTCAAAAATTTAAAAATTTCTTTAAATAAGAAAATCTTGATCACATAGGGGGGAGCATACAATATTTGGTATTGCGGAAATCAACCTTTGGAATCATTGTCAGAATATCGGAAATAAAACAATTTTTTTTCAATATTTCTGAATTCTAGAACTGGTTTGGTATCGGACATAAATCCATTTTTACTTCGGAATTTTGGTGACAAGGGGCTAATTTTTCATAATTTTGGAATTCATGGTAGAAAACCTATTTTATGGTAAAATTTCAAAATAAATTGATATCAAAATTGAGAAAATATTTTTCTGGAATTTCAGAAGTGGCAGCATATATTCTTCAGTATTTCTGAAACAAGAAATGTACTTACCAAAGGAAATATTCATTTTTGACATCTCATCACTAACAACAGGAATTTCATCCTCAACCTTATCAACATTATTTTTCATTAAAAGAAGTTGTTCAAGATCAATTTCAGCTTGATGAGTCCATTCATTCACTTTTTCAAGAAATGTTTTTCCAAGACTTAATTGTGCAGATATAACAGAGTTGTATGATACTGATAGAGAAAGGCTGGCAAGGCGACTGATACAGAGTTTTTCTGCCTGTCCTTGTTTCAAAATCAAACCAATTATGCTAGGCAACATGTTGCAGTTGTGACATCTTGTGTGTAGCAGTGTGTTGATAGATGTCATGATGGGTGGAATTATTGCATCAACAGTTTTGACTTTATTCCTACTAATTCTTGGATTAGTACCAAAGGCGTTGAACAATACCATAGATAATGGTGCTTTGTCAAGCATTTCTTTGTGTTGAGAAACAAACGAAAATGTCCTGATATTAGAGTTTGGAATTGTTGTATTGAATAGCCTAGATTCTGTTAATAGCTTTGCTTCTTTTGAGATTTTTCTTGAAACATGGTTGATGAGAGTCTGTCTCACTTCCTTTGTATCAGAAGAAAGAATTTTATGGAGAACATTGGGACTTTTCTCTAACAGAATAGACTTAACTATTTTCAGTTTACTTTTGTCAACTTTGTAAACTTCTTCCTCTTCATTATCTTTAAGGGTAACCTGTAGATGTCAAAAGGATTGATAAAATTCAAAAACAATAATTTTATAATTATTGTGATCAACCCAAACTTAAAAAATCCTAAAATTCCCAACATCCAAGAATAAAATTATACAATTAACCTAGATAGTACTGAGAGCTATGAAAAAATGCAAATTTATTCCATACAGTGGTGGTTTCTTTTGAAACAATTACTTACTGTTAAAAATTCTTCTTCTATTAGACCATTATAAGGTGAAGAATCTTCTTCTGTTTCAGTTTGCTCTTCAAGTTGTAGACGTTTACGGGAGGTAGAATTTGAATCATTGGACAGTCGCTTACTCTTTACTGTTATGAATTTTTTTACAATGTTTTCTTTTGTGTCTTTAAATTTGCTGACGAAATCTTCTTTGTGCTTGAAAAATGTATCTAATTGCCGTTGACACGATCTACATAAAATCTTAAAATCTAACCTTCCAACTTCGAAACCAAGTACAAGCTCAAGTTTTTTTGCAAAGTTCCACTTTTTCTTCTTTTTCTTTAGACAATTTATACAATTTTCTTCTGTAGTTGACATTTTTCTCTTCAACTCCACATAAAATACAATAGTACGCACTTTCAGAACATAGCTGTTTGATTATTTTGACTGGTGTTAATGTTTCTTCTTGCGTTTCTTCCATTTCTCACATTTTATTTATAAAATCACTTTGTTTTTTTTTGCCTTCTTCAAGGATTAAAAAAGTCAATGTTTATTTCACACATCATATTTCTTTTCAACTCAATACTTAATGGCCTTAATTAATGTCAAGAATGACAGAATGAGGCTTCAATGCCTATTGCAACTCAACCAAGATAAAATGCATAGATCCAAACTTCTAATAACAACACATATTTATGTACTTCAAGTTAAAACAAAAAGGGAAGCAGGGCACCAGGCTGCCAGTGAGAATAAGCAGGCAGGTTGACAATTTTCATAGCAGTATAAGGAACAGAGCTTTTAATCCAACACTTGAAAAACTAGATTGTGTAGTCAGACTGTCAGGGGAAATATACCTTTGTATCGTGAAAAAGCACAACCATTTGTTTAAATTAAACAAGTATATGATTTTTACAACATCCAACGTTCAGTCATTTCTTAGAAAACTGTTTGCGATTATTCTGAGAAAACAACATTGTTACAATTCTCACCACACCGATAAGTTTCCCGATTTTTGGAGAAGTAATGATGAAAGTTAATTTTCTCCTAACATTTTATATTTTTTCTTTCCTACCGAGTTGATATAGTCTAAGACATTGAGCCCCTCCGATTATTTTTCGCCCGCGCGGACAAAATTTCCGCCCGACTGCTAATTTGCGTGTTTCAGATTATTCTTTATTTTTCGAATTCGTCTTAGACTATAGCATAGTCTACCGACTACCTCATTTTACGCCCGCTATCTTTTAGGTAAAAGTTAACTCGTCTACTTTATATTCTAGATAATTTTCTTCGTAGTCTGTAAATATTAATTTATCACTAGAATTTTTTTTGCTTTGTTTTTTTTATCATTTTTTGCTTCAAATTCTGTGACAAGCTGGAGTTTTTACAAGCTCTTATTTGATTTGGTTGGTCGTTAAGATGTAATAAAAGAATCTTATTACTTTTTCTAAAGAACGCGTCATCTCTATTACTTTAAATGACCAATTAGTGAAGTATCTTGTAAAAACTCCAAGGCAATAAAAATAAGACTACACATTTTTTTATAAGATCGTCAAAAAGAACTTTTGAAGCACTCGGAATTTTTGGTTTTGTAAGTCTAGAAATGTTCTTAATTTTTTGGTCTTGAAGCCTTGTGTTCTTAAATAAAAATTGTGAAGTCAACAAATCCCTTGAGTAGAAATCTCTGGGCGGTTTTTTTTGAATTCCAAAAATTGGATGGCTGAAATTATCTTTCAATCTCCTCCCGAATTTTTGCTTATTTATACCTAATTCAATTTTAATTTTTTTGGTAATTTCTTTGGGATTTAGATTAATTTAAGATAATTATTTCGAAATTATAACAAATCAATTTTCCAATAATATTTTTTCTATACTTTTGGAATATAATTCTCGTCACTCTAAAAACAAAATATAGTTTATTAAATTGTTGCTTTATTTACTTCTTTTCGAACCTTTTAGTGAGTCATTCGTATAAATTTATTTAATATTCTTTAGAATTCTTAAACCCTAATCTAGTACCATAGGAACTTACTCTTCTATTAAAAGCAACATCAGCAGCCTCATCTTTCTAAATTGATGAAAACTTAACTTATTACGCGCGCAGCGCGTCTCCTTTGGTATAATGTGCGCGCGGTCGACTAAGTTCCTGTATATCGCTCAACCACTTTCAAAATTCAAGGTTCGTGTATGACTACATGACATCAATTTTCGTATCAATTTTTAAATCCTCAGATCACTCCGATCGCAAGTGAAGGATCCTCAGTGCTTTATATTTTAAATGATGAGATTGCTCAAAAATGCTCATCCGTTACCATTAGTTACGTAAAGATGACTGGTTGACCAATGACCGAAGCAATTTCTGTTGAAATTTGTGGAATTTTCTTCTCCGAGCTATTTCCACAAGGACCATATTCTATGTTATAATTGAATATAGAATTTTGAGTATCAATGCAAAGAAGCTTGTATTCAAGTCAAATTTCTTCATACCCCATCAACAGTAGACAGCACCAAACAAACAGATAGACAGGGCAGCACCAATCAACAGTACAAAGGGAAGTATAAAATTTTGTATAGATATTCATCTACAACATTGCCCCTTGATTTTCCAACTTGAGGGTTGTTGGCCTTAACTTACCTAGGCTAGCGCTAGCAACACCCAAAAGACCAGTATACTGTACAACTAACAAATAAAAGCAAAAAAGGGATTTATACAAAATATATTTTGAATATTTACCTGTAGCTGTAACTGTATGTATCATCACTCTCAGTTATAAAACGCATACGTTGTATTTGAATTTATTAGCTAACAAAAAATTAATCAAAGTTTTTCAATATCCACCATCTCAAATATGAATTCTCATGAACAACAGAGAAATTCACCATTTGCCCCTGAAAAACATGGGACAAAATATTTGTTTCTTTATTAATTCAGTTCTCCTAGCCCTCTTTTCTCTTGATGGTTTTCGTGAATACATTTTTAACAAGCTCGTAAAACGAAAATAAACTTGAAACTTGAAATTGAATATACATCACGCTCACAGCACAGGACATGACCAACGAAGAACGTTCACTTCTGAAAAAGTTAGCTAATCCCATTTAATTGAATATGGATGTAGACAATTGGAGATCACCGCACATACACCAAAATTTTATTGCAAACTATAAACTTTTCCTTCACATGCGTTTAAATGTGGAAAACTTTTGTCGTGAACTATTAACTTTTCCTTTGCATGCGTTTAAAATGGGGAAAACTTTTGTGGTGGACTATTAACTTTTCCTTCGCACGAGTTTCAAATGGGGAAAACTTTTGTCGTGAACTACGAACTTTTCCTTTGCATGCGTTTAAAATGGGGAACACTTTTGTCGTGAACTATGAACTTTTCTTTTGCATGCGTTTAAAATGGTGAAAACTTTTGTCGTAACTACTATTAACTTTTATTTTGCATGAGTTTAAAATGGGGAAAACTTTTGTCGCGAACTATGAACTTCTCCTTTGAATGCGTTTAAAATGGGGAACACTGTTGTCGTGAACTATGAACTTTTCCTTTGTATGCGTTTAAAATGGGGAAAACTTTTGTCGTAACTATTAACTTTTATTTTGCATTCGTTTTAAATGGGGAAAACTTTTGTCGTGAACTATGAACTTTCCTTCGCATGCGTTTAAAATGGGGAAAACTTTTGTCATGAATTTGGTGATTTCTTTCATCGGGCGTTTAAAACTTGGAAAACTTTTGTCGTGAATTATGACTTAGGCGTAGATCACAAATAAGTTGTGTTCGCGTCGTCCGACCGACTCACTTTCTACCTTAAAAATCCGACACTTTTCAGTCGGAAAGTGGGAAATCTATCGGATTTTTTACCAATAATTTTCAAAGCATTTTATACATTCATCGTTAGTCGCCGATTGGATCATCCAGTGTTAGTTCAAATAAGCTTTCCTTCCGTAATTTTTCAAAGATTGTTTGCGTTAAAAAGCGCTATGCGACTGTTTTTTGCAACCGTGATATGTAACAAAGATCATAATGCAGCTAGTGCGCTTGAAAATTCTTGCCGCGCGAACAAACCTATGTTCAGGGCGCATTTTTCCGATGATTCTAGTGCTGACCGACTGCCTAGGTTCAGAGCGCACTTTGCCTACGATTTTAGTGCCGACCAACTCACTTTTTGGGGCTGGAAATGACGCGAACACAACTTATATGTGATTGACGCCTTAGGACCTTTCCTTCGCATGCATCTAAAATGTGGTTTACTGTAATACTTTTGTCATGAATTTTCCTTTTTTGCATTTTTTTGGAAGAATGAAATCGTTTCCCTGGTTTGAAAGTTTTTTTCTTTTTGGCATTAGGTGAGACCAAATTAATTGTTCTGCAGGCCTGACCGACCCTATTTTTTCAAAATAGAAAAGTAATAGTATTGAATTTGCAACTGATGAAGTTGAAAATTTTAAAATGTATTTGTAAATTCATCTCAAAACTTAAATGAATTCAAAATATCACAATGAAAATGACACAAATATCATTCGTCAATAAAGAGGAAAAAGTCTGGTGCTTTAAAATGTGACAAATTTTTAGATCTTGACCTTCTGATCCTAGATTTTCAGAGATTTAGTTTTATTATATACTGACTTGCTGACCAGGTATGACCCATATTCTTCAGAAGGCCTTCCTGTATTTGTGGTCCCTTATTTAAAAGAATTATATTTTGGAAATAGACCTTTTGCTATTTACGATTTCATATTAAATAATTAAAAACTCAACATTAATTAAAACATTAATTCACTAATGTATAATTAGTTAAAGTGGATTTTAAATATTATCATAAGTCTGCTTGAGTTTTTTATTCATTCAGACATGACATTGCGGATATAGCAAAAGCTCTGTACTAAACTTTTCTTCCTTTTTTCAGCATTTTTACACATGATAGTATTCCAAAAAATTCATCTCTCAGAAATTTTGATATTTTCCTTGGTTTATTGTAGAACTTTCTCCATTTTGTAAAGTAAAGGTGTAAGGTGAAGCATGACGCTACAGATCAAATCTGTGTTTTGACTGGACTCACCAACCTTTATGATTATAAGGGTACAGTCTGTTTATTGCGACAACTCTTTAAATTCAAGATCCTCTGAGAGTGTCTAGTGTTTTCATCTTACTTTAATATACGGCGTTTGTTTGTCATTCAATTTTTTTGTTTGCAACTTGCAAATCGAGGAGGTTCTGGGTCGCTTCGCAACTTAAATTCGTGACATTTACGGCTTGTTTTTGTCACTCTCACATGTCTTTGCTGTGCAAACAGAGTAGAGGAACGTACTTAAGCGTTCTGGAGCGCGCGTAACCCCTTTTTCTAAACATTGATTGTTATCTAGTAACCAGATGTGGAAATTTTTTCCGACACGCTAAAGCTCTGAAGGTCGGGAAAATTTAAACATCTGGAAGGAAACGATTACGGAATCTGGCCTGACCGTGTTTGTTTTCTTTTTACAAAGCCTGGGTAAGAGTTTTGTTTTAAATTTCTTTGGCGATAAACCTTTCTAGTAGAGATCATGCAAAACGGGATTTTCTGCAGAATTTTATAACCTAGGATGTAAACAAATCTGTGCTGGCCGTGATTGCTCACATCAGAAACTTTTTTTTCTTGTTGTGTCAGCAGGTGTAGGAAATGTTTATGGGAGTGGTGTTCAGATGTTTAGGCTGTAAAAGTAAGACCTGCTTTTATTTGTAGGGTTTAAAATTAAGAGGTTATTTGGCTTCCCACACATGAATCCTCATAATGAATGGGAATTTTAGCAAAGAAAAGTTATCTGTTTCATTGAAGAATTCAGCTTTTTTAACACAAAAAGGTAAGCATTTTCATCACTACTTTTATTCATAAAACTTGTGACTGGTCTAGATTTTATTACCCTTATTCAGAATGTAAATTCTTGTTTTCAATTCTTCCATATTCCCACATGCTCGAAAGTCTTGGTGAAGTTGAAACATGAATCAGTAGTGTAGATATCAGTATGCTTGCTGGAATAAATGAAACACCAAAAAAAGTTCTAAAAAGAGAAGATAGAGAATTACATAAGCATTGCATTATTTGTGGAGTTAACATTTCCATTCAGGGACGACGCTATGTAACTCTTGCAACTCAAATAAGAGAAACTCTGAATGAAATTATAGACATAAGTCAGTTCAGCAATCTGTGTAGAGTTTGTAACTTATGTAAAAGCAAAGCAGAGAGCGTTAAAGGTTACATAAAAAGATATGAAGAATCCAAGAAAACCCTTATCGAAAAGTTCAAAAACACTCAACAATCCTCAACAACTGGAGTAATAACAGTCAAACGACTAGCAAAAAGTCAATCACCAGGTAGAAGTCCATCTTCTTCCTCGTCAACAATCACAAGTAGGAAGAGACTTCGTATGGACTTGAATAATGTCAAAGATACACCAATCCATCCACAAAGCAGGAAGAAAATATCATTACCTACCCCTTTGGCATCTTCTGAAAAGGAAAATTTGATTCCGGTGAACATTATGGTAAAAAATAGCTTAAAGTTTGCTTTTTGATTTTATACTGTAAGTTGGTCTAATCTCGACATCAGTCTTCTAATTTCGACAACGGTAGGAATAAGTTGGGATCAGTGATTGAAAAAAGATTTGATTACCACGCAAAGAGAAATAATTTCAACCTTTTTTTATTTTTCAGCTCTAGAAAAGGGTGTCAAATTTAGTGTTTGGTGAAATCATACAGGCCAAAATACAGTTACAAAATAGAAGGCTCTGTATTTTGCTTAGCATATTCTTAATGTTTTCCCTAAATTGAGCCTAAATATTTTTATAAGTGCTATGCTGATAAAAAAGTAGAAACATGTGTTTTAGCAAAAATTACATGGTTTTGACAATGATTTCTCGAGACAATTTTTTGTGAAAAGGACAAAAACTTGTGATTTCGCAAAATTTAATCTCACCAAAATTAATGTAAATAAAGTAGAATATTTCAAGTATTTAAAATGATTTAAATATATCTGATTAATATCTGATTTTTTATAGGGAAACACAGTAACTGAACCAAGTACAAAGAAAACTTATGGAAAAAAGCATTGGCTATAAACAAGTAAAGGTTGGCAAAACTTTAAACTAAACAACAACTTTCATATAAAGATTAGTAACATGCATTTTGGCCTAAAATGAAAAAATATTGAACATAATATTTTAAAAGTTACTCATCACAAACATTTTTAAAATAAGTTGTTACTGTACTTGTGTAGAATAGTGTGATATAAATTATTCTTACTTGCTGTTACAATAACAATGCAAAAGTCAGCACTTCATTGTGATATCATGATATTTGTTTACTGAATGCTCTTCTCAATTAATATTTTCTTTAAATATTATCATTAGGTGACTGTTCAGACTGTTGAAAGTGGTGCAACAAAAACAAGAATCTTGAACAACATGGAAGCAATTGTCGTGAAATTGATTGCCCTGAAAATGCAGAAAGGTATCATCAATCATAAATCTATAATTATAAGGCGAGACAAATTAAATTTGTTATTTAACAAGCAGGTTGCGGATTTATATGTTTTGGTTGGTTTGTCAGTAAAATTTTAATTTCATGGTTTTTGCATAAATCTCTAAGGAAAATGAAAGAATTTAAGTCGCCAATAGTAAAATGTATACTTTAAAGTCAGAAATTTTCGCAGGTTGGAAAAAAGCACAAATAATTTGCATTTTGCGGAAAAAACTTTCACAGATACATAGCCCTTCTAAAGATTTTTCGTGGGAATAAACTTTCGCAGAAGAGTCATTTTTTTCGTTATTAATGCTAACCTTGTTTAAACATTATCTAGTTTGTACAATCAGTGGTGTTTAAACTGTGAAACTGCCAAAGTTTCTGACCTTAAAGTACAACTTATTACATTTAGAGGGGATAAATGTTCAGCTTTTAGCATGATTTCCTCAAATCATGTGTTAAAGATATTTTAATTGTTATAAAAAGTTCTTCTTATTATTTTTTTGTTTTTGAAAGCGGCCAGGCCTGTAGAACAACAAATTGGTCTTACCCTAACTTTTTTGTATTACTAGTCTATTAAAATGTTAATTAAGATCACAAACAATAATTTGCCCTAACCAGGAATCGAACCTGGGCCAATCATACCTAAGCATGATTATCATACCACTAGACCATCAGGGCGAAAAGTTGATTCTAATTACATTGTTTGATCCTTACTAATCTATCAATTCCAGAGGCTGTGATGACTCTCATCAAACTTCCAGAATACAAAGATCATCTGACTGAGTGTTTCATAAAACTTTGCTTGGAAGAACTTACTGATATTTCATCTATTTCAACAAATTCAATTTTGACAAGAACTGATGCAAAGTCAATTAAAAAATCTTGGAGTTGCATCTGTAATGGAAGAGTTTTCAAAGAAAATTCCAACTTTAACAAAAGTCATCTTCAAAATCACAAAAGATGATACCTTTTCTACAACACAAATATGCAATGCAGTAGTTTCATCACATAACCAAAAGCTTAGTGCTCTGAGACACAAAAATGGCTTGTTCTTTCGTCATGTGGTTTACTAAGAAAGGTATAAAGTGTTCTTTAATTTACTTTGATCATAAAATACATAAAGAGATAATCGTTCGTCCGCAACATACTTAGCTAGAATATACAGCAGACAAAACCAAAACATGCCATTATATTATGATATAAAACAAGGAAACCTAAATTCTAATATCCTAGATAAACAATCTAAAGAAGTCTCAATGATAATGACAGAACGCTCTTTTTCCTGAACAGAGAGAATTTAATAGATATTACGTTAAATTTATGTTAGGGCAGGAAGTGCTATCCAAAATGAAAATGTCTACGCATCCTACCGTAATCAGAAAAAAATTAGTTGAAATGGGAAATGATCACGACTCTAAAGTTTTGAATGGAAAGAAAGAGGTAAAATTATAAAGATTTTTATAATGTATTGAGGTAAATTTGCTAGAAAAATGAAAGAACTAACAAAAATAAATAGCAAAAATTAACAATTCTTTGTGAGTCAAAAAACACAACAAAAAATACACTACTCTCTCTCATATAAATATCATAGGCCAGCGAGATACCCGAGCAAAGTTTATGGATGGGGGCAGTTTTTATGACACTGTAATTATTGTCTTTGTTTTATCAAAAGATAGTGAATATGTCATAAACACTACACTCCCTCATAAATTTTTCAGGGTATCTCGCTACGCCTATGAATATATCTCATCATAAATAACGTAACATAATTAGTATAAAACCTAAGGAAAGTTTTTCTGTTATATACAGAGAAGATGCTGTCAAGAAAGGGGAATGCGGGGTTTCTCTACAATTCATTGGTGACAATTGGATGCTGAAGTCAATCCATCCCATCAAACACTCACAAACAAAAACAATCGTTTCATGGTTCAACATGTTTGCAATAAGAAAAGGTAACTTCTAAAAATGTTAAATCTCAACCAAGAAGATGAATCAAAACATCAATTTCAATTCATTCAAAAAAAATGAATAAAAAAAGAATTTACAATATTTTTAAGGTCAAGGAAGTCATTTGAGCAATGTTCGAAACACGAGAAATGAAGGATGTTGCACCAGAAAATTTTCTGCCAACCAACAGGACCTGAAGAAGTTGAAAAAGAATTTATAATCATTGCAGCAAGAATTTTGGTTAAATATTCCATCAATGAGTGTCTTTAAATGTTATTTTTCATCATATTGATCATCAATAGTCTGAAGAAAGGGCAAAGAAATCTGACAGGTTTACTTATCATACTGCTGTTTCTCCATTTGATAATCAGTGATTTTATTAATAAAATAAAATAAAATGCTTTCAGATTTTAGCTCCAATAACTTTAATCCTAATTCTAACGTTTTGTGAAACTTTGGTGGCAATATTTCTATCATTTACAGTCAAGTATTTTTATCCTAGATTCCATTGGGAACGTATGCTCTGAATGAAACCGCCACGAGGACATGATGGAAATCATTGAACGAATACAAGAAAGGTAAACTATAGACTATACTTCACAGTAGGTGTTTTCCAATAAGATTGACAATTTAGAATAAGATGTATACAAAAAAACAAAAAAAAAAAAACAGGAAACGGAATAAAAGTATGGCAAAGAAATTTATATGTCATTTACCTATTCATAATTTAGGTATGGAATACAAGACGAAACTGGGAAAAGGTTTACATTCTTTGGAGGAGACCAGTTGACGGAGGAAAGGTCAAGAACGTGCAGTTTGCTCGAGCTGAATGGGAGACAGTAGAAGAACGGTTAAAGGAATAATCCCGAAATTTGAAGACTGGCATGCTATAAGAAAACTGGATATGAAGTAAGCACAGTTTTAAAATGTGATTTGATTTAATTGGATCGTGATTTTCTATTTATATCATTATCTATTTTTTAGGTAATTAACTAGAGATTTTTCATTTCTTTTAGTCTGCATTGAAAATCTTCTTTAATAAAGAATCGACTGCGGATGCTGGAACCCTCTTTCTCCAATGCTATCAAAACTGGTAACAAAAACGCCCTAAAGAAGGTTGAGGATAAGTTCCAAGAGGTGAAAGAATTCTTTGACATTGAGACAAAAGCGTTACTGGTTTCAGGATTTTTGAAGCAAGAAGGTAAGAAAAAAATATACCTTTAGTGGAGAAATTTTGGCGGCAGTTTTAATTTTTCAAAAATGTCATAGACCTTTTTTCAGTTTAAAAGTCAGAATAAATTATTGCCTTATATTAATAAACAGTGAGATCATATGAAACTTGAAACATCCAAAATTAAAATAATTTGATATAATCATGCGACCTTTTACTTAAAAACAATCAAAACAAAAATACACAGAAATAATTTGGTCATTTTTAGCATTTTACACCAATTGCGCCAAAATTTTGTCTGCGCCAAAATTCTCCACTTAGGTAGTATATTTCTTCTACACATTTACCAAATAAGAAAATGATTTTAATTCTGTTAATTTGAAGTTTGTTATTTTGGTTTGTTTTATCAGGTTTGACAGCATGAAGATTATCATCCTCCGTTAGAACTGGAAACTAAAGACTTAGCAACAAAAAGAAGATGGCTACATGGAAGATTCACTTATTTCTGAAAAACAATGTTATGGTTTCATTGGAAATGCTGACAAAAATGTTGCCTGAACAAAAAAACCCATAAGTGCCGTTACAAGAAAATGCACTAAAGTAAGACTTTTATCTTAAAATTAGGGTAAAAAGAGAATGGCATTTTTCTGATTTTGCTTTACATTGTTTTCCATTTTTACAACCATGTACTTTAACATGAAAACACTTCTAAATTGAAACTGGACAACCTGTGGGGTAGTAATTTTCTTTCATTAGCAGATGAATAAAAAGTGGTTCGTTAGTAAGTAATTAACGTCCTTTGGTCTAAATTTATAGAGAAATAATATCAGTGAAAAGAAAATATTGATTTTAATAATTTTCATTTCATTTTTGTACAGCGATTCTTCTTTTTGCCTGCAAAGAACATGCATGAAGAAATAGAACATGGTCTACCTCCATTAACGAATTTGGAAGAAACATCAAAAGAAGTTGCAGATGATGATTTTGTACAATTACAGCGGTTCCAGGGTAGAGGTGTTGGTCTACTGCTTTTGAATGCGAATGATGCAGTAAAAAGAAGGTGATGGAGATAGGCTCATGAGGTTTTATAGAATTACACATTCCATATTTCGTATGAACGAAACCACAAGTATGCCTACATCTGCTGGCGATAAAAGCAAGAGAACTTGCACTCCTCTCAGCAAGAGAGTATCATAGGCTGAAAATGGAACCGTTTCGCAATAATAAGGTGGTCGTGGAAAGAACATTTCTCTTGACTTAAGATTAGAGCACAATCAATAAAGTGACGAAAGCTTTAATCAAGTCCCAGGGAATGCAAAATGTCACAGATAAAGTGTTGAAAGTATTTCCAAGGCCATAGGAGGGGATGAGAAGAATTGTGGTGAATCCCAACTTTAGATGGCTGGGATTACAAAAAGATCTAGCCATCACTCAAATAAACATAAACAACACATGTTTGCCTCTCTATTCAATGAATTCACTGTCAAAGCAAAACTTTCAGGAAAACCCTGGACGGAAACTTGAGTA